>NC_053154.1:32377255-32726422 GCF_016835505.1 Polypterus senegalus | reverse complement strand
TTTTTTTATTTTTAATATTAAATTCTCTATTTATAAAGCTTGTTTGGTTGCCCTTTTGCATACAAACCAGGGGTCTGTGGTCACCCTCAAACTTTTTAATATAGTTTTGAAACATTTCCTTACATTTTTAACTTTTAAGCCAGGCTCCCATTTTTGAGGCCTGCTAGGCCAGAAGCCAGCCGATTGTTGTTGGAGCAAGCTGGTACGAAGTGAGCATCTTCTAGATTGGTCTGCAAAGGTTCTGGGGCCTCATGTATAACGCCGTGCGTAGAACTCGCACTATAACATGGCGTAAGCACAAAAGCTGAAATGTGCTTACGCACAGAAAAATCCAGATGCAGGAATCTGTGCGTACTCCAACTTCCACGTTCTTCCGCTACATAAATCCCGATCAGCGTGAAAACTAACGCTTGTGCACGCGCATTATGTAACGCCCCAAATCCTCCCAGAATTACGCCTATTTGAATATGCAAATCAATATAAATCGCCCTTAAGCGCAGCCTTCTGTGAAAAGACAATGGGAAAAGCACGGGGAAAATATAAGAATTTCAGCGAATACCAAGTGGAGGCAAAGGAAAAACATACTATTTGTTCAAATAAACCGTGGTATAATCAACAAAATGAAGTTGGTCGAGTGGCATAGCGTGTTGGAGAAACTTGAAAGCTCACATTCACAAATCGCACAGTGCCGGAAATAAAAAAGAAGTCACATATCAAAGTCGCCGTGGAAAGCCGAGTTGTAAGCCCACTGTCTGAGTGTCATATGAAAGCTTATTAGGGTACAGAGAAAAAAGGCACACGGTGGGGAAAAAGCACGAAATGTCAACTTCAATCTCGTAGTTTATTTTGTCATTAAAGTAGAACATCATAAAATTCATCTTAAAATTGTTTAATTAACCAGTTTCTAAAATCACATCGTAATTAAAGTAGCACATTAAATGCTTTGTTTTGTATTTGATTTTCTATGTGCTCTATGTGTGTGTGAATCACTACTTGCTTCTTAAACCGGCTCTCTTCCTCCAACTGGACACAGAATCCATTACATTCGTGATGTTACAGCTCTCTGAATAACTAAAATACTGAGATGTATACGTGATGTCATTTTCATGATGATAGGAGTTAAAGCACGTTATTAAACATGTTTCACTTTGATGAAATAATTTATTGCAGCAGTATCAGGGGCGGCTCTAAGCTTGTGGTGGCACTGGGCAGAGGAAGAATCGGTGGCTCCTTCTCCCGCCAATTTCATGCATGGTGGATGGCCACGTATGTTGCAGACACTAGCATTTAACTTTTACCGAAATTTGTTGCTGCGTTTTTAGCTGTGTTGTTATTTTATCTTTCTGTTTTATATTCAATATATATTGGCGTAGCCGTCACTGCAGTCCTTGCTTTTCTTTCCCCAAGTAACCGATCGCCATACAATTAGCTCTGTAATAGACGTTAAGCCATCTGTAAGCTTAGCGCCGATTCTTCAAAACGTTTAAAGAACATTTAAATACCTTCGTAGTACATGTTTAATTATTCTATCCTTAAAGACACACCCAGTGAAGAATATAGATTATTTAAATGAAGTTACAGTTTTATGTGTATAATTTAATAAACATATTTTGCTGGATTTCATTTTAAAAATGATATCGTCATCATATGTAAATACGCGCTTTATAAAGTGGCCCAGGTTGTGAGATATTATAACTGTAGTGCAAGTTTACAGTGGGGTGATTGTACTTATAAATACAAACAGTTCTACAAGGAGCAATTGATTGAGTGCATTTAAAGTTCTTGGGATGAAACTGTTTCTGAACCGCGAGGTCCGTACAGGAAAGGCTTTGAAACGTTTTGCAGTGGCTGAGACAGCGTGTCCTTAAAGCTGTATACCGATAATTCTCTTTCCGATCAGCTGCTGCTGTGATTCACACTCAGATACAGTGATATAAATACTCCGAGTGGTGCAGTGAGAGAAATATGGAAAAAGATGATCCGCTGTGGCAACTCCTAACGGGAGGAGCTGAAAGAAGAAGAAGAAGAAGGAGAAGTGAGAGTAACAACGCTAAAGCAGTTATGGCATTTGGAATACTATGGCTGTTCCCTGGACCATTATATTGTTACAAGTTAATTACAATCAGATGCATTACACTAATAAACAATATGCGGTTAGTTTCGGTGTATTTATAAAGCCGCGTCATGAAAATAATGAGTAATCACACAAGAACAGTACCATTGCTTTGACGCTGGGTGCCGCCAGTTTGCAAAACCGAGTGGAGAACTTGCGTACGACAAGGCATGAGGTAGCGTGGAAAAGTGCGTGGCTTTACGCCAAGTGTAGGTTCTATACATCGCGATTTGAACGTGGAAAAGTTCTTATGCAACATTTCTGTGCGTACGCACCGTTTATACATGAGGCCCCTGGTCTGCCTTTTGTGGAGCATTTTAGACACCTCAAATCCCTTTTCACCATGTTTGCGTTCCCACCTCACAACATGTTTCATCTGTTGCCCCTCTTCAATAAAAAAATTCACTGCCTCATTCCATGTCAGCACAAAATCAAGTGTGGAGGAACTGCACTGACAATTAAGGAGAACCACAAGCTATCATACAGGGTACTATTGTTAAATAAAAGCACACTCCTGTAGTTACAGAGTGTTAAACCAACAAAAACTCAGAAAACACACCCAAACATTTGATTTTCACAACACTCCTCACTTACTGTGTCCATTCCACACACCCCACAGAAGATGCCATATATTTATTTCAAAATGTATCTAATTTATAGGATTTTACCTGATGGGAAGACCATCAACCAAAATTTTTCAATAATATTTATTTAACAATAATAAAATTAAGAAGTAGAACTTTATAATAACTTTCATTACTTCATCAACAGACCTTTAGAAACCTTTACTATGAAAGAAAATATCCAATTTAAATTAGATACTGAGAAAAGACCTACAATTAATGAATAAGTTATCTGAAAAGATGTAAAAAATAAATAATGTTTTCTACTGACTTATTAATAATGTTATCAATATTTAAATTACCATTAACTATTTGAATAGACAGGAAGTAATAATCTCTTAAGCATTATATAATGTTGGAAGGAACCATAAAATGTCACTAAAAGAAATAAATTGTGGAAATATAACTGAAAAACAGAATTTTAACGTGATTACATCTTTCATGAAGATGGGGCCTGAGTTGCATATTTTAATTTTTTTATTTAGCCAATAAAAGGTGTCATTTTGAATGACGTTTCACTACATTCATAATGGCTAACACAGTACAGCACCCTAGTACTACAAACTAAGAAAAGAAAAAAACATAATTTGAGGGCATAGTCCTAATAATGGAATGAATTAATGCATAAGTCATTAAACAAAGATCATACCTTCCAGAAAAAACAAAACTAATGCAACAATAGTTTGAGGTTTTTAAGGACCTACTCTTTGAATAGAAAACACAGAGGCAGTACCACAGTGAGAAGCAGAGCAGACTGAGAGCTTTTATATTCCTCTCAGATGACTGCAGCCGTAGCCTGGAAAAATTGTTTGAATATGAGGTCCCACCACTTGTCCATCCATCCATCCATTTCCCAACCCGCTGAATATACAGGGTCACGGGGGTCTGCTGAAGCCAATATCAGCCAACACAGGGCGCAAGGCAGGAACCAATCCTCGGCAGGGCGCCAACCCACTGCAGTCCAACCACTTGTGATCCCAGTAATTCAACTTTCTGGCAATTTCAAACAGTATGCTAATTATCCCATAGTTATTTGGGATGCAGCATTACCTGAGCACTGAAATCTGACGCTGGTGCTGTGAACACAGAATATGCAGTAAATCAACTATCCAGAATGCTATTATTTAGGATATTTATATCTTAAGTAAATGAATCACACTCTGAAAAGAAAAGACACACAACCGTGTATTATGCAAGCATCAAGCACTGTATTCTCTTTTAGTCACATACACACTGAGATGTTATATGTGAAATACCATTGCAGCTTTGCTGTTATCTTTTGCTCCTGCTGAATGCCAACTCCTTAAACTGCACGATTTCTCTTGTCAACCCATGTATTCATACAGATGAATGTCTTCATATCATTTTACCACAATCACCACGTTGATGCTTTATAAGAATAAGTGGTCCCAATTATGTTAAGTTTAAGTTTTTGATAAGAATCCTCTTCTTAAATGGATGTCAAGATTTTATTTCTGTTTATTGTACCCACTCAATTGGACTAGAGTGTTCTCTCCACCCCTTGAATGTAATACTTTTCTCCACTGCTGATTGGCTAATCAAAAGTGCAGCAAGTTGAGTGTGAAGATGCAGAAAATTCAAGCACAGGGTACTGTTAGCAGACACCCAGGCTGCACAAACAAATAACCTAATACAACAACAACCACAACATTTATTTATATAGCACATTTTCATACATAAAGTAGCTCAAAGTGCTTTACATACTGACGAATAGAAAAATAAAAGACAAAATAAGAAATTAAATAAGACAACATTAGTTAACATAGAAAAGGAGTAAGGTGGACAGAAAAAACAAAAAAAAAAAAACTCCAGACGGCTAGAAAAATAAAATAAAATCTGCAGGGGTTCCAGGCCACGGGACCATCCAGTCCCCTCTGGGCATTCTACCTGACATAAATGAAATAGTCCTCTTTGTAGTTAGGGTTCTCACGGAGTCACTTGATGCTGATGGTCATACAGACTTCTGGCTTTTAATCCATCCATCATTGTTGGAACATCACGGTGTTTTGAGTAGAAGCGCCACCACCAAAAGGACACCGGAAAAGGAAACAGAAGAGAGAGTAGGGGTTAGTACAGATTTTACAGCCACCATGAACAGTTATTATAATGAGTTGGATATACAGAGTATCAAGATTTTAATTGCAGTGAAGTTATGAGAAGGCCATGTTAAAGTAATGTGTTTTCAGCAGTTTTTTAAAGTGCTCTACTGTATTAGCCTGGCGAATTCCTATTGGCAGGCTGTTCCAGATTTTAGGTGCATAACAGCAGAAGGCCGCCTCACCACTTCTTTTAAGTTTAGCTTTTGGAATTCTAAGCAGACACTCATTTGAAGATCTGAGGTTACGATTTGGAATATAAGGTGTCAGACATTCCGATATATAAAATGGAGCGAGATTATTTAAGACTTTATAAGCCATAAACAGAATTTTAAAGTCAATCCTGAATGACACAGGTAACCAATGTAGTGACCCGGTTCTGCCTTAAAGAATCACCAATGTCATCGTCAAGTAGGATTTGTTTCCCTTTGTAAGTGATGGCCCATCAAAAGGCATTTCTTTTTCAGTACTATCATAATTCATGACTTAGTGTGACCCATAGGTTATGTAACACTTGGTCTATTGTAAGAGTACCATATGCACCAGTCACTTTTTGATAAGAATAACAAGGGAATAGAAGGTCACAGGCATGGAAGTTCAACATAATATAAGATGTTTTAGTAGTAGTAAAAGTAATAGTTGTAGTCGTAGAATACAGTGAAATTATTACTTGTATGTCCATCCAACATGAAACATGTCTCTGATTTTTCTCATAAATAATAATGTATTAAAATTTTTATTTTAATTAATAGAAAACACAAATCAGAGTAGCTGATGTACTCACTTCCTCTGTTTTCATACCACTTGTTCAGTTATGCTGCCAGTTTCTGAACCTTCTGGTAAAAACCCTTATATAGAACTTTGCAATGGATAAAAAGGAAGTTACTTTTCAGCCTACTGATTTAAGAAAAAAAAAAACAGTGTTATATACAAAGATAAATAAAATTCTCAAAATTACTTCTTCCAATTTATATATGTGAACACATCTAACCAACTATGGATAAACCTAATATGTCACATTTTTCAAGTTTTCAACAAATTGAGAAAATGATGTTGCACCTATAATTAACAATGTCTAGACTTAATTTTTCCTGAGCTTCACATACACAATATTGTTTTTTTTCCCACAAATCGACAATACCTGCCATTTAAATCATGCAGTCGCAGCATTTAAATCACGTGATCATAATCCAGCATTTTCATTGGTAGGCGGTCTTTCCTCATTGGCCAGTGGAGTTGCTAGGTTTTTGTCTTGCAGTATGTAAAGTATTGTATACATGCTAGCTTCTTCCATCATGCTATGACAGAAATGAAGACATATTTGGCCATCACCACTACCTTATAACATCAGGAAAGATCTAGCAAGTCCAAAAACTAAAAGAACTCAATTTTGAAAAACAAAATGGAAGTTACCAGGTTTTTCCTTTGCACGTGAGAAATGTGTTTTTATCCCTCCATGAAAACAGAAGAACCCACAATTGTCTCTGAAATACCTTGCAATTGTTAAAAGTAATTGGCACCCATCATTGTATATTTGGTGTTTAACAAAAATAGATATTGCTTTAGAACTTTGATTCAACAGAATATTTTAAATAATAACATAAATGAAAATGGCATTGACAAAAATAAAGGGACTGTTAACCTAATTTTGCTGCACACCCTTTAGAGACAATCAATGCAAACAAGCGATTCCTGGAGCTCTCCATGAGACTTCTGCACCTGTCTACAGGTAGTGTGGCCCACTCATCCTGAGCAAACTACTCCAGCTGGGTCCGATTTGAAGAGGGCCTTCTCCAGACTGCATGTTTCAGTTCTTTCCATAAATATTTGATATTCAAATCAGAGCTCATAGCAGGCCACTACAGAATAGTCCAATATTTTGTTCTTAGCCATTCTTGGACACTTTCAGATGTGTGTTTTGGATTATTGCCATATTCTGACACTGGGCATTATGTTTCACTCATTGTTCCTTGAACAGACTGAAGGCACCCCATGCCAGGTGCAGCAAAGTAGCTCCAAAACATAACTGTACCTCCTCCATGTTTCACAGTAGATATGGTATTCTTTTCTTTGAAGGCTTCATATTTTTCATTTGTGGACACAGCTGATGTGATTTTCCAAAACGCTCCAGTTTAGTCTATTCTATCCAAAGCATGTTCTCCCAGAATCATTGTGGCTTGTCAACATACATTTTAGCAATTTCCAGTCTGGTTTTCTATGATTTTCTTTCAGCAGTGGAGTCCTCCTGGATCTTCTTCCATTGAGCCCACTGTTACTCAAAAAAGACAGATGGTGCGATCAGACACTGATAAACCTTGACCTTGTAGTTGATTTTGTATCTTGTTGGAAGCTGTCCTTGGATTTTTGTCTACCATTCTCACTATCTTTCTGCCCATTCTGGGGTCGATTTTCCTTTTTCCTTGCAGCCAAGTCCAGGGAGGTTGGCTACAGTCCCATGAACCTTAAACCTCTTCATAATATTTGCAATTATTGTCACAGGAACATCAAACTACATTGAGATGGGCTTCAAGCCTTTTGCCTTTAACATGCTCCTGTATAATTTTCTTTCTGATCTCCTCGGACAACTCTCTCCTTTGTATTCTGTGGTCCTTGTTCAGTGTGGAACACGCAATGATACCAAGCAGCAGAGTGACACTTTTTCTTCATTTAAATAGGCTGAATTACTGATTGCATGATTGGAGACATATGTGATACTAATCACTGAAAAGAGCTATTTTGAGACATCGCTCTAATCGATTAGAATATAATTTTTGTAAGAATACCAGCAAATGTGTCTAGGACAATTTAGAATTTGTCACACAGGTACACTTAGGGGGCAGCCAAATCAATCAATCAATCAACATTTATTTATATAGCACATATTCATACAAAAAAATGTAGCTCAAAGTGCTTTACAAAATGAATAGAGTAATAGAAGACACAATAAAAGATAAACATAAGTCAACATTAATTAACATAGAATAAGTAAGGTCCGATGGCCAGGGTGGACAGAAAAAACAAAAAAAAACTCCAAAGGCTGGAGAAAAAAATAAAATCTGTAGGGGTTCCAGACCAAGAGACCGCCCAGTCCCCTCTGGGCAATCTACCTAACATAAGTCAAACAGTCCTCTTTGTATTTAGGGTTTTCATTGAAGGACTTGATGATGATGGTCACGTAGACTTCTGGCTTTCAGTCCATCAATGTTGGTGCATCATGATGCTTTGAGTAGGTGGTGGTGGCGCAGGCCGCCACCACAAAGAAACCGGAAAAAGAAACAGAAGAGAGAGTAGGTGTCAAAGTGAGGTCGAAATAATAAAAGATAAAGGATTGAAACGAAGCGTTAATGTCTTTCTCCCTCTTTCAACAGAACAACAGAAGATTAACCATTCTTTTCCACCCCAGTCCCATTTGTTAACATCTTTTCCGGCTTATCATAAAAACCCGCCTCTGATGATGTCACTTTCCGGCCAGCCATGATGACATCACTTCCGTTCCACATTTAATGGCATCATCTCTAGCCAGCCATGATTATGTCACTTCCAGCCAGCCATGATGACATCACATTCTGTCTGCCCTCAACTTCCTTCCTGCCACCTTTGTTTAAATACCACCAACTCTCTGTTTTGAATTGTCGAATGTTTTTTCCAGTTTTGACCACAAATCGGACTACTTTCAACACTTGACATTATATGAGGAAGCTTCCCCAAATCTTTTTCTTGGTTTTGTGCCTATTTATTTCATCACATATATCTTTGTAGAATAAGCAATACTTGATCTCTTTTCACACTTTCTTTACTTTACTCGTTGATGTATCAAAGGCATGCTGGGATACACGTGACAATTGCTTTTCATTTAATCCCTTTTCAGGAGGCAGACAGCACTTTTTCAATAAGCTGTAAGAGTATCGACAACTTTTTCCACAGTTGTACATAAATACACACAAACACAAACTCACATGAAGTCAATGCAGAAGACAAGGTTAAAGAAAAGCGAGAGCCTATGTTTATATACTGAATTGACACGTTAGTCTTGTGAGGTTTACATGTCACAACCAGTGACAATGAATACAAAAAAAGAAAAGCACAATACGTGCAACTGAGTCCCCAAGGATTTTTGCAATGATAAGAAGAAAAGCAAAGTAAAGAGCAGATAGTTTTAAAAATGCTCAGGCACAAAATGACAAAGACCTTATGCTTAAATCTGCAAGGATTTTGTTTTCTGACAGCTTCTACTCTAATGGCTTAGGGCAGAACAAAAAACTGCACAGCTACAATTTCTTTTTAATTTTTAGATTAGGGAAATTGATTGGAAAATCAAGGGCTTCAATTAAGGTCAAACCAGAAGCGTAAAAAAAAACGGGGCCAAAACACGAAGACACAGATGAGAAAACTGAGCATTTCTTATTATTTGAGCCTGTAGATGTCTGTGTCCAATTCTTGCATTTCTCTCAGTTTAAGGATTGTTTTTGCATACCTTAAAGCACAGTTTCTGATTTTGGGTCACAGAAAGTTAAGATTTACAATTGTATCCAAAGAGTGTCTTACGATGGGTCGCCGTGGGCAGTTTAAACAATCAACACTGCTCAGCTTGATTACCCAAGGGTGATTTCCCAACACCCCCCAGGATGGCCGTCGGTGGCTGTTCTGAGTCTGAAAAAAGCTAAGAAGCCAAATTTGGGTCTCAAAAAAAAAAAAAAATGTTCAAGAAACACTGCCTTAAAGTATTTTATAATTCTGATGGTGATGTCATTTCAGTGTCTTCTTGAAATTTATTTTTTCAGAGCATCTCTGGCTTTTCTTGCTCTGCATGGCCAATGCCAAGATGTTTATGCCAATGATGCCCATTGCTAGTCATGTTATGACTTTACTCATTGTGCTTCGATATTTAAAATAGTGGTGCAGCAAGCATTTCATCAATTTGTTACATCAAATGTATAGATTTGACAGTGTCACTGCACAAAGGGGAAGTAAGAGCCTTAATTACAAAATCAGCTAAGTCAATTTGGCAACAGAACTGACGCAAAGATAAAATAAAGAAGGCATCTCTAAGAAATTCAGAAGGTGGTGGAGAAGACAAAGGTAGGTGGTAGAAATAGGAGGGGAGACATTCTAATCATAAGATTACGTCTTGGACACACGGGATTAAATTATTTACTGTTTAGAATAAAAAAGCATAAAACAGGGATGTGCTGACATTTGTTTTTCCTGAAACAGTAAAGCATATTGTATATTAATAGAGTGGACTGCATATAAGGGGCAAAGATGGCACCTTTTTGAAAACTTAAGAGCTATGGGACAGGAGGTAATTTCAGTGGAGAGTATACTACGACAGTACAGTGATCCCTCGTTATATCGCGCTTCGACTTTCACAGCTTCACTCCATCGCAGATTTTATATGTAAGCATATCTAAATATTTATCACAAATTTTTTGCTGGTTTGCGGATTTCTGCGGACAATGGGTCTTTTAATTTATGGTACATGCTTCCTCAGTTGGTTTGCTCAGTTGATGTCATACAAGGGACGCTATTGGCGGATGGCTAAGAAGCTACCCAATCACAACACGTATTATGTATTAAATGAAACTCCTCAATGATATACGATATGCTTCCCGAACGATGCTTCGCATACTTAAAAGCCCGAACACCATGTTTTGATTTTTGATAGATAGATAGATAGATACTTTATTAATCCCAAGGGCAAATTCACATAATCCAGCAGCAGTATACTGATACAAAAAACAATTAAATTAAAGAGTAATAAAAATGCATGTAAAAACAGACAATAACTTTGAATAATGTTAGCGTTTACACCCTCAGGTGGAATTGAAGTGTCGCATAGTGTGGGGGAGGAACGATCTCCTCAGTCTGTCAGTGGAGCAGGACGGTGACAGCAGTCTGTCGCTGAAGCTGCTCCTCTGTCTGGAGATGATCCGGTTGAGTGGATGCAGTGGATTCACCATGATTGACAGGAGCTTGCTTAGCGCCCATTGCTCTGCTACAGATGTTAAATTGTCCAGCTCCATGTCTACAATAGAACCTGCCTTCCTCACAAGTTTGTCCAGGTGTGAGGCGTCCTTCTTCTTTATGCTGCCTCCCCAGCACACCACCGCGTAGAAGAGGGCACTTGCCACAGCCATCTGGTAGAACATCTGCAGCATCTTATTGCAGATATTGAAGGACGCCAACCTTCTAAGAAAGTATAGTCGGCTCTGACCTTTCTTACACAGAGCATCAGTATTGGCAGACCAGTCCAATTTATCATCCAGCTGCACTCCCAGGTATTTATAGGTCTGTACCCTCTGCACACAGTCACCTCTGATGATCACAGGGTCCATGAGGGGCATGGGCCTCCTAAAATCCACCACCAGTTCCTTGGTCTTGCTGGTGTCAGGTCTTAGTGGTTTGAGTCACACCATTTAACAAAGTTTTTGATTAGCTTCCTATACTCCTCCTCATGCCCACTCCTGATGCAGCCCACGATAGCAGTGATTTTTTTGCTTTTCTCTCTCTCTCTCTCTGTGACATTCTTTGCTCCTGACGGAGGGGCTGTTCACACACTGGCCTAGAGGATACGGACACTCCTCTAAAAAATGCTGAAAGATTACCTTCACATTGCGGCTGCTTTGTCGGGCGGTGCTTTGCATACTTAAACGTCTGAACAGCACCTATTGATTTTTGATTGTTTGCTTTTCTCTCTCTCTCTCAATCTCTCCCTGACATTCTTTGCTTCTGATGCACACTGCTTTGAAGAGGTGAAGAGATATGTTTGCATTCTTTTAATTGTGAGATGGAACAGTCATCTCTGTCTTGTCATGGAGCACAGTTTAAACTTTTGAAAAAGAGACAAATGTTTGTTTGCAGTGTTTTAAAGTCCCTGTCTCTGTTTCTGTGCAAATATGTGACCCAAGTGTGGAAATATAAAAACAACAATATAAACGTATGGTTTTTACTTTGCGGGTTTTCACCTTTCGCGGTTGGGGGGGCGTTCTGGAATGCAACGAGGAGGGATCACTGTATTGGCAATTTACTGTTTCAAAATGTGTATTTGCATTTTTAAGAACTCTGGACTTTTTTGATATTATTTGAGTTTTTTATTTTCCTGAATCTCTGTTTCACACTCGAGCTCAGTAGGTGGCGGTAATGCACCACTTATGTTGGTCTGCCAACCACAATAAAAACCCAGAAGACGAAGAAGACGGATTTCATCCGAGTGCTGGATTCATTGAAAAAAAACACTAAAAGAAAATCTTGTACGTATTTTAGTGTTAATGACTGCTAAGAACTACCAATTATTGATAGGAATTCAGATTCTTTGCCTGCTTCAGTCTCATTGCAGTCCAGATATTTGGCATTTTCCTTAAAATTAAAGGAAGCCAAAAGTTGTTTGTGTGACGGCTTTAGTGCTAAGACATTTTACCCATTTAACGAGTTGTCCCCAGAATTGCATTCTCGTGTGAGAATCACGTTTGTCCCTGTGAGACTAACATTTCCAGGTTCTTTGAGGACCTCCCGGACTAATGAGCATTTTATTTTTAGAATTTCGTTGGACTACAGAACTTGGAAAGACTGACAATGGTGTCGAATTTTTACTAGCCTCTTTGAACAAACTTTCACCCAAAATACACAGAAGGTTATTTTGAATATTACATGATTCCCTGCCAGAAACCAGTGGTGTGAAGAGGAAAGTCTGATAGTGGCAATGAAAGATTATGTTCAGATATGAAGAAAGGGTTACACCTGAATGCCATCTCATTGACTGGAACATCTGACTTGAGTTCCTCTCTGGGTACAGCTACCTATCCACGATCATGCCTAATTCATTTTTAAAACTGGGTTATGTTGAAGTCAGTCTTAATTGATACAATGCAGCATTTTTTATGTGAAATATTTTTAACAGTATGTTAGATTAATTGTAGATTCCAAATTGGCACTGGGTGGGGGTATGCTTGTGTGGGCCCTATGATGAACTGGCACGGCTCTTTTCCTACCTTGTGTCCAATGCTGTTTGAATACAGTAGTCAGTCCCCGGAGATTCTGAATTGGATTAGAAGGAATGGTAAAGATTATAAGACTTAATAAATAACACACCAAATTGTAAAGTAAAAGCACAGGCTTTTCTCAAAAGTTCAATTAACGTTCTCACATGTACTTTATAAAAAGCATTTAAAGAGAAAGACCAACTGGTTTAATTCCAGACTGTGTTGGACTGTGTTTGCTAAGCCTTTTTAACGTTGTCATTTTGTATGTTGATTAGTGCATGCAAGTAAGAATTTTACTGTGCCAATAATAAATCTTTACTCCTATGACAGTAGTCCAGCTCCATTTGAGTCTTAAACTGTACACAGAAATGGCCAGTAGAGGGCAACCTTGGACAATGAAAGAGTTCAGTATGTTGTGAACCTTACCATGTTATAAAAAATGTTTATAGCTGTAATTTATACTAATATATAAAATAGTGCTATGATTAAATCAATATATATACGATTACATTCACACTAACAGACACTAACAAATGTATGTAAAGAACAATCTTCATATATAACACGCTACCGTGGCTCTTCATTTGTCTGTCCAGGATTTTAAATCACCTGTAGCTCGCAAACCGGTTCACCTATTGACTTGAAATTTGGTACACATATACTACGTGATGTCTACTATCTGCTTTATGGGGTGATGATTATTATTACTCTTTTTATTTTTATTTTAGTTTATTGTAGAATCAAGTCTCAGCAGCGCGAAGCAGGCTGGCCGTGCGGCGCATGCATATGGGCACCGTTCTCATTCCCTACCACCTTCACTAATCATTCTTAAGGCAGATTGAAGACATAAGTGCCAGCTTAAGTGAAAAATTAACGAAAACGTACTTAGTAATTGCAACATAAAAGCTGACTTCATCAGTTTTAACGCAAAAAGATGCCAAAGAAAGAAGAGAAGCAGCAGACCACTAGGGTGGAGAAAAGAAGAGCTGCTCAGGAAGCAGCAAGGGCATCAACCTCTGAGCAAACAAATGCTAAACGTACAGAGAAAGAGGATGAAATCTAAGAATGCTCAAGTCAAGTATATCAGCAAGTGTATTATCATGCAGTGTACCGTTACTGGTTAATTAATAATGACTCCATTAATAAATTTGCACAAACTATGTTTAATTGTTCTCTCACTCTCATAGTTTACCAGACTTGTTGAAGGCCACAAGTGGGTCCACAGCACTTTTTTTGATGTGCTTAATGCAGCCCTTGTTCTTTTGTTCCAGGTATTCGAGAAGTTCTCGAACTTTTGTTCAGTCTCTAGAAGACTCCCTGACACAAAGATCATTTTTGCACAACCCCTTTAAATATGCCCTTCCCAAACCAAATGGTTATGTGCCATTTAATCAAACAGGACTTAGTAATGTTGGTCACCCATGATTCCTCCTTTATTATGTGGAGGAGCAATAGTTACACAGCTACAATGTGTGTGACTGTTTTGAGACGATGGCATTGCGTAACCATAGGAGGGATGCCTGCCTCCATAATTTTTCCAGACATATCTAAACCCTTGAAAGTCTACGGTAAAAATTACCAAAGTTGTGTGGTAGCTCTTTCTACATCTTCCTTCAACAGGTAGGTCTTGATCTAATGAAGTGTCGAGCTCTGACTGGTTTGGTAGGGTATCACTTGGAGGCGGTTTAACCAGGTGAGACTGGGATGCATAAACCTTGACCTCAGAGAGCAATGGTTGATGTCAGTAAAGCCTGAAACGGGTCTTACCACCTGGGACCAAGAATGATTTTTCACCAAAATCCTTTTATAGAACCAAGCTGAAACTGATGTGTCGACTCAGTAACTGGCTCCGGAAGTACTTCTTCTACCTACTGCTAACCAGCACTCGAGGTTTTTGTTAAAGCAAAGCAATAGTTTACTATATCTTTAGGCATGTGATAAATATCACAATCAGTCAGTCACAGTCAATCAAGGGAGCTGATGAGACATTAAGTGTCCAATGAAGATTTCATATGGCAAGAAGCGGAAAGTTCTGTTGTGGGTCCTACTTGGAAACATTTAAGTGAAACATATGGCTTGTGACCACTTTGAGTTGGCGCCAGCACTTGTTTTTGCAGTTTTATTTTTAAGTATCCCATTAGCTCATTCCATTGCACTCACAGTAAGATAAATACATTTCAGAAGCTGATTTGGATTCCTTGGCAGGGGTTCTTGTCTGCAGCATTGACAGAATGGGATACTGGTGAGAGCTTTTTCACATCATCTGAATATATATAAAATCACCCCAAGGTTTTGGAAGTGTTGATCCATTAACTCCACAATTCTTTCTCACATTAAATTACAAATGGCTGTAAACCTTGAAGCGTATCACTTCTGTTCAACTAACTGGTTCATTCCCTCTTTTAACAAATTGGGAACCTCCATGGGGTAATTGGGTCAACCAGGGCAGAAGAAAAGAAGGGATCATTGATAGATCATTTGGGGCATCATCTAACAGTGCAGCTTTTGCTGGAGTCCAAGCATTTTCAACAGAAATGAATTAACTAGGGCTGAGTGGGAGCAGGTTGGTGGTGCAGGCCTTGTGCTAGAAAAGGACACCTGATATTTTATGTTGAGCACATCTCACCAGTTTTTACATTGGTTACCCATATTGTTCAGGATTGATTTTAAAATACTGCTAATGCTTTATAAAGCCTTAAATAATTTTGCAGCGTCCTTGATTTTGGAATACCTGTCCCCTACACTTCAAGTCATTACCTTAGATCTTCAATTGAAGGTCTGCTTATTATTCCATGAGCTAATCTTAAAAGAAGTGGTGAGGCGCCCTTTTGTTGTTATGTGCCTAAAATCTGGAATACTTTTCCTATAGAAATGCCCAGGCTAATACTGTGGAACATTTTAAAAAACTGCTAAAACCCATTGTTTGAATATGACTTTCTTGTAGCTACATTTCAGTTGTATTCCTAATAGATTATATGAGTATAGAATTATCATATTCCTCAGGGATCCTCAATCTGTACTATTCCCCAATATTCTCTGATGTCTTTCCCAGTTCTTCTGTGGTGGCGATCTGCACCACCACCACCACCTGATGAAGACAATATGCGGCCCCCTGAGTTGATGGAATAAAGGCGGGTGTCTCAGCTATCCATGTGAACAACTTCATCAAATCCATTCATTTGAAGCATGAAAACCAAGAGTTTTGACTTTAGGAAGATTTATGTTAGGTAGAATGCTCAGTGGGGGCTGGGTGGTCTTTTGGCCTTGGGACCCTGTAGGTACTTTTTTTGTACCTTATCTTGTTTTGTTGCTGCTTATTCTTTAGTATATGTTGCCTAATCTTAATTTTTTTCTCTTCGTGTAACTTTCTTTTGTCATCTTGTAAAACACTTTGAGCTATACTGTTGTATGAAAATGTGCAATATAAATAAATGCTGTTGTTGTTGATATACCTTGTTAATACCCAAGAGGAAATTGTCTTTTTGTATGAGCTTTGGTGGTCAGAGTGCAGGGTCAGCCATTGTACAGTGCCTGTGGAGCAATTTTCAGGTTAAGGTCCTTGCTCAAGGGCCCAGCAGAGTAGGATCTCTTCTGGCAATAATATGATTTGAACCAGCAACCTTCCAGATACCAACGCAGAGCCACCACTCCACTCCAGCACCACTTTTGAGGCCTAACTTGACATTGGTTTCCAATTTTCACCAAGTTCTCTGTGGCTCCTTGATAAAAGACAGTAGTTTCCCTGTTTTGTTTACAACTTTTAAAGTGCTTAAAATTGTCTGCATTTTTGATCTCATATACATTTTAACTTCACATGTATTACAGGAATCCTCATACAATGTATTTACTTTGTCGCACGTGCGATTGGGAGGCAGCTAGAGGGCCTGAATAATAGTAGTAGTACCACACCAAACCAGGGGGTGGTGAGCTGCAATGACTTTCTCTCTCTATCCTCTGCAAACCATTCACAGGAAATCCCAGTAGGTCCCGGCACCATTGATGACGTCACTTCTGGTACTGGTGTCATTGATGATGTCACTTCTGCTACTGATGCCATTGATGATGTCACTTCCGGTCAAAAAGATGCCACTTCTGGTCATGGTGCTACTAATGATGTCACTTCCAGTTCTGATGACATCACTTCCACTTCCGGCTCTGATGATGTCACTTCCTGACTCTGCTTTTAAAGCCGCCATATTTTCCCTCTCAGTTCAGTTCTGTTTTGGACTCAAACCTGTGAACATCTCCTTAAAATTACCCAATTGCAGCCATGGCACAATATATGCATGACTGCCCCAAACATTTTCAATGTCTTCAGTCTGTTATTGTGACAGCTTCTAATGTATTACTTTATACCAGATAATTAACAATTGATTTGATGAACCAACCATATACTTACATTCATCACTAAGCAATAATTTTGTAATAAATATTAGGTGTTTATTCATTTATTACATTTCATTATAACTAATGTAATCCATTAATCTCTTATTTCCTGTTCACCTTGTTTCACATCAGAAATGTGCACCTGCCCTGTAAAATAAATGAAAGATGGGAAAAAGAAATCAGTGTAACATAATAGGTTCATTGGATTAATATTCTTACATGAACAGGGTACAGTGACATTTTTACTTGCGAGTGATAATCATCATGCAACATGTCACCATTGTCTGGTGTTTTTACATTTGATAATCCTTTTGTATGGAAAGAGCCCTGCTGCTTTGATCCACAAATGACTTCAAGGCAAAGTTTATGCTATAGAGATGCACTGGCCAACAGCCCATCCTTATTTATTAGTAAAACATTAATAGGTCTAGATCACTCACACATTCAATTTCCAAGGAAAAGGCATCTGCGAATAAATGCCCATTTATCTACATTTAATATGTAAACATTCACCACCCATGGGTTTGATATAATTCATACTTTTGTATTGCTGACGTCCATTAATCTTAAGTTCTTGCTTGTTGTACTGCTCATATCCAGTGTGATTCACACCTCATCCATGGAATGTTGAATCTGTGGGAGAAGCACCAACTGTGAGTGCTCAGTCATTTGGAAATCCTGCTTACAGGCTGCACGACTCTACAAGTTATTGTTTTCTTCTTCAACCTGTACTATTAAAAAAACATTTACAAAGTGACTGTACAGCTAATACTCAATGATTGACATAGAAATGAAAGAAAAATATCCTCCATTACAAGGTGCACTTTGATTGCTTGCTTAAGCATGTTGTTGATAAAAAAAATCAAACTTATTACTATTCAACAATATTCATGTACTGTGTTCATATATTGCATTTAAAATTTGTATTATGAAGATAACAAATGTGGAGCCAGAAAAGGTGTTGGGGAACCACTCACAGCACGGGGTAGGTGTCACACTTAAAAACCTGGGGCCTCATGCATAACGTCTTGTGCAGAATTCACACTAAAACATGGCATACGGACAAAAGCGGAAATATGCGTATGCACAAAAAAATTCAGATGCATAAATCCGTGTGTACGGCAACTTCCACATTTTTCTGTTACATAAATCTCGGTCTGCGTGAAATGTAACGCTCGTGCACGTGCTTGTCACCCCTCCCAGACTCCTTCCAGAAATACACCTCTTTGAATATGCAAATCAATATAAATAGTCCCTTATGTTTTGCGTTCTGTGAAAAGACAATGGCAAAAGCACAGGGAAAAAGAGGAATTTCAGCGAATACCAAGTGGAGGCAAGGAAAAATGTCTGTTAGTCTAAACAATGATATAAACAACAAAAGGAAGTTGATCAAGTAACAAAGTGGCAGAGAAACTCAAATGTTCAAGTTCAGAAAGTCACAAAGTGCCCGAAATAAATAAGAAGTTGTCAGATACCAAAGTCACCATGAAAAGGTGAGTCATAGCCCACCGTTTAAGTGTCGTATGGAAGCGTATTGGGGTGCAGATAAAAGAAAAACAAAATAGGGATACAGTTGAAAAAAATGTCCAAATATCAACTTTAATCTGAAAATTTCCACTTTAATCACATAGTTTTTTTTGTCATTAAAGTCAAACGTCATAAATTTTATCTTAAAATCGTTTATTTTACTAATTTCTCAGATCCCATTGTAACTAAAGTAACGCGTTAAATGCTTCTACCTATGTGTTATTTTATGAGCACTGAGACTGACAATGCTAAAGCAGCTATAGTATTTGGAATAGTTTGGCTATTCTGTGCACCATTATATGGTAATGGGTTGATTGCAATGTGATGCCTTAAACTAATAAACGATATGTGGTTAATTTTAGTGCATTTGATAGAGCCGCCTCAGGGATGTGAATCTAAAAAAGAAAGGGAACCCACACAGGAACAATAGCACTACTTTGACGCTGGGAGCCACCAGTTTGCAAACCGAGCGGAGAACTTGCGTATGGCAGGGATTGAGCTGGCGTGAAAATGTGTGTGGCTTTTTGCCAAATTTAGTTTTTATATATCGCGATGTGAGCATGGAAACGGGCATTGGTAACATTTTTGTGAGTACGCACCATTTATACATGAGGCCCCTGGTTTATTTGGCAGAAGTAGTTGTAAAATCACAATACATACTCAGGTTTTTGGGCTCAGCCATGGGCTGTGGCTCTAATCTGTCACTGTGAGGTCAAGCATCCACTTGATTTCTAACTCCACTTCTGCGTGCTTAGCCTCCGGGGAGATGATACAGCCATTCCCTTACAATAACTCTGGGGTCAATCACAATGTCGTGGGAAATCAAATTGGTGTGACCGGGGAGTTCATTCACCACTTGATGCACTGATTACATGTCTCCTTCGAGCTCCTTCTTCTGGTTGTCCCCATAACTTACTTCCAGGCGCTGTGTGTACAGCACGTCAACACTCCCAAAGCCGCGGTTTCTACTTCCCTCTCATACCACAGCTTCAGGAGGTTGACATGATAGGTTATTGTACCACATAATATACTAATCCCCTTTTCTCCTTGACTTTGAACAGTTCTTGCCAAAAGGCTAATAACTTGGAGTACAATGGTTGGCTGAAGACCATTTCTGTTTTGAATTCATGCATGGTGACCCATTGAACATATGCAAGAGCATGGGCATGCTGATCCCTTTTCCAGGTGCTCACATATGAGTAGTCAGATTTTTGGAGCTAATCATGCTCCTATGCTATGTACTTGACCATGTTGGTGGGATGGCCTGGCTTTTCCTCCTAGCCCTCCTGTACCATATCAAGTAGGCCGTGGTAAGCAAAGAGGACCAGAGGTAAGAGCTCACCTCAGTCCCCGTCTGTCCACTCTTTACACTTTTCCATGCATTTGTTTCAAGGCTTGATTGAATCTTTTTAGCAGCCTATCATTTTTAGGAATGGCAGATGTTTTCAGGTGTATAATATCAAGATGCTAGAAGTAAAGGGGATTTCCTGGTCACATTGGCGAGTTGTTCAATTCAAAGGGAATAAGGGAACAGATATTTTTATAGCGGGGTTCCCTTTCTGACACCAACCTTCTGTAGTTGACTTTTACACCATACAAGAGGGGAAGTGAGCTCATTGAAGCTCCTGGTCACAGGGTGTTAGTCATCAGTCATATATGCAATAATAATATTAAGATAAAGAGAGGAAACAGATTGAAATGCATTGTGTAATACACAGTGTGATGTAACTGTTCCTCTTGCAACAGAAAGCATCCAGAGTCAATAGTGGCTCAAGTTTATGATGGTTTTAGTTTATTTGATTTAAATGTGGCAGTGAATACCGTAAATAAACACCCAAAATAAACATTAGTGAAGCCAAAAGTATGGAAAGGATATAAGGGATTGAAATATTGATATAAAACAAAGTAACAAGAGAACAGATATAAATAAAACAGATAACTGACCAAAATAAAGAACTAACCACACAATCGTTTGCCATTAATGTATTTATCATCATATGTACCTCTTATCTGCCTCTTTTCACCTTATTCACCTCTCCACTTCCCCATGTAACTTGAATGTTATCCACCATTCATCTGAGTTCAATGGAACAGTGGAAAAAAGATAGTTTTACACTCCAAGTTCAAATCCAAGTCTGGTTATCTCCTGAGTCTACATCCGGGGTCCCCTGTGCTATATAGATTGTGCCACCCTATGCCCAGACCTCTCAGGTACGCCTGCACTCTCAAGTTCTACCTGTTACTTTAAGGTTCTGCCAACCCTTAGGTTCCCAGTTCATTACACAGTGTAGCAGGGCCTAGCAGGCCTCTGGGCTGTGGACTTGTGTGTTGGGGCATTTCTTTTCCATAATCTATTTTCCCTCATTGTCCTAGGATTTTCATGTCCCCATCTGGGGAAGGTCTCACTGCACTGTTAAGTCTATACTGATAGATAGATATATAGATAGTATGAAAGGATCAGACTCGACGCAGTTAAAAGGGTTTGGGGCAGCAACCTGTATATTATCTCTGGGTGCAATGGGTTTGTTTTAGTGTAGACAGAAGTGTCTCTGATGGAGTCCAGACAAGAACTGATTGAGGTTTGAGAAGATGGCGGTTTTACCTGACAAGACCAGAAGTTACGTAAGGGAACAGGAAGCGATCTTCTTCTGACATCATTGTAGGTGTCGGAGCTAGAAGTGACATCAGCCTAGGCACCAGAACCAGAAGTGACTTCATCCTAGGTGCCCAGACCGGAAATGACATCTTCAGCGATGAGTCAGACAGGTTTTCCCGCGGCTGGTCTGCAAAGATAACAGGAGAAGACCCTAACCCTGGCCTGGCGTGGAATTACCTTCAATCGGTCCATACAACGTCCTCCTATTGGCACATGCATGACAATAGATAGATAGGTCTTTATTTGTACTCAGGTGGAAATGTGTCTTTTTGCAGAATCTCTTTAAATAAATAAATACATAAATAGATGAGTAAGTAAATAAATATATCAATATACATGCACATGTTGGTCTGATTACACACTGGAATGATTATAAAGCAAGAAAAGTCAAAAGAAAGAAAAGTTCTGACTTTGTGTTCCCAGTCCCTGTAAGGCATTAAGCAGTCATATTGCTGTTGGTATAAAGGAACTTTCGTAGCATTTCTTGACACACTTCTGCTGAATAATTTGTCGGCTGAAAGTTCTCATTATCAGTGTGTCAGAGAGAGGCTGTGCAGCATTGATCGTAAAGGCACTCAGTTTTGTTATAATTCTCTCCTTCACTACTACCTCCAGGGGGTCCAGAGTGCATCCTATAAATGAGCCTGCCCTTTAAATTTTGTTCAGTTTTTTTCATTGGCACCGTAGTGTTTTGAGCTTTTTATGGCCTGAACCAGGTGACAAAATCTATACTCTCTGCTATATCCAGATACCATGCAGTATTTTACTGCTTGTATTATGTAGGTAAGAAAGAGTGACAGATCCATCGATCCATTTGTCCATCTTCGAAACCTACTTTATCCTCAGCAGGGTAGCAATGCACTGTAGCCTGTTTCAGCAAACATAAGGTAGATGTGATGACAAAACAGTTTGGTATCAGTATATAGAAAAAACAATCCTTTTAAACTTTATAATAAATGTACAATGCATCCGGAAAAGTATTCACAGCGCATCACTTTTTCCACATTTTGTTATGTTACAGCCTTATTCCAAAATGGAATAAATTCATTTTCCATCCATCCATCTTCTAACCCGCTGAATCTGAATACAGGGTGACGGGGGTCTGCTGGAGCCAATCCCAGCCAACACAGGGCACAAGGCAGGAACCAATCCTGGGCAGGGTGCCAACCCACCACAGGACACACACCAAGCACACACTAGGGCCAATTTAGAATCGCCAGTCCACCTAACCGGCATGTCTTTGGATTGTGGGAGGAAACCCACGCAGACACGGGGAGAACATGCAAACTCCACGCAGGGAGGACCCGGGAAGCGAACCCGGGTCTCCTAACTGCGAGGCAGCAGCGCTACCACTGCGCCACCGTGCCGCCCTAAATTCATTTTTTCCCTCAGAATTCTACACACAACACCCCATAATGAAAACATGAAAAAAGTTTACTTAAGGTTTTTGCAAATTTATTAAAAATAAAAAAACTGAGAAAGCACATGTACATAAGTATTCACAGCTTTTGCTATGAAGCTCAAAACTGAGTTCAGATGCATCCTGTTTCCCCTGATCATCCTTGAGATGTTTCTGCAGCTTAATTGGAGTCCCCCTATGGTAAAGTCAGTTGATTGGACATGATTTGGAAAGGCACACACCTGTCTATATAAGGTCCCACAGTTGACAGTTCATGTCAGAACACAAACCAAGCATGAAGTCAAAGGAATTGTCTGTAGACCTCCGAGACAGGATTGTCTCGAGGCACACATCTGGGGAAGGTTACAGAAAAATTTCTGCTGCTTTGAAGGTCCCAGTGAGTACAGTGGCCTCCGTCATCCGTAAGTGGAAGAAGTTCGAAACCACCAGGACTCTTCCTAGAGCTGGTTGGCCATCTAAACTGAGCAATCGGGGGAGAAGGGCCTTAGTCAGGGAGGTGACCAAGAACCCGATGGTCACTCTGTCAGAGCTCCAGAGGTCCTCTGTGGAGAGAGGAGAACCTTCCAGAAGGTCAACCATCTCTGCAGCAATCCACCAATCAGGCCTGTATGATAGAGTGGCCAGACGGAAGCCACTCCTTAGTAAAAGGCACATGGCAGCCCGCCTGGAGTTTGCCAAAAGGCACCTGAAGGACTCTCAGATCATGAAAAACAAAATTCTCTGGTCTGATGAGACAAAGATTTCACTCTTTGGTGTGAATTCCAGGCGTCACATTTGGAGGAAACCAGGCACCGCTCATCACCAGGCCAATACCATCCCTACAGTGAAGCATGTACACTATTCATCTGACTCCAAGCTCAATTCAATAGTGGAAAAAGATAGCTTTACACTCCAAGTTCAAGTCCAAGTCTGGTTAGTCCCTGAGTTCTATATAGATGGTGTCACCCTATGCCCAGACCTCTCAGATATCCCTGCACTCTCAAACTCCACCTATTATTCAAAGGCTCTGCCAGCTCTTAGGTTCCCAGTTCATTGCACCATGTAGCAAGGCCTAGCAGGTCTCTATGCTGCAGACTCGTGAATTAGGACATTCCTTTTCCATAATCTATTTTCAATCCATCCATTTTTCCATCTTCCAAACCTGCTGTATCCTCAGCAGGGTAGTGGAGCACCGTAGCCTGTTCCAGCAAGAATAAAGTAGATGTGATGACAAAACCGTTTGGTATCAATATATATAAAAAAAAAACCTTTTATACTTTATAATACACTTTACTATAAGCACTTCTCAAGCCAACTCACATATAAAGAGTTTTTTTTTTCATCACTAGCTTGTGCAATGTTGGCAGTAGACATTAGCAAGAATGTTAGCTTTGTCGTAAGCCGCTAACCAGAGACCTGCCAAAACAAGCACACTCCCAAGTTCTGTTTCACTGAGACACCAGCTGAAGTCTGTAGCAAGGAAACCTTCTTACTAGAGTAGTTGTCAGTGGGTTTTCATTCTGTGATGACCTTATCAACCTCACACATGCATTGGACAGTACAGTGCAGCTTGAAAAACATTTTCCATAAATACACAATAATGCGTCAGGTGAGGAGGGAAAGGTGTTTTTGGTGGTTAAAGACTTGAGCCTTTGCCACAAAAGAAACATCCCTCCCTTCCTCCTGAATATGTCACAGTTCTGAACAAGTATTAACAAGCTGCACAAATAACTTTAGAGTTCTGCAAAATGTGGTGAGGACGTTATGTACGATACAAAAGTACACAAAGAAATTCACTCTGAAAACAATCCTACAGACTTGATCTTTCATTGCATGCTTTATAAAATTAGACAGTGTAAGGGATCTGAAAATAATGTTAGACCTTACATTTTGTTCATGAAGGTGGCACAGTGGTTGCTTGATGTTGTCAGGTGCGCAATCTCCTGGGTCTCTTCCAGTTTTCTCTCCTTCACCTGCAGATTTTATTTCAGTTTGATTAGCTAGTATGTTTTTAAATGTTTCTTTGTCACTATCTTCAAATCAGGAACTTTGTTAAACAGAACCTTCCAGATTTTCCTCATCTTGCATCCTCATCCACGCTGGAAAAAATATTGCTCAATTTTAAGGAATTAGACTCCATCTCTACAATATATAAAATCATTATACAATCCCTTCCTTTCAAAGATCCAAGAGGACACTGGGAAAAAGACCTCTCAATTAATATATCAGAAAAGGAGTGGAAAGTAGCAATGCAGAGAATTCACTTGAGCTCCATATGCGCAAAGCATACAATTATACAACTCAAAATTATATATCGAGCACATCTGTCTCGACTAAAACTCTCCAAAATGTTTCCAGGGCATGATCCAACCTGCGAACGTTGCAACCAAGCCCCAGCCTCACTAGGTCACATGTTCTGGGCCTGCACCAAATTAACATTATTCTGGACAAAAATTTTTAATTACCTCTCAGCCAGCCTTGGACTCACAATCCCTCCTAACCCATTAACAGCTGTGTTTGGGGTTCTTCCAGAGGGGCTTAAAGTGGAGAAGGACAAACAAATTGTGATTGCATTCACTACACTCTTCGCACGCAGTCTCATTCTGATAAACTGGCAGAACACAAACTCTCCTCTTTTAAGTCAGTGGGAAACCGATGAGTTATATTATTTAAAATTGGAAAAAATCAAATAGTCAGTTAGAGGATCCGTACAGACTTTTTTCAAAACATGGCAGGATCTAATCAGTAATATTTTAAAATAAGTTTATAAAGCACAGAGAATTTATTAATTTAGGTATTTTTACAAGCCTTAAATTTTACGCCGTTTGGCTTGTTCTCTCTCTCAGGGGTGGGGATTGATCTGTTCTTAACATAATTCTTTTTTTTTGTAAAAACTTGATTGCTAAGTATTGATTGTAATAAAATTAATAATAAAAAAATAAATAAATGTTTCTTTGTGACCTCTGATAGACCGACACCACATCTAGGACCTGTTCTTTTAATTTGCCTGTTGTTATGAGGACAGGTTCTGGCCTCCTTGGAACTTCATTAGCCAATTTACAAAATGGATGCATGGTAAATGTTTTAATGGTAGTGGAATAGCCAAAGCAAAGGTGATTAGAGAGGAAACCATTAGATTAGCTTTATAGTCAAATCCTGGTTGCAATAATAATAACCTAGTGATCTGATCTCTACATTAATTCATTCATTTAATTTATATTATTTTTAATAGAGCATTTTGCTAGTCTCTCTATTATAATGGGATGAGACATGACTTTATCATAGAGATACTTTCATGTCCCGCAAGATGAAACTTTGTACCAAAAGATTTAACCATGCCTGGGGCCAGAAATAAAAGACAAAGAGTAGATGACAAAGTAGAACATCGTAAAGAATTCAAAAATGTTAGCAGGATACACATGCAGAGCAGATTAAAGATAATGAAAGTACTAAAATTTGAAAGTCTCAAAAAAATAATAGTAAAGATCGCATTAACACAAACAATCAGAAACGATTACTCGGTGAAATAACGGAACAGCGAAAAGAGATCAAATATATTGTTTAGATTTAAACTTTAAGATGGAGACTTGTAGATCATCTAATTTGTGTTGCCATCAGGGAAAAGTAGTGTTTCTTTCCAATGAAGAGGCGCATCTGTGAGAATTGAAAGATTTGTTGTTTTGGTGAAAGTAAAATCCACATACGTGAGTGGCAGAGACATTAAGTAGCTGGCGCATAGTGCAGGCCGGGGGGTTTGGTGAGCGAAGCGAGCAAGGGGTGAAGCCCCCTAGCATATTTAAAAAGAGTAGTCCCACATTATCTATCATATAGTGTCTTTTCTATCTATCTATCTACAGTATCTATCTATCTATCTATCTATCTATCTATTGTAAGATATGGCCGGCTATGTACCCCGGCCAATACCCCCAAGCCGCCAGGTGGAGCCCTCCTTGCAGCATGGAGGTCCCCAGAAGACCAGCAGGGCATTATGGACCATGTAGTTTTTATGCACCTCCCTGCTGGATGCCATGGGGGCCACGAGAGGGAGCTGCAGGGAGGACCAAGAGTTCTTCATGCCTATGACCCGGAAGTTCGTCATAGGAAGAGCGGGGCTTCGGGTGAGAAAAACATTATTTACCCTGACCCGGAAGGAATAAGGACTTGTGGACTGTTGGGAAGGAACACCTCCGGGTCAGGGAATATAAAAGGACTGTGGGAGCTCCCAGACGATGAGCTGAGTTGGGAGGCAGGGTGGCTAAGCGTCTGGGAGTGGAGGATTGTTTATTATTGTGGTTTATTGTTATTGTGAATTGTGGAGAGGAGCGTGCTTTGTGCACTTATTATAATAAATATCATCTTTGGACTTTTACCTGGTGTCTGACGTCAGAAACCTCCTCTTTATCAAGTCCGTCATGGGGAAGAAGAAGACAAAGCAGAGCGCCAGCAACAGCGGAGGTCTAGCGCTCGGCATTGCCTGCGCTCAAGAGGAGCTATGGAGCGGCTACGCATTTCGGGAGAGATTTCCGGAGGAGGACGTCACCGACGAGGTATGTACGGGGAATGTACTGAATAATCTTTTTAAATTAACACATGATGTCCCATGTACATACCTCCCAGATGTCCATCCGAAGGCTCTGCGGAGGCAGAAGACAGACCGAAGGCGATGGCGCGCTCTCATTCAGGCAAGCGAGTAACCCGAAGCACTTCCGCATTACGGGTGCCGGCGAGGGACACGTGACCTACCACAAGGGATTCCAGGAAGGTGACGTTCCGTATCCAGCTGTTTGTGGCTTCTCCCAAGAAAAGACGGACTTGAGTTTTTCGAAGGGGAAAGGGGAGGCGATCGAAGTACCGCTCTCCCTACAAAAAGGTAAGGAGGTCCGGGAAATGATTGATCGGTCCGTCGATAAATTGATACAGACGGATCACAGTCAGCCAAAAGCGGCACCGCGTCCTCGAAAAGAACTCCAAATCCCAGGCTCCCTTGCGGGACCTGTCTGAGCACGTGCCAGGAGCGGCCGTGTTTATTGGCTCCCACCCGGAGGGTAAGGCTAATGATGGCTCGAGCATGCCTCCGGGTGAATTAAGTAACTTTTGGGCGTGCACGAGCTGGAAAAGTTGCTTCAGCCCGTGCACAAATTTTACAGGTGGTGGAGACAATAAAGAAGATCACTGGGGATCTGGGAGCAGCGGCGGCGCCTTTAAGGAGGGTGGATGAATTCCTACGGCGATTTGGTCAGGAGTCTCCCATTATGATTGATTTGGCGGTACAGGTGAGTTTTACGGTACCGTACAGAATAAGGGGACACAGAGTGGCGCGGGCCCGCGTTAATTAGTAGCGGTGCCAAGTCACTACGAGCCCTACAAACGAGTGTGGTGTGATGACAGAAGGGCGGTGGAAGCACTGATCGTACCAGAGCAGCTGAAAAGTGCTGTCTCGGAGCGATGCGGTGCTGAAGACGCCGCCTCTGGTTTCTTTAAAGTCAACGGGCATGCAAACAGCAAAGAGGCTCTCTTTCTCTAATAGAGAGACTCAAGCTGTGCGCCGACAAGTAAGCAGGAGATCCCGAAATACACCGTGGGTCTCCTGACAAGGTGGGAAAAAGGGCGGAGAGCAGCGGGCGGCCAGAAAACCCTCCTTGGCGGGGGAAAGGGTGGAGCTGACCGAGTTCCCGAGATGTTTCAGGTCTCGGGAAAAGAGCCAACCAGGAGGACTTCGTGGTGCTACAATTGCCAGCGACCGGGTCACGAGTGGCGCCAATGTCCCCGGGAGACAGGAGGTACACCGTCCCCCCAAGGTTTGCTCGAGGACAGAGGCAACGCAGTCAGAGCCCGGATGACGCGTCCTCTTGGAGGAAGACTTCCCTCTCGGGGCAGGCCGCTCCAATCTTTATAATTAGCTGGGGAATACTGTAAGATATGGCCGGCCATGTACCCGCCAATACCCCAAGCCGCCAGGTGGAGCCCTCCTTGCAGCATGGAGGTCCCCAGAAGACCAGCAGGGCATTATGGACCATGTAGTTTTTATGCACCTCCCTGCTGGATGCCATGGGGGCCACGAGAGGGAGCTGCAGGGAGGACCGAAGAGTTCTTCATGCCCTATGACCCGGAAGTTCGTCATAGGAAGAGCGACGGGCTTCCGGGGTGAGAAAAAACATTATTTACCCTGACCCGGAAGGAATAAGGACTTGTGGACTGTTGGGAAGGAACACCTCCGGGTCAGGGAATATAAAAGGACTGTGGGAGCTCCCAGACGATGAGTTGAGTTGGGAGGCAGGGTGGCTAAGCGTCTGGGAGTGGAGGATTGTTTATTATTGTGGTTTATTGTTATTGTGAATTGTGGAGAGGAGCGTGCTTTGTGCACTTATTATAATAAATATCATCTTTGGACTTTTACCTGGTGTCTGACGTATAGTCTGAGGGTACAAGGGTGCGAGAAGCATCTTATTCTGTTACACTATCTATCTATCTATCTATCTATCTAATGTTAACAAAGAGTTTTCGAAGGGGAGAGGAGCAATTGTGAGGACTGGCAAATGTAATAAACAGAAATAAGAAATGCCCTTTGTTTTCTGTTCTGCCTGTTCAAACTTTAGAGCAGCTGCTGTATGTTGTCACAGATACACATCAAAGGGAGACCTCCAGGAATCATTTGAGGTATACAATGTCCTACTGGGGCAAGGAGGGGACGCTGCCACTAACTGTGTTGTTTTTTTTTTCTTCTCCACAGCAGTGAGAAGATTCCCCTTGAGGGCAACTAACCCTGCCCCTTCTGGCCAGAGAGCTATAAGAATCCAATGCCCCTGAATCTTAGCGTCTCATTTGAACCTAGACGGTATTGGGAATGGAGCTCCAACACCATAACCCGCTCATAAAAGCTACTTTAGACAAGACCACAAAGGCTATTAACTCTTTCAGGGCTAATTATTTTTTAAATTTTCTCCCAGGTCTGAATATTTTTCTCAAAAACTCGGTTTTCTAAAAAACATACAAAGCAAACACAATATGCCTTTAACATTAAACATTAGCTTTCTAAGATCGGCCGTCACACTGCTTACGTACTTACTACATACCTGTTTGTCTAACCATTTATATTCTGAAGGGCACTTTCTGGAAAAGAAACAGCTTTCGTTTTTGATTTCCAGATCACTTGCATCAGAATTGGAGTTTGACGAGTCAGAGTCTGATTCAACAATAATAGCAAAAAGCAAAAAAATGAATAATGCCCACAGAGGATTTTGCTTTGCACATTCACTTTGCTGTTTTGTGCGATGCCAATGCCATTCTAGATGTTGTTTACTCTACGCTCCTCACACACACACAGGGATTCGATGTCAAGTCAAACCCTAACCCTAACTGTCCTCCTAGCAAAGAGGGTCTAGCCGTAACGTGATGGTGAGTTGTGTTGACGTCTACAGCTGATTATTTCCCTCTGCCCTGGATGTCAACATCAAACCTCAGCCCCTGCGGTCGACTAAAGTCAACATCAGCCCTAAAAGAGTTAATATATGTGTTATATCTGTGCCCACAATCACCTGTTTCGTTCATTGCTTGCCACTACAATTAAAAGGGGTAACCCCGACTGGCGAGCAACTTTTCATACAGTCATCCAGTGTTACTTACATCTGTGTATATCTAATGTGCTGTAAAATATTTTATAATATTTTGCTTAAAAAAATATTAGCAATCCTTTAGCAATTTGTACACAATACTGCATATCTGACTAGCAGTAATGCTAAAGAAAGTTAAACATAAACATGGTACTGTGGATTCTCAAACAAATAGGTGAACGCCATCTTTATTTCTTATTTTTTCTTGACTTATTTTAAAGTTTCTAATGCATTTTGAAGTAAGTACTTTTAGTAAAATAAATTTGGAATAAGCAGGCCAGACTGGCCTAGGTGCATTGTACTTTTCTTGATTGCATAACATAAAACTAGTTAGGTTACGCATTGTTACACTTGCAACATCCTAGATATTATCAAATAGTTGTGTAATAAAAACTGATAAAACAACTAATGTTCTGTCACGGAATGGCGGGTCACAGTTGCTCTGCAAGTGGATACAGAAATGTCAGGTCAGAAGACCACAAGGGTGAATTAGAAAAGAAATCAGGAATTAAGCGAAAGTTGAGAAGCCAAGCCAAAAGTTGTAACCAATTAGCAAAAAAAACATAACGTCAAACCCAAATTAAATTCAAAACCAACAATGCTGTTTGCATGTATTAGTCACATACCAAGCACCACAATAATAAAACTTACACTAGTCCTTTTAATCACACTTTATTTTTTAACTTGTTAAAACAATATTGGAGTCTTTCAAAGAGGAAACAACAAAAACAATTTATTTTTTGCATATAAGGAGTGCCGCAGTGGGCTTTTGTTTTTTGACAGCCATCCCAGCCTTGACTCCCTAAGATGACAAGAAAAAAACTCCCAAAAAAAGTCCTTGTAGAGAAAAAAAATGAAGAAATTTTGGGAATGGCAATTCAGAGAGAAACCCCCTTCCAGGTTGGTTGGGTGTGCAATGGGTGTCAAAAAATGGGGTAAATACAATACGATAAACAGAACAGAGCACAAGTAAAACAGTAGACATAATAAATTTCAAGACATGTTTGACTCCCTAAAATTAAAAAAGCCTAATGCAGGCAGTGTGGCATAGTAGTTTAGGCTTTGGACTTCAATCCCTGAAGTTGTGGGTTCAAAACCTGCCAATGATGCTGTGTGACCCTGAACAAGTCACTTCACCTGCCTGTGCTCCAATTAGAAGAAGAAATGTAACCAATTGTGTCTTAAATGTGGTAAGTCACCTTGGATAAACGTGTCTGCCAAATAAGTAAACGTAAATCTTCAGTGTTATTGAGGTCATTTTTAAGTGCCTCACACCAGCATTTTAGAATCTCTGCAACTGGATAATGGGTTGCTACCAGGCCTTGCCTGGTTGCTAAGGGCATCCTCCAAAAGGGTCGAGAGCCAAAAAGTCAATTCATTCGTAAGCCAAAACAAGAAACAAGGACTGAAGTCAGGCAACGAAACAACAAATCAAAACCAAGAGATGAAACTAATATCACACGAAGAGATGAAACTAATATAATAAGAAGCAACATAAACTTCTTTGAAGATACCTAATATTCCAGAGAAGGCTTTGAATGTAACACAGTCAGTAAACTCCTGTGTCTTTGTTTCCCTTGAATGGAGATGAAAAGACCCCAGACACAGGAAGTCACTTCCACTCAGTTATTGGAAGCCCCAGCCCTTTCTGTCCAACTCTTATATAAGAACATGGATAGCTGTAAGTCACCAGTCATACTGGACCCTGTGTCATAGAGGAACTCTTTTTGTAAAATATTCTTGAACTCGCAATCCTGATTTCTTTTGTTCTGTTATTTTTGTTAGTACTCCTATTAAACAGGTTTTACCAAGGGTGATACCCCAGCACTTTGACAGTGTCCCTCTGCTGTTTCCACATTGTATACTCAGACTTAGAATTGGAACCGTGCAATGGTGACCTTTATCCCATTGCGGTGATGCCAATCTCTGATTGTTAAGCTTTGCAACAATTTAGCATCACAGAATTTAAAAAAAAATGTTCATATAAACAAACAAGCCACTGAATTCCCTGATCTTAGAAACTCTGAAAAGGGCAATGTAACAACATTTTGGAGGCCAAGAATTAGATAGATAGATAGAAAGGAAAAAGCTGTTAATACACACATAACAGATAAATACAGTATATATATATATATATATATATATATATATATATATATATGTGGAGGACTGCCGGCTTCGTACTCCGGTCCTCCCCCCCAGGCCGCCAGGAGGAGCTCTCCCGACAGCAGGATCGTGCCCAGACTTCCAGCAGGGCATCATGGACCTTGGAGTGTTTTTACACAGCCCTGCTGGATACCTTGGGGGCCACTGGGAGTCGCTGTAGGGGTGCTCGTGGGCTCATCTGTGCCCTATAACCCGGCGTTAAAGAAACGATGTGCTCCCGGGTTGAAGAAAAGGACTGTTTACCCTGACCCAGAAGGAATAAGGAACTGTGGACTGATTGGGCAGGAACACCTCTGGGTCACGGTGTATAAAAGGAAAACCCAGACGGTGAACTGAGCTAGGAGGTAGGGTGGCTAAGTGTCTGGGCAAGGAGGAGAGTATTATTGTGGTTTATTGTAGTTTAATTTATGAGTAGTGTGGAGGGTGCTTTGTGCACAATGTGTGAAGAAATAAAGAAGTCTTGGACTTTTCTCCATTGTCTAGAGTGGTACCTGAGGGTTCAAGGGAGCACTAGCACCCCCTACTGCCACACTGGCATAGTCGGCAGGATTCTCTGGCCATCTGTTGGCAGGGGACCTGCATTAAAAATAAATATTGTGTGGGCAGACAACCCTAAGGAAGTCACTTGTCAACGCACGGAGGTGCAAACACCCACCCCTACGGAGAGCGCTTTCAGGATCTCAGCGGCGTCTCGGATGCCTGCCTCACGTTCCGGCAAAATGGCCGTGGCTCCCGAAGGCAAGCCAGGATTAGAGACGGCTAGTGATGGCCCCGTACGAGGACAACAGACTGGTCACCCGCGGTGGAGGGCGCTCTGAGTCCTCAGACGAGGCCGTTCGTTCCCCAACGAGACCGAGTCTCCTGGAAGGGGAGAAGAAGGTGAGCGAAGCAGCGAAGAGAACTCCGAAAGCCCACGAGGAGTGGGAGATGACTGGACGGCCCTCCGTCATAGTAGAAGACAGTGCAGATCTCCAGGTCCCGACCAGTCTTAAGTGCAGGGTAACGCCGGTGACAGGAGGGCTGGGGGAAGCGGCGATCGTGCCGGTGCAGCTGAACAGTGCTGTTCATCGGAGCGAGGCGGTGCTAATGATGCCGCCTGGTAAACGGAGGGTAGTGGGTGTGCAAACAGCAAAGAGGCTCTCTTCTTTCCATAGAGAGCCTCAGGCTGAGCACAAGCCCCAGATTAAGTGGGAGATCACCAAAAGAAAGCGTGGGTCTCCCAACATAGCAGAGAAAATGGCTGACAGCAACCAAGGGGCCGTAATACCCCCCTTGGCAGAGAAAGGAGTGGAGTTGACACTGACAGAATTCCCAAGGTGTTTCTGGTCTCATAGAGGGAAACAACCAGGAGGACAGCGCCGGTGTTTTAACTGCTGTCGGCCGGGGCACTAGTGGCGTCATTGTTCCCGGGGGGACAGGAGGTACACCGTTCCCTCAAAGTTCGCTGGAGGACAGGGACATTGCAGCCAAGGTCTGACTGACGCATTCTCCTGGAGGAGGACGTCCCTTGCGGGGCTGGACGCTCCGCCCCAGAAGTCGTCGCTAAGGGGGGGGAATTGTGGAGGACTTAGAGTGGTACCTGACGTCCCCTACTGCCACTATATATATACATCTCTGCCTCTGCGTACCCCAAGGAGACGTGGTCGCTCCTCCAAAACCACTTCTTAAACGGTGACACAATGGGAAACAAATACAAATTTTTTTTTAACCTCCTCTTTGCTCGATCAGCTGCTGCAATGCCACATGATCTGCATCTTGCGTGGCACTTTGAACATTTAAAAGCCTGTACAGCAGCTGTTATTGTCATCTATGCTTTGTCTTTTATTTCCGGCCTCGGGCGTGGTTAAATCTGTGGGCACATTGTCTCGTCTCGTGGGAAATGAGTTCTTGATATTTTAGTTTATAGTTTAAAAACAGAATAAGAATCTGAAAATCTAACAACATCACACAAAGTTCAATAAATTCGGAAAAGAAATGATATCAAACATATATATGTAGGTTTTAAAATAAGCCCAATTTAAAGCATGACAAAAACGTGACATTAAAACGTCACATAAAATCGTTTCACAAAATCGTTGCACTTTTAGGCTTGGGATTTTATATATATATAGAGTATATATATATATATATATATATATATATATATATATATATATATATATATATATATATATATAATAATATATATAATTGGTTTATGAGTGTTTTGCAAGATGAGCAAAAATTTTTAATAAATTTTGACTTGATAAACGAGCGATGTCTTGCAATACGAGTAGTATGGATACACTTTGTCTGCTGAGCGTCATGTGATCACAACTGAGCTGATGGTTCTTCTCTCTCTCTCCTTATCTCGCTCGCTCAGCGCGTCTCTCTCTCTCTCCTTATCTCGCTCACTCGCCCGCCCAGTGTGTCTCTCTCTCTCTCTCTCTCTGGCAATCGTCTCCTATTCTCCGTCTGAGTCTGTGTGCCTCACTCATATAGTCAACATCCGTACGAGCGTATACTGTTTACTATAGCATTGTGACTGTGTGTGTGTGCGCTGTGAAGTGCGAGTCTCCATCTTGCTCCCCAAAACACGAAGCTGAGTCTCAGTACTTTAACACCAGCTTTATTTAGCTTGAAACAGCAACAGCGCTGTTATTTATTGTAGTGGGATCTTTATAATGTTCCTTGTATCACCCATTGATGGCAGGCGCTTTTAGCATGTCTGCGATCTTTTTGGATGTGCTTATACGGCGAACTGCTACAGCGCTGGGAGACTGTGATTGCTTTGGGACGCTCTTCCGCGTGTCGTCCCGTTGGGTAGAAACTCACACCAGCCATGATTCTTTTTAAAGGTAAAGTGCAGGTTAATTTGTATTATGTATTTTACTTTATATTTTGTATTAATCATTTGTATATGAATAGTTTTGGGTTGTGGAACGAATCATCAGATTATCCATTATTTCTTATGGGGAAATTCGCTTAGATATACGAGTGCTTTGGATTGCGAGCACGTTTCCGGAACGAATTATGCTCGCAAACCGAGGTTCCACTGTATGTATATATATATATATATATATATATATATATATATATATATATATATATATATATATATATATATATATATATATATAAACTGCTCAAAAAATTAAAGGAACACTTTGAAAACACATCAGATCTCAATGGGAAAAAGAAATCCTCCTGGATATCTATACTGATATAGACTGGGTAATGTGTTAGGAACGAAAGGATGCCACATCGTTTGATGGAAATGAAAATGATCAACCTACAGAACCCTGAATTCAAAGACGCCACAAAAATCAGAGTGAAAAAATTATGTGGCAGGTTAGTCCATTTTGCCAAAATTTAATTGCAGCAACTCAAAATTGTATGCAGCACTTTGTATGGCCCCTGTGTTCTTGTATACATGCCTGAAAACATCGGTGCATGCTTCTAATGAGATGACAGATGGTGTTGTGGGGGACCTCCTCCCAGATCTGGACCAGGGCATCACTGAGCTCCTGGACAGTCTGAGGTGCAACCTGGTGGCATTGGATGGACCAAAACATAATGTCCCAGAGGTGTTCTATTGGATTTAGGTCAGGAAAGTGTGGTGGCCAGTCAATGGTATCAATTCCTTCATCCTCCAGGAACTGCCTGCATACTCTCACCACACAAGGCCAGGAATTGTCGTGCACCAGGAGCCACTGTACCAGCATAGGGTCTGACAATGGGTCCAAGGATTTCATCCTGATACCTAATGGCAGCCAAGGTGCCTTTGTCAAGCCTGTAGCGGTCTGTGTGACCCTCCATGGATATGCCTCCCCAGACAATCATTAACCCACCACCAAACTGCTCATGCTGAATGATGTTACAGGCAGCATAATGTTCTCCATGCCTTCTCCAGACCCTTTCACTTCTGTCACGTGCTCAGGGTGAACCTGCTCTCATCTGTAAAAAGCACAGGGCACCAGTGGTGCATCTGCCAATTCTGGTTTTCTATGGCGAATGCCAATCGAGCTGCATGCTGCTGGGCAGTGAGCTCAGGGCCCATTAGAGGACATGGGGCCCTTGGGTCACCCTCATGAAGTCTTTCTGGTTGTTTGGTCAGAGACATTCACACCAGTGGCCTGCTGGAGGTCACTTTGTAGGGCTCTGGCAGTGCTCATCCTGTTCCTCCTTGCCCAAAGGAGCAGATACTGGTCCTGCTGATGGGTTATGGACCTTCTATGGCCCTCTCCAACTCTCCTAGAGTAACTGCTTGTCTCCTAGAATCTCCTCCATGCCCTTGAGACTGTGCAGGGAGACACAGCAAACCTTCTGGCAATGACACGTATTGATGTGCCATCCTGGAGAAGTTGGACTACCTGTGCAACCTCTGTAGGGTCCAGGTATCGCCTCATGCTACCAGTAGTGACACTGACTGTAGCCAAATGCAAAACTAGTGAAGAAACAGTCAGAAAAGATGAGGAGGGAAAAATGTCAGTGGCCTCCAGCTGTTAAACCATTCCTGTTTTGGGGGTCATCTCATTGTTGCCCCTCTAGTGCATCTGTTGTTAATTTCATTAACACCACAGCAGCTGAAACTGATTAACAACCCCTCTGCTACTTAACTGACCAGATTAATATCCCATAAGTTTCATTGACTTTATGCTATACTCTGATTAAAAAGTGTTCCTTTAATTCTTTTGAGCAGTATATATATATATATATATATATATATATATATATATATATATATATATATATATATATATATATATATATATATATACACACTATGGTTTGAACACACACACAAAAAAAGCTTATGACTTGTCAGTTAGTGAGGCATTACGTAGGTTTATTGCTGTTGGTATAAAGGAGCCCCCGTAGCTTTTCTTGACACACTCCTGCTGAATGATTTGTTGTCTGAAAGTCCTCAGTGTTAGTGTGTCAGAGAGAGGATGTGCAGCATTGTTCATTATGGCACTCAGTTTTGTTTTAATTCTCTCCTTCGCTACAAACTCCAGGGGGTCAAGAGTGCATCCCATACATGTGTCTGCCCTTTTAATTAACTTGTTGATTCAGTGGGCCACTTTTGAATTATGTTACCAGCCCAGTACACCACAGTGTACAAAACTGCACTGACCATCAGAGAGTTGTAGAGGATGTGAAGGATATCACTTCCCATATTAAAGGAATGCAGTGTCCTAAGGAAAAAGAGCCTGTTCTTCCCTCTGTGTTCCAAGATCAGTATAGCCTGTCTTTGATGTTGATCCACAAGTACTTGTAGGAGTGGACCACCTCTACATCCACTCCCTGAATAGTGACCGTACATACTGTAGAGCCCTTTTGGTGTGGTGAAAGTCAATAACCTGTTTTTTGGTTTTGCTGATATTAAGTTGCAGACAATTCTCTTTGCACCAAGAAAAAAGTTCTCCACCTGACTCCTATTCTCTGTCTCATCCCTTTTATCAATATACCCCATATGTACAGAATCATATGAGAAATTCTAGAAACAACATGACCTCCTGTTGCAGTATATTTATATTCTGAGATGTACAGAGTGAAGAGAAAAGGAGTCAGGACTGTCCTTTCAGGTGCTCCAATGTTGCTCACATCCAAATCTGAAACACAGTCCTTGAGTCTCAAAAACTGAAATCTGCCTGACAGATAATCCATTATTTAGGACACCATAGACTCATCCATCTGCATATCCCTGAGTTTATCTCTTAATGGGGATGGCTGGATGGTATTAAGGTGCTGGAAAAATCAAAAAACAGAATTACAGTGCTGTGTCCAGGTGAGAATACAGCTTGTGGAGCAGATAGATAATTGCATCTTCCACTCCAATCTTTGTCTGATAGGCGAACTGCAGTGGGTGCAGGTAGACTCACATAGTCCAGGACAAGTCTCTCAAAGGTCTTCATGATGTGTGATGTAAGTGCCACTGGTCTGTAGTCATTAGGTGAAGAGGAACCTGCCTTCTTTAGAGGACCATGCAGGATGTTTTCCACAGCAGTGACACTTTCTGAAGCCTTAGGGACAAACTGAACAGGTGACAGAGGACACCACAGAGTTGGTCAGCACAGGCATTAAGAACTGACTGAACTGAATCCATCCGGTCCTGCGGCTTTTCCTTTGTGTAGCTTCCTTAGTCGTCTCTGTACTTGGTCTTCAGTTACAGTCCAAAAAAATGAAAATAGAGTCAAATCATGACAGCAATGACCTGGGTAATAAAAAAAGAACAAGCAGTAGCTTCTGGTCTTTGCTGAGGTGCTGTGTGAGAGTTATGTGCTCCACCTGGCCAGCAGCCCCACTTTAGCTGAAGGCTTTCTAGTCTGTTTCATGTGTTTTGGCGTTTGAATATCTTCTCGGCCTTGTTTTATAGTCTGCATTTGGATTTACTGTAGTTAACATGTTTAGATTCTTTCTTGTGTTTCTAATTATACAATAAATACCAGCAGAATGTGAAAAAAAGTTTTGTACATGTGGTAAGATGTTTGCTTTACCTTTTTCTTTAGAATCCCTTTTACAAATCTTTATATGTCTTTATAATTATTCATATTTATATATTTTTTATGGTTTTATCATTTTGTTTTGTTTTTTTGCAGGTTGTCATTCAATATTGTTGTATATGTTCAATGACAATAAAGATATTTTTTCATTCATTCATTTATTCACTCATAATTAGATGGTGATTAGGCTAATGGCACTTTGAATTTCTTTTTTTAATTTTTATTCATTTTATTGCATTCCATACAAATCAAGTTTTACATAAAGAAAATTTGAGTTAAGAACAAATCGATCCCCACCCCTAAGAGAGAGAGCAAGCCAAACAGCATGAAATTTAAGACCAATAAACATACCTAAATTAATAAATTCTCTGTGCTTTATGAGATTATTTTAAAATATTACTGATTAGATCCTGCCATGTTTTGAAAAAAGTCTGTACAGATCCTCTAACTGAGTATTTGATTTTTTCCAATTTCAAATAGTATAACACATCAGTTTCCCACTGACTTAAAAGAGGTAAAAATTTTTGTCCAGAATAATGTTAATTTGTTGCAGGCCCAGAACATGTGACCCAGTGAGGCTGGGACTTGGTTTCAGTGTTCGCAGGTTGGATCTCGCCCTGGAAACATTTTGGAGAGTTTTAGTCGAGACAGATGTGCTCGATATATAATTTTGAGTTGTATAATTGTATGCTTTGCGCATATGGAGTTCGAGTGAATTCTCTGCATTACTACTTTCCACTCCTTTTCTGATATATTAATTGAGAGGTCTTTTTCCCAGTGTCCTCTTGGATCTTTGAAAGGGAGGGATTGTAAAATGATTTTATATATTGTAGAGATGCAGTCTAAGTCCTTGAGATTGAGCAATATTTTTTCCAGCATGGATGAGGGTGCAAGATGAGGAAAATCTGGAAGGTTCTGTTTAACAAAGTTCCTGATTTGAAGATAGTGAAAGAAATGTGTAGCTGGAATGTTAAATTTGGAATGTAATTGTTCATAGGATGCAAAGACGTTGTCTATATAAAGATCTCTAAGCAAGTTAATTCCAAATTGTGGTACTTTGAATTTCTATTACAAAGTAGTTAAAGTTTGTATTGAGCATTTCTTACTTTATGGTTTTAGTTTAGTTATCTTGTTTTTGGATTAATTAGTTATTCCTACGTAATTCCTGCTTATTGATTACCTACTTGTCTTAATTTTTGAATTTTGATTTTTCTTTTGGCTAATACATCATACAGTTCAATTAATAATTATTGTTTTGTTTGATTGTTGGGAGCATTCCAATGTGGTCTGCCTTTATGTTGCCGGGTAGTTCTAGTGTTTTTGGGTGACCTATAAGAGGAAATGTTGACATACGTGTTCAGCTCTCCTGCCAACTCCAACTTCAATGGTTTTCAATGCCTGAGAGTTCATTTCTAGCCCTAGCTTCCAATTCCTGCAGAAACACTTCTGGAATTTAGCAAGAGCAAAGACCCCCTTACTTTCTGCAGACTTTATTATGTTGTAGATTGTAAAAGGATGAGACTTGACACACGTAAAAAAAGGTTGGGGCAGCCACCCATATAATATTCCTAGCTGCAAAGGATTTAGCTTTATGCAACAATGAAGTTGACTGTTGAGAGTCCAAGACTGAACTGCTGAAGGTTGTGAGAAATGGCGGTTTTAAATGGTCAGACAGGAAGTGATGTTTCAGGCACCGGAACCGGAAGTGACATTCCTCTAGGGGCCGGAACCGGAAATTACATTTTCCTAGGCGCCAGAACCGGAAGTGACTCTCTTCTAGGCGCCGGAACTGGAAGGGACGCTCTTGTTTCAGAAAGGTTTTCCCACGGCTGGTCTGCAAAGATAGTAGGAGAAGGTTTAATGCACTCCGCCGGCCTGGCGTGGAATTACCTTTACTTGGTCCACACAACGTCCTCCTATGCGCACGTGTGTGACAAGATTTAATTTTATATTTATAAATTTCCCCATCAATCTACACTTCATTTACCCCTAATGACTTAATGATGTAATCAAAACAGGAAAACCTTTTTTCTGAAAGACTTTTAAATTCATCTAAAATCAAATATTGAAATCTCTCATTCATATCAGTATTCAGAGCCTTAATATCTGAATATTAAGGATATTTGTAGTTGCCCCTTTGGCAGCAGTTCCAGCTTCAAGTCTCCATGGGTTTGTCTTTACAAGTTTTGCACGCCTGAATTTGGGGAGTTTATCCTGTTCCTCCTGGCATATCCTCTTAAGTTTCATTAGATTGGATGGGAAGAGTCTGTAAACTGCCATCTTCAGGTCTCTCCACAGATATTAAATGTGGGTTAAGTCTGAGCTTTTTACAAGGACAGTCTAAGAATTCTCTCAAAGTCTCTCCAACATTGTCATGCTGAAAGGTGAACTGTCACCCCAGTCTGAGATCGCCAGCATGCTAGAGGAAGTTTTTTTCAAGGACCTCTCTGTATTTGGCTGCATTCATCCTTCCCACAATTCGGACCAGTCTCCCTACACTTGCTCATGAGAAAGATGCCTATAGTATGATGCTGCCCCACCATGTTTCCTAGTGGGGATGGAATTTTGGAGGTGGTGAGGTTACGCCCAAACACTTCAATTTTTATCTCATCAAACCAGAGAATCCTTTTGCTTGTGTTCTCAGAGCTCTTACAGCTGTCATATGCCTTTCACCCAAATATGCGTGTCCTTTTTGTCCAAAATGCTATTGCAAGACTTATCACAAGAACAAGAAAGTATGAACACATAACTGGTTCTCAAGTCCTCATACTGGATCGCAGTTAAGTTTAGGACTGATTTCAAAATCCTCCTTTTAACTTATAAAGCCTTAAATGGCCATGGAACTGCTTCCATATCCGAGCTTATCATTACTTACAAACCAGAGCAGACATTGAGATCTCAAGATTCTGGCAAGGATTAATAACATAACAGTGGAAGGCCGAGCTTTTACTGACAGGGCCCCGAAGTTGCAGAAAGGTCTGCCTGCTACTATAAGAGATGCCCCTTCAGTCTCAACTTTCAAATCCAGGCTTAAGACTCACAACTTTGGTTTTAACATCCCGGAATAGTGCTTTTGATTAGATGTGCCATACTGCATCTCTGCCTTTTTTGTTATATAGAAGTAATACAATATTTTTAAACCATTACTAACCATCTTCTATTCTGTTAGTCTTCTTGGTATTTGGATATGGCACTTGGTGTTACTGCTGTACTGCCAGGCTGCTCTCCTACATATGGACAAATCAGTAGAGCACTAGAATCATTGGATGGAAAGATTCTCTCGTCAGATTGGACAGCCAGCACAGACTTCATTAGAGAAAACACAGGAGCATGTAGACGGCCAGTTGGGCAATGTCTCCAGAAATGTGACTTCATTTCTTTCTCTTTTGCAATTTTAATCAACTGTTCATAGTTTATCAATCAATTGATGGACAGGGTCACACACGTGCGCATGGGATGCAGCTAATGGCCTCAAAGAAGGTAATTCCCGGTTAGACCAGGAGGTGGCAGAGTCCACTAATCCTTTCTCTTGTCCCACCACAGACCAAATGTGGGAAATTCCACCTGGCTCCCATGACATCACTTCCGGTTCCGCCCCAGAAGACACCACTTCCGGTTCCGCCCCAGAAGACGTCACTTCTGGTTCCTCTCCTGATTGTCATTATTTCCCCCCTCCAACTTTAAAACCATCTTGCCTGTACTATTGCTTCAGTTCTGTTTTGAACTCTTGTCTGTAAAGACCATTTTCTCAAACTTTTGCATTTGCAGTCAACTTTCAAATTTTGTTGTGTCAAGGCTTGATTATTTACAGATAATTGTTTATTTCAATGTATGTTTAACCATTTTCCACCACCTTGTTCTTGGTGAGTTTTAACAAGTCTACATTTATAGGTATACCGGTTTTGTATTTAGTAATTAGTATAATCGATACTTATATTTTAACTGAGGACACTCACAGCACTCTGTACCTGCAGTCAGTGAAGAGTGCTATACAAAAATAAGTTGTATTGTTGCAATGTAAGATGTCTAACCACTCTACCAAAAACACCTGCTCAATGAAGTTCTGCTGAGAAAGTCGTCCTTCTGATGGTTTCTCCAATCTCAGCAGAGGACTTTTGAAGCTCTTTGAGAGTGACCATTAGCTTCTTGGTTACATCCCAAATCGAGACCCTTCTTGGTCAGTTACTAAGTTTGGCCAGACTGATGACTCTAGGAAGAGCCCTGGTGGTTCCATACTTCTTCCATTTCATAATTATTGAGACCACTGTGGTTCTGGGAATATTCAAAGCTTTAGAAGTGCTTTCATCCTCTCACCCTGAACTATGCTTTACCACAATTCGATCATGGTGGTTTACTTGGACTTCATGGCTTGGTTTTGTCCTAACATGCAGTGTGAATTGTAAGACCTTATATACACAGCTGTGCCCCTTTATTAATGATGTGTAGTCAGCTGAATTTGGAACAACTGGACTCCAATCAAGTTCTATACACATTTCTAGGAGAAGTAAAATGAACAGGATGCACCTGACCACAAACTGGAGTGCAACATCAAGGGTCTCAATGCTTCTGTGAATGACAGATTTCAGTTTTTAGTTTTTAAACCTTCCTGAAAATATGTTTTCACTTTGTTATTATGAGTTATTGAGTGAAGACCGAAGGATAAAATTAGCAAATGTATCCATTTAGAATTAAATCTACAACATAGTGAAGTGTGCAGAAAGTAAACTGGTCTGAATACTTTTTGAACAGACTTTATCTGTAAAACCTTTTCAAGCACAATGCATATCACGCCGAAGTTTTTAATTATTGATTATACTGACTATACATTTTGTTCACTACATTGCCCTCACCCCTGGCAGACTCTGGCCACCTGGGCACACCCTCACAATCCCGTTCTGTAAGTTACTTGTTCTCTGTTCAGACAGAATCATTCTGTAGCACACTGTTCTTTTTTTGTTGCTTTCTGTTTTTTTCTGTTGCCAAATAAGGTGATACAAGACAGAAGAATAAGAAAAAATCCTTCATAAACTTCACAAAGGGCTTTACATACAAGGAATCTCAGAGTTCACACATCAGTATGTTATGGCGCCATCTCCTCACCACACAAAACTTTGGCATGTTTCCTCAAACCCAGCTGGGGCTTTTTATATAGCTATGTAATTTGCTATTTTTGGACTCTTGATGAAATTTTTGTTAGTCATCTTGATTATTTTAATGATGTGTGAATTTTCAGTATAATTAAAAACTACATCCCATGGGTTTTTACTGGAAACGTAAGTTAGAACATCTACAGATGAAGAGCAAACTACAGGAGAGGCAACTAAAAGACATGAATCTTATTTTTTTTAAAAAGTAGACATTTCACTGTCATATTAATGCAATTTACTTTCTCTGTCTGATTTGCTACCATAACAACATTGGTTGTGGCTGTCTTGGAAAAAACCTTCAAAAAAAGACAGTTTTAATTGTGAATGTCAGTGTTTGGGTGAATGGATTTTATGAAGGATTGTTGCCCTGTCCATACTTCTTTCCTTCCATACATCCAGCCCAAAATCTACTGCTAAATTATAATAAAAAATAAATAACAACATCACTCACTGGTTAAAAGTCCTTGTAAATCTGTTCATTACCCTGAAAAAGGAAGCTAAGTACAATTACTGTTCTTCCATTTCTGTGACGTTCTAAATCTGGCCTGTCCTAAACTCCCAACCTCCCATTTCTTAGTTTAAACCGTCCTTGAATAGCTTCCCTGAAACACTGGTGCTCCTCCATTTCAAATGTAACCCATCTGTTCTAAAAGGAGTCCCAATCTACTATTAAGAAAACATTCGAGTCTGTGTGTCCAGTCCCTTAGAGCCATTTGATTGGCCAGTTTGGCTTAGGTGTGATTGGTCAGTTTGGCTTTGGTGATGCAACAAAATAGGAGGTGCAAAGGAGTGAAAACACATGAATGACACAGAGAAAAATGGTGAGTGTAAAGCCAGACAGGAGGTGAGAAAGCTGCCTCAAAAATAATGACAGAGTCTGAGAAGCAGGCAGGCTTTATAGGAATGTGCTCAAGAGACGGAGTGCCAGTGAAGAGATGTTCACACACACATGAATGCAGAGAACAGGCACTGAAGGTACATGTAAGGCAAGGTACAGTGGTGCTTGAAAGTTTGTAAACCCTTTAGAATTTTCTATATTTCTGTATAAATATGACCTAAAACATCATCCGATTTTCACTAAAGTCCTAAAAGTGCCATTCCTCCGTACAAAACAGCTTCAACTCTGGGATGTTGGTGGGTTTCCTCACATTAACTGCTCGCTTCAGGTCCATCCACAACATTTTGATTAGATTAAGGTCAGGACTTTGACTTGGCCATTCCAAAACATTAACTTTATTCTTCTTTAACCATTCTTTGGTAGAACGACTTGTGTGCTTAGGGTCATTGTCTTGCTGCATGAACAACCTTCTCTTGAAATTCAGTTCATGGACAGATGTCCTGACATTTTCCTTTAGAATTCTCTGATATAATTCAGAATTCATTGTTCCATCAATGAAGGCCAGCCGTCCTGGCCCAGATGCAGCAAAACAGGCCCAAACCATGATACTACCACCACCATGTTTCACAGATGGGATAAGGGTGCAGTGTTTTCCTTTCTCCAAACATAACACTTTTCATTTAAACCAAAAAGTTCTATTTTGGTCTCATCTGCCAACAAAACATTCTTCCAATAGCCTTCTGGTTTGTCTACGTGATCTTTAGCATACTGCAGACGAGCAGCAATGTTTTTTTGAAGAGCAGTGGCTTCCTCCTTGCAACCCTGCCATGCACACCATTGTTGTTCAGTGTACTCCTGATGGTGGACTCATGAACATGAACATTAGTCAAAGTGAGAGAGGCCTTCAGTTGCTTAGAAGTTAACCAGGGGTCCTTTGTGACCTCGCCGACTATTACATGCCTTGCTCTTGGAGTGATCTTTGTTGGTCGACCACTCCTGGGGAGGGTAACAATGGTCTTGAATTTCCTCCATTTGTACACAATCTGTCTGACTGTGAATTGGTGGAGTCCAAACTCTTTAGAGATGGTTTTGTAACCTTTTCCAGCCTGATGAGCATCAACAACTCTTTTTGTGAGGTCCTCAGAAATCTCCTTTGTTCGTGCCATGATACACTTCCACAAACATGTGTTGTGAAGAGCAGACTTTGATAGGTTCCTGTTCTTTAAATAACACAGGGTGTCCACTCACACCTGATTGTCATCCCATTGATTGAAAACACCTGACTCGAATTTCACCTTCAAACTAACTGCTAATCCTAGAGGTTCACATACTTTTGCCACTCACAAATATGTAATATTCGATCACTTTCCTCAATAAATAAATGACCAAGTATAATATGTTTGTCTCATTTGTTTAACTGGTTTCTCTTTATCTAATTTTAGGACTTGAGTGAATGTTGATGATGTTTTAGGTCATATTTATGCAGAAATATAGAAAATTCTAAAGGGTTCACAAACTTTCAAGCACCACTGTATAGCAAACATTTTTTAATTATTCTTTCACCTGTATTCAACAGACATAATGGCTAGTGTTCCATAAATCTATATCCTTCTATCCTTCATCAGGATTTGAGCCATGAGTAAAGCCATCTAATATCCTTGATCTTACATGGACTGGCACCTGGCATAGAACTTCAGAGAGACTACATTTTCAGTTCTACCCATCAGATTGGCACTTACAGTAACTCTTTAAATTTCAATTGAAGAACTGATAGCCTACTCTTATGTAAGTCATTTTTCTAAACATGAACAATGACAAATGAATTCACCCCCACTCTGGTCAAGGGCCTATCCACCTTTCCAGGGAGGTCTCCCACCTATCTATCTATCTATCACCTGGAAATCAACACACTGTATGAAACTCTCTGTGTCTGGGGCAAATGTGCATTTCAATTCCATATAATGTTTGAGTCACCCAATATCACAATCCTTCTCTTTCTGGGGACTGATTTTGTGGTGGCCTGTTGTGATGATCCGACACCGACCCACCTACCTCTCTGGTTTTGAGTATCCTTCTGGGCCAGCTTAGGGGTATACACCATCTCGATAAAGGACACCTGGGCTAGGTCTATCAATTCTCTACTATTACACAGGACAGCCACCTCTTCCTCTTCCAGTTCAGCGACGCTGAGCTTAGGTGGTGCATCTGTTGGCATATCCTGTAGACGAAGCGACTCAACCAAGCTGCCCTCCAAAACTACCATTACCACAGAGAACTATCATTCCATTAAATAATTACATGTGTATTTATAGAAAAAACAATCAAATGCCACAAAATGAAATACATAACAGAGTGAATAATTATTAAGCAAGAACTAAACTGAACCAAATTAACAAAATATAGCAAAAGGAATAAAACTGCAAAGAGACACTAAAATTAAAAGAGCAAGACTCTAAAAACAGGTGGATGTTGAGTTATGAATGAGTTTACTTCCTACAGAAGTTTGTAACTTGGTTTTGTTTAAAGGTGGAACTACCACAGCAAAATGTACATTAAAGAAAAATCAACAATGCATAATGCTTAAGTACTTATTATATAGGAGAATATTCCAAACATAATAAAACTAGTGAAATGTGAGGAACTACAGTTGTAAAAAAAAAAAAGCAAAAAAATAACAAGAAGAAGCTCTTGATACTTCTTCGGTTTTCTAATCAGTTACTTCTTTAAGGTCCTCCACAAGTTATAATATATTTGATTACTTCTGGTGATTCATATAGAGCAAGCTACACTTATCTCTTTTGGACATATTCTTTTGATTTCATCAGTAAAAAATACAGCTTCATGGTGATCACATTGGTGATCTAACTTTCCTAAGTGCTGATGTTCAAACCTTTTCTGCTTCTTCATGCGATTATGGTGGTTAGCACTTTGTTTTTCATCACTTTTCCATAAATACACAAGCACAGGTTGCTTTTCCATTCTTTATGCATCTTAAGTAAAGTTTAATGTTCAATAATCAGTAAATACAATTCTTACTCTTCATTTTGAACTCTGAACACTGTGAACTTGACCCGGACACAGACAGGCGGACATGTTGTCTTAAAACCACCACACGTTTATTTTCCACAATTATTTACAATAAAGGTCACAAAGACCCAGTCCAGTGGTCACACAGACCTTAATCACGTGCACAAAACCCCAAATCACACACTAAGTCCTGGCCACAATGCCTTTCTTCGGGCCGCCTCTACTCTCTTCTGCCTCGTCCTTCTTCCACCCGACTCTAGCCTCGAATGAATGGAGACGGCCCCTTTTATAGAGGACCCGGATGAGCCCCAGGTGTTCCCAGCAATCTTCTTCTAGCCACGCCCCAGCGTGGCGGAAGTGCCGGCTGTCCTCTCGGCTGTTCTCCGGGGGCCGTCATAAATCTTCCCCCCAGCACTTCCGCCACACCAGGACCCCAAGGCACTGGGGCGCCTCCTGGCGGTGACCACGGGCCCCTACAGGGAAAGGCTTCCATGCCCTTGACCCGTGGCCCCCAAAGCAACCCAGAAGGCAAACCCCACGTGATCCAGGCAGGGCTCTGACCCTCTTCCGGTCCCTCCTGGCGTCCCGGCCAGGTCATGGCCCCTGACATCCTTGACAGTGCCCCACAGCCGGCGAAGACCACCCGTGGGTAAGAGCGACCCGTCCCGCTAGGGCAGCAGAGTCCCGAAACGGGTCCCACTCGAGGATAGCCGGGGTCCGGCCCCGCACTCCTAGCAGGGACAGGAGCGGAGACACAATCCGAGCACCAGCCCTTGGTGCATCCCTGCGCCTCGCACAGGTTGTGCTCCCCCCTTTACCGGCACCCCGGGCCTCCCGATAGGCACCCCCTCCGAGACCTCCACGCCCCTTTGTTCCGAGCCACTCGCTCCCCTGTAGGCTCCTCCAGCTGTGAGCGCACCTGCGCACCGGCAGAGAGATCATTCCGCAGACGGCCCGACATCAGAGGGCTGGTCAGCCACGAAGGGGTTCCTTCAGCTCGCCCGGGGTCCGTCCCTACAAAAGAAAATACAGGGGCAGAACCGCTGCCAAAGCACCCTTCTCGTGCCACACACGGGCAGCGTTCCCCCCTCCAAACAACATCCCGGCACTTGCCTGATCGGCACCCTCTCCCCGGCTTCCATATCCCTCTCGATAGTGGAAACGTCGGCACCGCCTGTTCTCTCTCCGCCGGCCTCAGGGATTCCCTCTGCTCCCTCAGAGGGCGGCCAGCCGTACGCGTGCACCCAGCAACGCGTCTCACTGTATTGGAGAAGGCGGCACCCAGCCGCTTAATCCTCTCTTCACTCTCGGACGCCTTGACGGTATGCGACTCTGTATTAACCAACACAAGCCCCTTTCCCGTCTGCGTCCCCAACATATCGGAGGAATCGGCACCCAGCCTCTTATTCCTCCGTTCACTCTGGGACGCCATGACGGTTTGAGACTCCTTATGGAAAAGAAGGTGCCTCTTTCCCGTCTGCGTCCCTATAGTGCGGCGCAAGACCGCAGCCGACTCGGGGCGGAGGGCGCTAGGACCCGGGGCACTTAGCAGCCCGTGTCCAGTCAGCGTCCTCTCGGACTCCCCCCTCGCCGCGCATACAGCCCGCTGCGCCGCACCTCCTGTCGGAGGGCTGCTTACTCGGAACTGATCGTTATCATCACAGCCTTTTTCAACAGACCCTCCTGCATGCTGTACGGAGTTGGCTGTACTCACCGTCTCCGCCGTACCTCTCCGGCTGGAGATTCCAGCGCTACCGCCCCGCTGTTGATCAAAACGTTCTCAGCGCCGCGAGCGCCTTCCTCTCCAGTTCCAGCACCTCAGCCCGGAGGGCACATAGCATCTGTAACACACGCTGCTCTGCGGGCTGAAGGGACACCTCCAGCTCCACCAGAGCAGCCGGCAAAGACAGGAAGTTAACCGACGCGGAGCCTACCTGTCTGTCAGCCTCCAACGCTGGCCACTTCCTGTGGGCCTTTTCCTCCGGCCCAATCGGGTCTCCCCCCTGCCCGTGATGGACATTCCTTGGTCCCGCCTCTCTGCAGTCATCGGCGGGCACACAAGACACACCGTCCAATCGCGTGCCTGTCAGGGGGAGGGACTTCTGGTCCGCGCCATCTTGGCTCCCCTTCTGCGGCGGCGACGTGCTTGCCGGCAGCCTTGTTGTTGCCAGCACCTTTCGAGCTGCAGCGTCTCTTCCTCCACAGCCCTCGCGGCTGCCGCCGTCCTGCCGGAGCCCTGCAAACCACCATGAGCCCGCCACTGACGCTGGATCCGGGAGGTCCCTGCCTGGAAAACAAACACGCCCGGCCCTCAAGGGCCGGCTGCCGATAGGCAGGGAACTCACCTCCCAGGTCCCGTCTAACCGAGGAAACGTCCTCGGCGTGGCCTCTCTGGACGCCATGCCGTCCCGGGTGCCTCCAGCAACGGTGCGATCGTGGGAGCCCGCTGCACTCCTCCAATGCACGCTGCCCGCCCGCATCAGGGAATAACGGCCCACCTGCGGACACCTGGCGGTCCATGGGGTTCCTTTACCCCGCGGGACTGTGTGCACGCAGCCCCCGCAGTACGTGGGTGGGGTCCCCGGCTGCGCCGGGCCGTCCACAACAAATTTGTTATATACAGGTCCCCGCCTTGAAACAGGCGGAGCATCCTGCCGACTACGCCAGATGTGAACTTGATCCGGACACAGACAGGCGGACATGTTGTCTTAAAACCACCACACGTTTATTTTCCACAATTATTTACAATAAAGGTCACAAAGACCCAGTCCAGTGGTCACACAGACCTTAATCACGTGCACAAAACCCCAAATCACACACTAAGTCCTGGCCACAATGCCTTTCTTCGGGCCACCTCCACTCTCTTCTGCCTCGTCCTTCTTCCACCCGACTCTAGCCTCGAATGAATGGAGATGGCCCCTTTTATAGAGGACCCGGATGAGCCCCAGGTGTTCCCGGCAATCTTCTTCTAGCCACGCCCCAGCGTGGCGGAAGTGCCGGCTGTCCTCCCGGCTGCTCTCCGGGCGCCGTCATAAATCTTCCCCCCAGCACTTCCTGGTGTGGCGGAAGTGCTGGGGTAACAGGTCCCCAAGGCACTGGGGCGCCTCCTGGCGGTGACCACGGGCCCCTACAGGGAAAGGCTTCCATGCCCTTGACCCGTGGCCCCCAAAGCAACCCGGAAGGCAAACCCCACGTGATCCAGGCAGGGCTCTGACCCTCTTCCGGTCCCTCCTGGAGTCCCGGCCGGGTCATGGCCCCTGGCATCCCTGACAACATATATGTATCATGTCCTGGGGGGATTACCAATACACAGGCTTTTTTTTAAAATAACTTTTTTTGTCCACCAGTAAGGAAGCAAGCTTTGCTTCTCCAGAACATATTAGGCTATATTCAGGATTAATCTTCCTTTTTGCTCGTCTATTATGCTTAATCACTTAATTGCCTTCTGTAATGTGCTTTGATACTCAGCAGATGTCACTTCTCTTGTTTGTCTTTCTGCCATTATGGTGTTTATCACTTAGTTTCCCAATCATTTTGTCATAAACACACAACTACAGGCCACTTTGCTGTCCTTTATGGCCAGATGTGTGCATGCATAAGAACTCACACTTAATTATGAATTCTGATCACGTATTTGATAATCCTCTTGATTGCTGGCATGCCATTTCTTCATCTTTATTGTTTTTGCATTCTGTATCCCGCACATGATGCACAGCAGATGTCGCTGCTCTTCTTCTTTTTCCTGTTGTCATGTAGGCAGGTTCTGTCATTTGCTTGATGATCACCAGATATTACTGCTCCTCCTTTTCTTTACGATATGTCACTTTGTCATAATAAAGCTTTGGTCACAGGCCACTTTGCTGGTGTTGATGCTACCTCAAATTTTTTAGGTTTCCAGAATGTATCATGTCATAAGCTTTCGATTAAGATGAAGATCAAGGTTCTACCTGAGAAGTTTGCAAGTAGTCACATAACAGATGGACAGACCTTAGCATTTTATATATTACCAAGCTAGGGTTGCACAAGAGTCAGGAAGATGAGACCAGGTTTCCAAACAACAATAACTTTATGGCTGAGCAGGCAGGAACAGTCTCAAGACATTATTCAAGATAGGAGTTTCTTTTATCACATAACCACACAGGTTATAAGCAGCAACTCAAACAATCGTCCTGCTCCAGCTCCTTACTTCAGATTAAAAGAATACAAAGTCTTCTTCCTTGAGCAGGTTCAACTGGGGTAGGCGTAGTCTGGAGGAGACAGGACATAAGATTGAGCAATTGGGCTTGTTGGGACTCTGTCTTTTAAATGTTATAGACATCATTTGACAAGCATGTTACGCTGTAAATCTGCAAACCTTCAGATAATCCTGCAGAGGGCCAGTTAAGAGTGTTCTTGTTTCCCATTGAAATACTGTTTATGAGGGAGTTTTAATAATAGTAATAATACTGTGCTTTAAATGACAAAATGCAAATAATTAATTTGAACTAAATCAAACCACAGGTTTCAACAGAATGTTGACCTTATGCTTTGCCATTTTACAGTGTTTGAAAATGTTACAATACTTTTAAGGAGTTAAAAAAAGCATAATGATGGCATGAAAGCCCACCACTAACTGATGGTTGTGAGACACATTTTGTTTCTGCTGAAGAATTGATCAGAGTTTCGCTTCCCCACCCAGCAGCTACACTCCCTGAGATGGCATGCTTATGACACTGGGGAATACAAACAGTAGGTTGTACTACTGGTTCACTGGTTCAGGTCATATTTAACTGGTAGACACTTTTCAGTGACTTTAAATTCCTCTTTTTCGTCTACTGCTCCTCTTAAATGTGTTCCTCAGGGATCCATTTTGGGTTCTATTTTATTCTCTATATACCGTCACCCTATTGGAACTATTTTTAGGAAATTTAACATTTCTTTTCACTGCTATGCTGATGATACACAGGTTTATATTCCCGTCTGCAACTCTGCAATAAATCAACTCCACAACTGTCTTTCTGAACTAAGATCCTGGATGGCTAATAAATTTCTTGATCTGAATCAAAATAAAATGGAGATGCTTATAGTGGGTCCATCAGCTAAAGCCCAAATTGGTCTTGGACTTCTCGGCTCTTTCTCTGTCATTTGCAAACCTCAAGTCCACAATCTTCATGTTATCTTTGACAGTAACCTCTCCTTTGAGAAACAAGTAAATTCTGTAGTCAAGAGTTACTTTTTCCAGCTTCATCTTTTAGGTAAGACCAAGCTGTTTTTATCTTCTAGGGATCTTGAGAAAGCTACTCATGCTTTTATTTTTTCTCACCTTGATTACCGCAACTCACTGTATTCTGGGATTAGCAAATCCCTGATACAGGGGTTACAGTTGGTCCAGAATGCTTTCTGGCTAGGGCAAGAAAGTATGACTCTGTTTCTTCAAATTTAGCTTCTTTACACTGGCTGCCTGTCAGTTTTCGAATTGATTTTAAAATTTTGTTGCTAGTTTTTAAATCTTTACAGGAGCTTGCTCCTGCCTATTTATCTGAATTGTGTGTTTTATACCAGCCATCCAGAGTGCTTAGATCTACTGGTCAGTTGTCTCTTGTTGTCCCTCGTACCAAGTGTAAAACCAAAGGGGACAGAGCTTTTGCAGCTGCTGCTCCTTGCCTTTAGAACTCTTTACCTCATCACATAAAGGAGTCGTCTACAATTGAACTGTTCAAAGCAAGATTAAAAACTCATTTCTATTCACTTGCATTCCATGACCTTCAGTAATACTGATGGTTTCCTCATTGTGAATATGTAACATTACTTCTATTTATTATTTATTTTACTTATGTTCATTTATATTATTTCTGTTTATGCTATTTATGTTATTTGTTTGTTTTATTTTATTCTATTATTGTAAAGAACTTTGGCCACAGCATTCCTATGTTGTTTTTAATGTGCTATATAAATAAATTTACATTTACATGTACTGCTCACCTAAACAGCCAGATGACAATCTACAGTAGCTGTTTTGCTCTGATGGAGCTTATCACACTACCTGCACTGCCAGTTACATTACATAACATGTGCCAACGAAAACACAAAATGATTGAAAATGGTGGCAAAATATGTGTAACTGCATTTGACAAAGGCTTTCAAATGGGTCCAAACAATTCAAAAGCAGCTATCAGATAGACATTCCTCCACCTATCCTTCTGCTGATACCAGCATTGGAGAGACATCCCCACCCACAATTACAGCAGCCCAGGTAAGCAGAGAGCTGAAGAGACTTTGTGCCAGCAAAGCAGCGGGTCCAGATGGAGTATCGCCACGACTGCTGAAGGCCTGTGCGGTGGAGCTGGGGAGTCCTCTACAGCGCATCTTCAACCTGAGCCTGGAACAGAGGAGAGTCCCGAGGCTTTGGAAAATATCTTGCATCACCCCAGTCCCAAAGGTATCATGTCCTAGTGAGCTGAATGACGTCCGGCCTGTCGCTCTGACGTCACATGTGATGAAGACCATGGAGCGACTGCTGCTTCACCACCTGAGGCCACAAGTCCCCCATGCCCTTGAACCTCTGCAGTTCGCATACGAGGAGAAGGTGGGAGCGGAGGAACAAATCATCTATATGCTACAAAGTTCGCTGAGGACACTGCTATCGTGGGCTGCATCAGGAGTGGGCAGGAAGAGGAGTATAGGAACCTATTCCCTAATCAAGGACTTTGTTAAATGGTGCGACTCAAACCACTTACACCTGAACACGAGCAAGCCAAGGAGCTGGTGGTGGATTTTAGGAGACCCAGGCCCCTTCTGGACCCTGTGATCATCAGAGGTGAATGTGTGTGCAGAGGGTGCAGACCTATAAATAACTGGAAGTGCAGCTGGATGATAAATTGGACTGGACTGCCAATAATGATGCTCTGTGCAAAAGAGGAGAGAGCTGACTATGCTTCCTTAGAAGACTGGCGTCCTTTAACATCTGCAATAAGATGCTGCAGATGTTCTATCAGACAGTTGTGGCAAGCGCCCTCTTCTTCGCGGTGGTGTGCTGGGGAGGCAGCATAAAGAAGAAGGACGCCTCACGCCTGGCCAAACTGGTGAGGAAGGCAGGCTGTATTGTAGGCACGGAGCTGGACAGTTTGACATCCATGGCAGAGCGACGGGTGCTGAGGAGGCTCCTGTCAATCATGGAGAAGCCACTGCATCCACTGAACAGGATCATCTCCAGACAGAGGAGCAGCTTCAGCGACAGACTGCTGTCACCGTCCTGCTCCACTGATAGACTGAGGAGATCATTCCTCCCCCACACTATGTGACTCTTCAATTCCATCCGGGGATAAACGTTAACATTATACAAAGTTATTGTCTGTTTTACCTGCATTGTTATCACTCTTTAATTTAATATTGTTTTTTGTATCAGTATGCTGCTGCTGGAGTATGTGAATTTCCCCTTGGGATTAATAAAGTTCTATCTATCTATCTATCTATCTATCTATCTATCTATCTATCTATCTATCTATCTATCTATCTATCTATCTTCCAGCACTAGTATGACTCATCGTGTAAAAAATACTTTACAGTCCAAGTGTCTTTGTTTTTAAAGAATTTAGTGAAATTCAAAGCAAAGAGTTCACACAAAAAATAGAGAAAAACATTGAAAGTACACAAAAAAGTTAAAGGAAAAAGAGGAATTTAAAATATCTTGCTTAAATATCTAGGTGACATTTCTTAAGCTTTCTATGTATTGATCTATGCAACAGACGGTCAGAAAACTGTATGCCTTTAATATCTCTCTGAACGTTCATGTTTCTTTCTAGCTGTCTAACTTTAAACTATGGGCTATTCTACTGTCACACAGAGTTAAGATTATGAACATTCCATTTTCTATAACTTATAAGGGGGTTAAAGTGAATTTTCCAAAATCTATGTTAAGCTATATTATATTCAAAGTCAATCTAAGCAGACTACAGAAATTTTACCATTAACATTAACTTAAAGGATATGGCTCTTACAATATTGACTGTACTATATTGTGTATCAGTGTTAGTGACACCTGCTTTGTATTCATTTGTCAAAACTAGTTTGTTTCATTTGTAAGTAAAAAAAATCAAGTTTGTAGATGAAGATTAAGCGAAATTAAGTTGAAAAGGATATTTTTTGGCTTTTACGTGTTTTTTATAACTATGGAAGAGGTGTTGGTGAGACCATCAGGGGGTGCTTACCTTTTGATCCATGTGTAGATCCCAATTCTCCAGTGCAGTGAAGGGTACAATGTGGTGTACAAATTCGTTGGATCAGATGTAAAGTTGAGGTCCTGATTCACTGCAGTCATAAAGGATCTCTGGGCATCTTTTGAGAAGAGTTGGATGTACCCCAATGTCTTAACTAAACTGTCTACCTTGGCCTGGTCTTTCTGGCCACCAAATCATCCCCTGTCTCTAACTAGCTAACTATCTCTCTTACTCCTTCACCTCCTAACAGATAATTTGTGGTACCCCTACATGTGTAAGAATGGCTACCATCACTCCATCCAAGAGCATAATCATTTATTTCTGTAAAAGATGTAGCAAAAAGTGCTTTGCAATATATTAAAGAAGTAATTATATGCAAAGAAAAGCAAATTAAAATTAGATAAGAAAAATAATTCATAAATAGTATACAAAAATGCATATGTACATAAGAGAGATATATAATTAGGAGTAACAGTCTCCATAAATATAGAATTGTATTTTTTTTGTTAAGTCTTTTAATGACAGATGATAAGGCCAGTTGGCTAGGGTGGATGGTGTCACGGACGTGTGCATAGGAGGCAGCTAAAAGGACCAAAAGAAGGTAATTCCATGCCAAGCCAGGGGGTGACGGGGTGCAGTAAACCTCTCTCTTTTATTCCTGCAGACCAAAAACGGGAAATTCTGCCTGACGCTGGTTCCGGTTTCAGCCCTGATGACGTGACTTCCTGTTCCAGCCTTGATTACATCACTTCCTGTTTCCAGTCACAATGACATCACTGCCTGTTCCGGCCCCTCTGACATCACTTCCGCCAACCTGTCTTAAATACCAGTTAACTTTTGCTTGTGAACTCAGCTCTGTTTTGGACTCAACCTGTCCACAACTGTACTACCAATTTTAATTTCTTTGCAGCCTTATTCAGCTATATGGATGGTTGCCCAAAACCTTTTTCCTGTGCCAAGGCATTTCCTTTCATAACAAAAAAAAGAATCTGCAGGGTTCCCAGGCCTAAAGACCACAGTCAAAACGGGGCATTCTGCCAAACATACAGTAAATGTTCTTAAGTCGCTCTTCACTGATTTTGTTTTTGTTAAACCTTCATCTGAGAGGATCTGACACAGTGGGTCTCATGGCAGGCTGGGGTATCTGCTTTCATTCAAACATTCAAACATCACAGGTGTCTGTGCATGACTGATCATATGTAGAAGCCTGCCGCAGAAGAGTTAGAAAATCAAATAGAGAAATGTAAAGATTAATAAGGATTGAAGATTCATAGGAAAACATGATATTTCAATCCATTATCTGGTTTATTAAGGGTAAAACTAAAATGTAGTTATGAGAAAGCCAAATTTAAACAGTGGGTGTTTAGAAGTGTTAGCCTGCCGCCTTACCACTTCTTTTCTGCTTGGCTCATGGAATAATAAGCAGACAGCCATTAGAAGATCTAAGGTTACGTTTTGGAGTGTAGGGGGTAGGCATTCTAAAATATAAGAAGGAGCAAGATTATTTAAAGCTTTTTATACCATCAGTAGTATTTTAAAGACAGTTCTAAAAGACGTGGCTAACCAATGACTAAGATGATTTATAAGAATACTGTGGTCTGTGGTGTCAAATGCTGCAGTCAGGTCTAGTAGAACAAGACCAGATATTTGGCCTCTGTCTGAATTAACCCAAAAATTATTTACTACTACCGTAAAACCTTGGATTGCAAGTAACTTGGTCTGCAAGTGTTTTAGATAGATAGATAGATAGATAGATAGATAGATAGATAGATAGATAGATAGATAGATAGATAGATAGATAGATACTTTATTAATCCCAAGGGGAAATTCACATATTTGCAATATGAGCTAAAATTTTTAATAAATTTCAACTTGATAAATGAGCGAAGTCTTGCTATACGAGTAGTACGCATACGCTTTGTCCGCCGAGCATCACATGGGGATTGTGGGTAATTGTCTGCCATTCTCAGTCTCAGTCGGCATGCCTCACTCATATAGTCAACATCCATATAAGTGTATACTGTTTACTAGAGCATGGTGACCACGTGTGTGTGCCATAACATGCGAGTCCCTGTCTTGTACACCAAAACATGAGGCTGAGTCTCAGTACTTTAGCAAAACCAGCTTTACTGGAACAGCACAGTTATTTATTGTAGCAGGATCTACCGCTGTCCTATACAGAGACACGGCAATCAGGCAGGGTCGTGCTCAGGTTAGTGGCCAAGTAGTACTGTGCTCTTGCATTTATAATATTCCTTGCATCACCCATCGACAGCAGGTGCTTATAGCTTGACCGCGATCTACAGCTACAGCACTGGGAGCCTGTGGTTGCTTCGGGACGTTCTTCCACGTGTCGTCCCATTAGGGTGGGGTGGGGGGTTTGATCCCAAAAGAGTTTAGAAACCTTACAGTGCGTAAAGCATTTTTTTATTGTGTGTCCATGTGTAGTGACTCTTCAGGCAAAAGAACAGTCATTGGATAGATTCAGTCTTAAAGTGGGAAAAAAGAAGAAGATTCCAGTGAGCCAACAGATAGCGGTGATTCTGTTAGTTAGAGTGAAAGTCGTCCTACACAATAACCCTCCTCCTCCTCTTCTCTCTCGTCTCCCTCACAACAGCCATGATTCTTTTCAATGGTAAAGTGCTGGTTAATTTGTTTTTACATATTTTTACTTTATATTTTGTATTAATCATTTTTATATGAATTGTTTTGGGTTGTGGAATGAATCATCTGAGTTTCCATTATTTCTTGTGGGGAAATTCGCTTTGATATACGAGTGCTTTGGATTATAAGCACGTTTCTGGAACAAATTATGCTCGCAAACCGAGGTTCCACTTTATATTTTTTATCCAGGGTGAGACTATACGTTGGTGGTCCACTGTCTATGTAAAATTCTTTAAGCAGTTTAGAAAAATGCCACATAAATGCAATTAATTAATTAGTTATTAATAGACCTGCCTGTACTTAAATGAGGAATTCAAAGGGTCAAATTTGGTCTCTAAATCTAAACTCCAAAATACTGTAATAATTCAAGAATGGAACCTACAACATCACTAGACATATGACAAGGCTATAAATATAAAACTAAAATCAAGACCAGGGATGCAAACTTGAAACTTAGAAACTACAGACTTGAGTAGACTCAAGAGAAGGGTGACTGGCAAGCTAGAACACACACAATATTTACTGACGTTTGAGCTAGCCCTTTCAGTAGGCCTCAGTTGGCTGCCATAAAGAACAGCAATTACAGAGTACTTAAGCATAATGAGAACCTCTTCAGGTTTGGGAAGGGGGGAACAACTACCCTTATAAAATAACCTAAAGGGAAAAAAAACAAAAAAGAAAAGAAGGGCCTGAGAAAATAAGTCAGGAAAAAAGACTGAGTGTTAATTCCATTTCATTATGCTACTATGAAAACATCTGGCTGCAAGAAAGAAAACCATACAATGTCTGAGAATGGCAGCTGCTGCTGATGTGGGGAATTCTAAAGCTACTTTTTTACTTCTGATGAAATGGCGATAGCCTAACATAGTGCTTTGGCTTTCCCAGCTGCTATCTTCATTTACTGTGACCTAACATTAGAGCATGTATTAATGCCAAGATCTAAAAAGCTACAAACAGAATGAGAATCATGATGGGAAGCAAACATTACAAAAGTAGTCTCTTCCCATGTCTTCCTTGCAATTCTGTGGAAATCAAAAGTGTGGATTCCATTTGAAGGAAGGTCACTCCTGTCACCAGCAAATGCTAATATTAGAACTACTCCTACTCCAAAGACTTTGCATTAGAAAAGGGGAAATAAAACATACAATAAACAAATTACACACAACTCTATAAAATATCAGTATATATAATAATAATAATAATAGTAATGCACATTATAATAATAATCTTCTTATATAATACACTGTTTGTCTGTTCAGGATTTTAAATCACCTGTACTTCGCAAACCGTTTGACTATTGACTGAAATTTGGTACACATACTAGGTGATGTCTACTCTCTGCTTTCAGGGTGATGATTGACCTCCAATGTTATTCCTGTTTTTATTTTTATTTTATTGTAGAATCAACTCATGCCAGCAGGGTGGCCATGAGGCGCATGCGTATGGGCTCCGTTCTCATCCCTACCATCTTCACCGTCACTTCCCTGCCTCTTCATATCTTAAATCATTCTTCAGGCAGATTGAAGACTTAAGTGCCAGCTTAAGTGAAAAATTAAGGAAAACGTACTAAGTAATTGCAACAGAAACCCTGACTTAATCAGTTTTAACACAAAAATATGCGGACGGAAGAAGAGAAGAGACGGGCTGCCAGGGTGGAGAAAAGAAGAGCTGCTCAGGAAGCAGCAAGATCATCTACCTCTGAGCAAACGAAACGTACAGAGAAAGAGGATGAAAACTAAGAATGCTCAAGTCAAGTGTATTCACTGCACATTATCGTTCAGCGCGCCGTTACTGGTATAAAATATAACTAAATATATATGAATGACTCTAAGAAAAATATACAGTAGTTTGTACAAATGTACAAATTAGCAAGCAATGCATGCCTGTACAGTATTCACAGGTACATATGTATACCATATTATAAATAATACACTAAATATAGGAAGAGTAATGTATATGTACATAAAAAGTAAGCTGCCCTTCATATGTTCCTAATGACATTACAGGTGGGAATCAGAGAAAGTGATCTTATTACAAACCTAACCAGAAACCTCTCTACACATTAAATCAAACTTGTTAGTCGTGATAACAAAATTTGGACCTAAGGGCATCATAAATTATTTATTTAGGTGAGTACAGAGTTCATGGATATTCAGTACTCATCCTGATTCCAGTTATCCAGTATGGTGACTTTAATATTTTACACAAGTTATGAAATACCAGGCTATATAACACTACCCAAGTTTCAACACTGCTTTATCTATGGCAAAGGAAGGAGACACATTTTTTGTGAAACCCTATGGCTTGTGGGTGCATGGATGAGTTTGAAATAAGAGAATCATTGTGACTATTACAATATACATGCTATGTCTGACATAAACCAATGTTCTGATTACTCATGTTTCCAGATCACCCTCCATAATTCCAAAGGTGGCACTTTCTTATTAAGCAGAGCATCAGCTATCACTTTTAAATGACACTCAGACTGCTCTGTGACGTATGAGCCCTACTTCCTCCAGAGCACAAACATTGTCTAACCTGGAAAATATTCTTATCATTTCATTCCTCTGAATGTCTTTCCTTAATGTGATTAGAACCCTTTTCTAGTGGCAGTCTAATGTCACTTAAAATGCCACAAGAGTTGACATCGTCAGTGCAGTACTTACTACTTCGGGAATTGTATGATCAAACTCCAGACCTGTACAGCATTTTGCTGACTACAACCCCATGTTCTTCCTGGTCCCCCATCATACACTACAAAATTCTGTGTTTATAAAATTTAACTATAATACAACAAAATGTGAGTGTATGTGTGTTAAATGTATGTGTGTGTGTGTTTTAGAATTAGGGTCTTTTTCTACAATTAAATGTGAACTGGATATCTACTGATTTTCAGCATATCACTGTACCCCTGCTCAGGAAGGCACAGCACTTTCTCCCAAGCCTTCTCTGAATCATTTAGATGTTCACTGTCAAACTTAAGATGGGCCTGTACATGTGCTTTCTTAAGACCTTGTGGGTGCTGCAAGATTTCAATCCATTACGGAGTGGTGTGTTACCAATGGTGTTCTTGGTGACTGTGGTCCCAACTGCCATCAGGTCATTAACAACCTCCTCCTGTGTAGTTTTGGTCTGATCTCTCACCTTTCTCATGATCATCCTCAACTCATGAGGCAAGATCTAGAGCTCCAGACCGAGGGCAATTGATGGTCATTTTATATTTCTTCCATTTCCAAATAATCACACCAACAGTTGCCACCTTTTCTCCGAGCTTCTTGCTGATGGTCTTGTAGCCCATTCCAGCCTTGTCCCTGACGTCCTTTGACAGCTCTTTAGTTTTGCCTATCGTGGTGGATAGGTTGGAATTTGAAGAAACTGATTCTGTGTACAGGGGTGCTTTATACACATAACTAGTTGAGATCAGGTGTATCTGTAATCGATCAATTTATTTATTAATTGTAATCTGTGTGCCCATGTGGCACAATGTGTGGAAACCAGAATTATGGCACAGTTGTAGGGGATCGAATTTGAATTTCTCTCAATGATGTGCAAATCAATTTATAACTTTTATATAATGTGTTTTTTTCTGGATTTTTGGTTAATATTCTTTTCTTAGTTTTTCTCCATTAAAATGAAACTACCATAAAAATTAGAGACTGTTCATTTCTTTGTAAGTGAGCAAACTTAAAAAATAAGCAGGGGATCAAATAATAATTTCCCCCACTGTAAGTGATGTCTTAGTCCAGGTGTGCCCAGCTCCAGTCCTGGAGGGCCGCAGTGGCTGCAGGTTTTCATTCTAACCCTTTTCTTAATTACTGATCTGTTTTTGCTGCTAATTAACTTCTTTTGATTTCATTTTAAATGACTTGGTTTTTAAGAAATGTTTCCCTGAATTTCTTCATCGTTCCTCTGAATTGCTTCATTTCTTTCCTTAAATGGCATCTAAACAGAAATGGAATGTGAAGTGAGTGAGCCAACAGAAGACCATCTAAGTCAGGGCCTCAAACTCCAACCAATTTCACTCCAGCCAGTTGCTAAATGAGGCGCCGAGTCTTGTCGTTAATTAAACCCGTTCTTTAATCCCATGGCTTGTTGCTGCTCTCATTGTGTAATAGCAGACATTTCCGAAATTGTGGATTTTCACTTTTCTAAGAGCAGATCAGCATTCTTGAGACCTTCACCTTCTTTATTTTCAGGTATTGTATGATGGTCACAGTTTACTGGTCCTGTTTTGGCTCATTTTGTATCTCATTATTGTTTGGCTGCTAATTAAGGAAAAAGAAACCATTGAGGGGTCTGAGTCTTCAAGAGCAAGTCAAATAAAATTAATTCAAAAGAAGTTAATTAGCAGCAAAAACAGGTCACTCATTAAGAAAAGGGTTAAAATGAAAACCTGCAGCCACTGCAGCCCTCCAGGACTGGAGTTGGGCACCCCTGGTGGAAACCAGAATCCTGGCTGGGTTGTAGGGGATCGAATACGTATTTCTCTCAATTACATGCAAATCAATTTATAACTTTTATACAATGTGTTTTTTTGTGGATTTTTGATTAATATTCTGTTTTTCTCCATTAAAATGAAACTACAATAAAAATTAGAGACTGTTCATTTCTTTGTAAGTGAGCAAACTTAAAAAATCAGCAGGGGATCAAATAATAATTTCCCCCACTGTAAGTGATGTCTTAGTCTATCTTAACAGCCCAACTAGCAGACCAGGTTTCTCTCTTTGAACTTAAAAAAGAAAATGATTACTATCATTAGTTTATCAGATGCCAATGTATCCAAACTGGCTTACAAAGCAAGTTAAGTACATAGAAGAATGAAAGTGCAAACATCAAAAGCAACACAGAGCAAGATAAAAAGTGAACCTAAGGAAATTAGAACAACCACATAAGTACAACATATCACAAAAATCAGCACCCTAAACTGTTTGTCGGTATAACAGCAGCTACCTTGTAAGAGAGAATGCAAGCAGTTACAAAATATTTAATAAAAATATGTGTTTTCAAAAGATGCCTAAACACAAGTAAATTGGGTGCCATTTGAATTTTAGAACACAGGAAAACTCCACATGACAACAAGCCATTCAAAAAGCTTGCTGGTCCTATCCACTTAATTCTTATAAAATAACATCAAGTCAAGTTGTGAAATTTCCCACTGTCTACCACACTACTTGGTAGCTTATTCCATGTATCTTTGGTTCTCTATGTCAAGAAAAATGTCCCAATGTTTGTGTGAAATTTATTCTTAACACATTTCCAACTGTGTCCCTGTGTTCATGATGAACTCATTTTAAAATAATAGTTAAACGTAAAGGAAAATCATTCCATAGCTTTTAACCAAAAATAGTGAAGCATTTTCCATTTTGGGCACATCTTGCAAGAGGAGGAATGGTCAGCAGAGGCAGAACTGAGACTTCTTGAGGGGATGTAAGGAGAAACCAACGACTGGAGACACTGAAGAACAGAACCATTCAGAGAAATGGGGATCAAGACAAGCGTTTTAATCTGGAACCTCTGCAGCAACAGGAATCCAGTGGAGTGACTAAAGGAGAGGAGCAGTAAGAGTGAAGTGAGGAGCAGAGAATACCAGTCAAGCAGCTACATTCTGATGGAGCTGGCAAGGCCTGATTGTAACAGAAGGAAGTCCCGCCAGGAGAGAGTTGCAATAGTCCAGCCGAGAGAGAACCAGTGCCCTGAAGTAGGCCTCTGGATATTAGGGTGAAAGAAACAACAGGAATGGGTCATTGAAGTTATATGTATGGTGAATGAAAAAGAGGAGTCCAGAGTTATGCCTAGATTCTTGACAATGAAATCGAACTGAATAACCTCACCACACATAAGGTCAGACTCTATTAATTGTGAAAGAATGTGCTTCTAAAAAACCTTGGACAATAAATAGGCAGGCGATGTTGGCAAGTGGCTAATAATCTGCTTGGTAAACCACTATGCTTCTGATCTAATCTCAATTGTATGACCCTTAGTGAGTCATTTATCCCACTAGTGCTTACCTGCCTTGTAAAATGACTGAAACAAAAGTAAGTTAAACTGTGGGTTGTCAGTCAAACCTGTAAATATAGATGAAAAAAAATTACAGTGATGAGATCCATTGTGGAGCATTTTGAAAGTGGCGTTACCAACAACTAGTTTCTATAATTAATTATAAGCAGAAAGCGCTGATGCCATGGGTGATTGTTTTTGACTTTTTATTTAAATAAAAGCTAGGAACAATAACGTAACAGTTGCAATGAACGTCTTTTATTACAACACATCTGAGGGAGCATGGCATACAAACACCCATACTGAACAAATCTGGGGGCGTTTTAGCTTATAAAGGCTAAGATAATTCGTTTACCATCTTACCATTTACATCAATCAAAATAAGGAAAATAGCATAGCCTATATAAAATCCTATTTTTTGCATAGATAGAAAGGTACTAAAATACCTAGATAAACAGCTTATTATTAAACTAGGCTGACCCACCTTTTAAGGCGACCGACTTTTAAGTTGACCACTTCTTAAGGCAATTCAATATGTAGATCAATTTGATAGTGTATACAAACACATTAATTTGGTTATATTGCATTTGAGCGGTGTTACTTTAATACTCGTAGTTTCTGTTATTTTTGTGATGACATTTAAACTTTTTTTCTATATTGAGGTCGCCCTTTTGAACCCCCCTGATATTTACTATGCGGTGAGGCATTTGTACTTCATCAACATTAATTATTTCCAGAGACATAATTTTGTCTATTTTTCCAGCGCATCGCGCACAAAAGCAAGGGAACAATGGGAGCACCAGAACTCTGCTCACATCATGTCGCTTCGTACCGCAAGCTGCAAGTAGTAAGTCTGTGATAAGCGGAATACAGCTACGCTTTCCACTCACGGGACGGACGGACAATCCCGACCGTTTTTATATAGTAAGAAAGAAGAAGAAGATATCGCACAGTCTGGAGTAGAAAATCATCTTTAACCTGGAAAAACGAAACTACAAATCCCATCGTGCATTGCAAAATGGACCGGGTGTGTGTGAAACTCCGCGCCTGCGTAGCACTCACGGGACGGAAGGACAATCTCGACCGCTTTTATATAGAAGGATAGGAACTTAATGTATACTGATATTACAGTTAATGATCTCATCATCTCCGTGGTGAATGTGCTGGTAAAGATGGGCACATTAAGTCTTGGTTACACATTAATGGACAGACAGAAAACAGTCCTTACAGTGATGTTGATCAGAACACTTCATCTGCATCTTCTACAGTGAGGATTAAAGTTTCTTGTTGAACTTGTACTGCTGCACTGTTGAAATCCTCCTAAAAGAATGCACCATAGTATCAGTTGGCAGACTATATGTCAAGAATGTAAATCTTTTGCAGGGTGCAGTAAAAATGGCATCACGAAAAATCTGCGCTGATCTTCCACAGTTTTAGATCATCCACTCCACCCAATGTCTAAGGAAGGCTTAGTCAGTCAGCTCACGCCTTCTTCACATTCCGACCTTCTGGCAAATGCTATCAGAGTATCACTTCCTGCATCACACATTTTAGAGATTTTTTTCTCTCCAGGCTATTAACTACAGTAGGTGATGCATGCACATATCAGACAGATTCTATTGTTTGTATCATCTCCTCCATTGCACTGTATGTAATGAGCATGTTTTCCATAGCCAGATGTTATGTTTACTTTATTTTAGAATACACATCATAACACGATGTATTTGTGTCAGAGGGGGACATTTTTGTACACTGGGCCATTCCATTTCTCTCTTAGGAAAAGAAACATGTAAATACAGTATTACATTCAAAACCCAGCAGATGAACAGGCAATAGGCAGTCATTGTTTGGACTGAGGTGAGAATTTAAAAGGCAAATTTCATGGGTTATCCTGTTACTGATTATTGTGATGGCTGTCTACAGGATAGCGGTATTTGCTGTCTTGCAAAAGAATCACCGATTTGAAGTTTTAACTGCTTATACATACAAACAATATAACATTGGGATAAAAGAACTGCTCCTTCCTTAGAAGATGTTTGTATTTACCTGACTTGGAAATTAACATATCTGAGAATATTGGATTCTAATCAGCTGTGTACTCATTGATAGTTGGTAACAATACGTTTTGTTAATTTGTGTTTTCATTATTTATTAAACCCAGGAAATTTAGATGTGCCATTGTTTAATCCGATTGTCCAGAACTGATAATGGCAGGGACTGAAGGAAAAGGCAAAGAGAGGGACAGTCCACTGAGAACGCTGCCATGACACTTGGACAGAGCACAGGGGCTTGCAGGCAGATGAAGGTGGCACCAGTTGTGGGTCCAGAGAGAGAAGGAAGCCACATGAAAGGACAGAGAAAAGGTGGCAGATGAGAAGTGAGGCGTGCCTAGATCACAGCAACACAAGGAGCCCAGAGTGGAAAAAAAAAGGAACGACGAAGAAACGCTGACAAGGATTCCATGATTTTGATAAAACTTCTGTTGGGAAATGAGTGTCCGGTGAACAGACTGCATCGGAGGACAGTTGGACGGTTAATTGTTGGGGTAACAGTGTGCAAACTGTACTCTGCACCACTAAAGGTTGTATCCTCCAATTCTTGTTTTTGACAGACTTTTAGAGTGTGGACTGTGTGCTTTCCTTTTAAAAAAAAAAGGAAATTCGTTCCTGGTATTTTTAGATTTTGTTATGTTCGTTTATCTTTTAAATGCACTTTATATTTGTCTTGTGTAATAGAAGTTACTGTTGCTTTTCCTGAAATTACTGATGTGTCTTTCATTGTGTGTTTACTCACCGCCCAAATTAAACAAACCTGAGTGCTATTATCAGTAAATTTCAAGAGTTCCCAGTCTCTTAATTAAACTGAGTGACGTAGTCGGACATTTTAACGGTGTCTAGGTTAGTTTACCTGTAAGTGTGACCAGACACCTGTCACATTTGTATTACCACTACCTCTTCCAGCCCTCATGCATGTATCTTGTTACATGTTTATGTACAGTTCAAGCCTCTTACACCATATCATATATATTTTATATACCCTTTCCTCTTCTATAGCCACATGTACATTTCTATATCTTATCTACCGTAGTGTTATCCATATGATCATTAGATTTGTTTCACAGGCAGAGAAGAGAAGAGAAACAACGGGGCAAATTTAGTCACTAACTGGATGTCCATTCACATCCTTAGAGTGGAGAAGTAGCTACTAGAAGATGTCTGATGTCACTTCATAGCCTCTGTGATAACAGGTTTTTAAACAAAGAATGTACCAGAAGCTGATGTTCACTACTGGAGCAGCTTTTGAGGATTACAAAACTTCCAGCCAGACAAGCTTCACTTTACAAATAGTGCATATTTTTCTTTTTTTTTCCTTTCAGTCCAATGGTCTTTTCCGGTATTAAATGGGGAATCATAAAGGCCTCAACTCATTATATGTCTGTCTAGTTTTCTTTTACAATGGGTCAGTGTTTATTTCTTAGAACAGATTGCAGTGCCTTGTATTGCACTGTATTATCGGACCCTGTGGCAGGATGCATCACAAGATGACAGCCACTTACCCTGGCAAAACAGGAAGTGCAGAAGGCTCCGGTAAGAGAGCACGTTGGGTGCACAGGCACATGAGGTACCAGCAAATCCAAAGAGGCTTACAATCCCGCACATACCTGAGTGCAGAAACACCTTACCACTGTCAGCCTGTGGACATGAAGCTGTGATGGAGGAGAAGACACGATGGTTAAAGCTGTGTAAGTAACAAATAGGGTTCGACTACTGTATAATAGAATGGTACACTTACAGGAACAAAAAACTCATCTAGCTGTGAGCCCAAGAGCTTTCAGCCTGATAATTTTGGGTGAGTAGATTTCTCAGCTTTTTTTTTTGTGTAAATATTTTTGAGGATCCTTTTACTTTTTCTTGATTTTTGTGTGAGGAGAGAAGAAGGAAAAATTTGATTTTTATACATATTTGTTTCTGTTGTCTGTTTAGGGGAGTTTTTTTTTTAAGTGATGACAAAAAACATTGATGTTTGATTTTTATTATTTTTGTCACTCTAATTTGGCCCGTGTCTCTACCAGTGGTCACCAGTCATGAAGTATTAGATGCCCAGGGTTCAAGGTCATGCCCCGGATTGTATTGGCATGTTGCATCACAGACCTCCTCACTTCCCCCACTTTCCTATGTCACTTAGAATGTATATTATACATGAGCATGCAGTTTACAAAATCACTAAATTCCCTATATTCATATAAAAATAATATTTGACTGGGTGTACTGCCCTGTGGCACAGGAAATCCATAAAACTATTGCCATTTCTTGGAACAAGTTTGCAGGTCCTAAACAGAGGTTAGAAGTTAGCAAATCAAAATATTGTTTGCTCTGGCCATGTGACACTCTATTGGTGTTATAATTTCTTATAATAATAATTATAATAATACCTTTTATTTCTATAAATTATATATTATCCAATGTACCCAATGACGTGTGTCAAGTGAAATCAAAATAGCATAAAAGTGTGAAGCCTCTAAAAGACCCACAAAACCAGTCCAGAGTCTTCACTAAAGATAGGCCTCATCCTATTAATCTATAGTGACATGTTGAACTTAATGGTTTTGTATGCCTGAAGCATATTGTCGATTAGCTGGCTGTAGTTTGGTGCTCTTTATTGGTTTAAGAGAACTGTCAACAATGCCCTTAAATGTTTTGCATGTAGTTTCCTTGGACTACAATAGCAGATTTTCCAACCACATGTCATTTGATGGCATATCTGATTTGTGGATAAACAAAAATGCCTTCCTTAATCTTGGCATCAGGCATTCATGGAAACATCTGAAATATTGAAATCCTTCATCCTCCTTGTTTATTGCTTTCACTAAATTTTTTCAGTCTATGTTTTATGTGAAAAGGAGGCAAAATATCTTTGTTAGTTCGACAAGTGTTTCTTTGAGCCACGCATTTCTGCCCTGAAGCAGCTGCCAGTTCTTTTCCCAATGTAATGAGACTCTTCGGCACAGAAAAGGAACAACAGTACTTGGTCTATCCGAGCTGCATTCCTAATAGCGGTAGATCACCCCAGATGTTCCAGTTTTAAGCGTTGTACTGTTCGCAAGTATAGGAGATTGCAGTAAAAAAGTGAAAGGACAATGTATAAGTGACGTTTGTCATCAGCAATCCATAAAATACACCCTAAAGTCTCCAGGAAGCAAAATCTTTGTTGTGCAGTGTTACTAGTGTTTCCGGATTACTGTTTATACTTCTAAAGATAGAAGCTTCCTATTAAACATGCATCATTTATCCCTTTTAAAAGACACATAGAAAACCCTGTGACGTATCCCCACTCCCTCCAGGGCACATACCTTTTCTAATGTTGAAAACACCCTTAATAATTAGTTTGTGAGAATTCCTTTCCTTAAAGATTTTAGTAGCCCTTTCTAGTGGCAGTTTAGTGTCACTAAAAACACCCCAAGCATTGTCATTTGCATAATACTATTGCATCACATGTTCTGTACGGCATTTTGCTGACTGTGGCCTCAGTCACTTAGCAGTCCCCCATCATACAATATAAAACTTCTCATTTCAAATATTGAATTTGAAAGTCCTAAAGTGTGTTTGAAAGACTTAAAATCTCAGTTTGAATTGTTCACATGGCTCTGGCTGATAAGAGAGTCCTGAAACTAGTATGTAGATTCACATTGTGAGGAGATCCATAATCAGATTTGGCCACAGATACGGTGATAAGTGCACCTCTAGCATGTGCGGCTCAGCCAGTTAATGGTATGATGTAGTACTTGGACCAAATCTGAATTCTCATCATACCTTCACCATGTTAATGCGGTGCCAAAATTGCAGCCAACCGGTTCCTTTTTCCAGGAGCTTCAGAGTTAATTATTGACGCCTTCCATCACGTTATCACTTTTTCCACCCCTCCCTTCCTTCCATATGATTTTGCTTCTGAATAATTTAAATTCCAAGCCCCCCTGCAGAAAGGTGTGGCCTTGAGGTGAATCAACAGGTCTCAGCTTGGCAAGTGTGTGGTAAAAGCTTAAGTAACTGATTAAAAGCACACTCATGTGCTTGAGGAGAGACACGCCGGCACAGTACAAGTTGTCCACTGTCTGCAGTTATTACAACACAGCCATAGTGGATGAAAGTAAAAGCAAACATTCTGTGGAAAGAAGGGAGCACGACAAAGATGAAGCTGGGTGATAATTTATTGGAAGAACACACATCTTAATCTTGAGGTAGGCTGGGAATATTTATTATATTAAACTAAACTTTTGTGCTGATAATGTCACTGATATTTCCTAATCTCCTGAATAATCAAAATATTGTAAAAACATGGATCAGGAGTACAGAGATGAATATAACTAGTAAAAGTAGATATTTATCATATTCTCACTTGGTTTTCTAGATACAGTATGCCACGCTGCAAGCCTGTCTCGCAATCAGATTCCTCTGTCTTGTTGTTAAATAAATAGTCAGGAAACAAAAGTCAAACAAAGATAAAATGAGATAATCTCTTTAAGTTACATGGTTTTAAGTCCATGCGCCTTTAGCTCTGTATATTTGTTTTGAGCAAAATGAAAGGTGGGAAAACTGAGGAAGGGAAAGAGGGCTGTGATATGGCTGGAGGGATGAGCAGAGAAGGAATGATAAAATAGTGTTGGATCTGACTTACACAGGATTTTACTTGTCAGCCTAACTCAGTGTGGCAAAGAAGTGCAGTGGTTACACCAATTGATTTAGAGACCCCGGTTCTTGAGTTTGAACTCTGTGCTTGGCCAATGTCAGTGAAGATGTGCAGGTTAGGTTAATTGCTGTTTCTAAAATGCCCCTTGCGTGAGAGTGGGCCCTGTGATGTAACTGGGGTCCTGTCCAGGGCTGTTTCATGGCATGCATCGAGTGCTGCTGTGATAGGCCCTTGCCTCCAACCCTCCCATGACACTAACTTGGATTAAGCAGGTTTGAGAATATTTTTTATAAATCCTATCAGCACTCATATATGTGTTATAACATTCACAAAGCTTTTCTATGCTGCTCAAGTAGAACTTTCTTGACTGTGTAACCACTCCTCTGTAGCTGACTTGATCCATTCAAAACTGATATGCTGTGTTTCATAAAGGTAGTTCCTCAGACTGGGGGATATGTAGAGGTCAGATGGGTCAAAGTCTAGAGATCAAGGTGGGTGAGGCATCTCTTCAAACTAACAGGCTTGCAGATCAGTTAGCAACCTGTGCAGAGTCATGAAGCAGAAGAGGGACGGTCGACAGCTTTCCTTGCTGCTTGTTCTTGAGCTACTATTGCAAACACGGTGCAATCGATATGAATTAGACACTTAACATCGTAAGAAACTGTGCTCATTTACATGTCGATAGCAGCTTGGATCCAGAATTTCACTGGTACCATAAGCCAAGCTTCCATTGTTTGAACTTTCGGTTATAGTGATGTATCGAGGTGTTATCCGCAGTCATGAAACTTAAAATTTCTTTTTTGAACTACTAATGCTTCATATCAAGTGCCAACATTCTGGTTTTTCAACATCTAACCATTCATAAAAAATAGATCCACTTGATTCATTAATCGTCCAAATAGTATCTACAGTCTCATACACAATCACTCTGATTGTTCTTTACAAATTACTGAACTTTTGTTGATGATATTGAAAGCCAAAATTCCTCAGTCTTTATTTTAGCATATGGAGGTGACTGGTCCTAGTCCACATTGACTAGCCGAGAATGACTTCTCCTTTTGTTCTCTGAAATTCAATTATATCTTGACACTTGATATTGTGGCTTCCACATCGACTTAGTCTTGAACCAAGAACCCCACACTATAAAACATAAAAGCTAGAAATGTGTACAGTACTTCATGTTTTACCACACAGGGGATAATTTTTAGTGATTTATAAAATCAGTACCATAGAATACGGCGTCCTAGTTCAGACTCAAAACATTTAGATCTCCATTGTAAATTGCTCACCCCACATGGCAGAGACCAACAGAGGTAGATGTGTTCCTGACTGTGCTTGAGTTTGCATGCTTGTACATCCTCCATTGGTGTTTTGTGTCACAAAACACAAAAATAAATGATGCTTCACAATGAATGAAATTCATGACATTGCTACATATGTTTTCATCTTACCTTCAGCCTTTTATCTTCACGTTCAAAAGCACAGCACAATTGATTCTGGTGCAGAATGTGGTAAGGGGGCAAAGATAGAGAGCAGGTACCTGTAAGCACTGTGGAGATGATTCTTCTCTGTTTAAATCCACTGGCCTGGGTGTGTGACCACTGGAAAATCTCCAGAAGCAAACTGACTTAAATAAGCTTATCGAGTTGGAGAAAGTAAGAGCAAATTTTGCTCCCTCTGACCCAAATGTGAATGTGCAGTCAGGCTGTGCACAAGGCAGACATGAGTGGTTGGCAACTTGTGGTAGAAGCCCAGGAAGACTGGGGTGGTGGTAGCAGCATTTTAGGGTGGCTGAGGAAGACAGCAGTTTTGGCTGTGGAATATCCCCTCATTTTCCACCACAAACATCTTTGAAAACCTAATTTTAGTGAGTTTTGTGAAATCTCATGCCAAATGAATTTTAGAAGCAACTTTGTGTATCTGTATGTGAAATAAAACTCCACTGTTTTACTCATCACTAGTGTCGATAGTCGAAATTCACTAAAGCATTTTTGCAGTGAATATGCCATATCTGCTAATGACCTTGTTTGTTGAATATTTTTCTAGAAATTCACTTTTTTCCCTAGATAATACCTCCTGATGCTTTGTGGGGTCATTGTGTGACATTACAGAGCTGTAGCAGCCAGTGTTGGATGGGAAAGCTCCCTAAGTATATTAACACTGAACCTAACACAAATTAACAGAAATCTTGTGAATATGTTTAAACGCCAAATGCACACAAACTGGAAATGTGTATCCTTGTCTTAAAGGTAATAACTTTTTGTATGGACGGTTATTTGACCCGTGTGCTATACATGAGCCTTCCCCTTTAATAGTATTACCCAGTGTGCAGTGCAGTTGATAAAAGCAGGAAGAAATGAAGAATCCACATGCTTTAGTGTTGCATTTATTTGGTTGCCTTGGCAGTGAACAAGCAAACGCATCAGGAAAAAATAAAACAGTATTTTTTGTTTTCAAAGAGGCAACTATTTGTTATTGAATATGTCTGTATCAAGCCATAGTGGATTCATGTATTGTGTCTGCGAAAAATGTACTGTTCTTATATTCAAGTCTATTCATTTTATCTCAGGGAGGTGCAGTAGCACAGTGGTTAGCATTATTGCCTCACAGCTCCGGTCACATTTATGGCCACAATAATTAGTCCAGGATAGTTGGCAGACTATCCTGGACCATTTCCCTAGCTGTCAGGGATGCTTAAAAGAACATCACACCATCATAATCCATTCAAATATTGTTCAGTTTCTTCTTCACCCTTGGCTTCAACACATTTCACTGAGTTTAGAGAAGTTCCAAACATATTTGTGATTTCACCAAACTTAAGGTGGACCAATTTCAGTGAGGTTCATCACTAGGGTTTGTTAAGCGCACCACTTTATTAAAGTTAAGCCTGATGTGGCAATGCAGTGTAGAGACTAATGCTTTGTACCTTTAAACCATAAGGTTGCCTCTTCAATTCCTGCCATGGATTTTTATTGTCTGGCTTTAAGCAAGTCAACTAACCTGCCTGTGTACCTGTTACAAAAATGGACGTGAATAACATAATGTCAACTGATATTGTAGTAAAGGTTTTGGCTAAATATGCAGTAATAATAATGGTAATGGTAATAAGGAGCAGCAATGAGAGCGAAATATTAAGTACCTTTGAGTTCTAATCTTGTGACCGTCGTTACATTATTTTCTATTGGTATTTCTATATTTTTTGTAACCTCTGGGTTACATACTGTAACTTGATGTCAGATTTAACAGTTTAACTGAGTTTCTTTTCTTTTAATTTTATTAGTTTTTTTTTGTTCATGCTGTTTTGTTTCTTTCCTGCCTTGTGCCCTGTGTTGACTGGGATTGACTCCAGCAGACCCCTGTGACCCTGTATTTGGATTCAGCGGGTTAGACAATGGATGGATGGATGGATGTTTTGTTTCTGATGATCTCTCATTATGTCATTGTATTCTGAATAATGATGTTATCTTAATGTCACATGATGAGTATAATCATATTGTTCAATGGAGATGGCTACTGGTATCGATGTCTGACGTCACAGTCGCCATTTTCCATTTAAAATAAGGGCTGCTTTTGTTAGTAAGGAGCACTGTTTTACTTTGACATCCTTTTATGATTTTTTTCAGTAAGTTCTTGTTTATACATTTTGCACTTTAATTCTTTTATTGTTTTTGCACTTTATTTTCACTCTCATTCCACTTTTGCACCCTTGAGTAGCTAGTTAGTTTAGGCAGGCACTTAACTTTGTTACATGGGGCCAGTTTGAGAGAAGAAATCCCTAACAAGTTCCCAGGATTGTGCTAATAATTTCTATTTTGAATTTATTAATACTTTTCCCATTACTTTGCTAACACCTTTTCATCATAATTTAATAAGATACATTTTTTCATGGGTGTTGGCGCTCCAAAATGTGCTTGTATGAATGCCACAATTTAGTATTTCTTGTTTTAATTGGTGCCACCATTTTGTGTCTCTGGTCACTATGATAAGACGTAGTTTCTAGGCACGTGATGCACTTGCCATATGGCCTGTGATATCATTGCAGCCATGTTATAGATGATAGCCATGTGTATTAAACAGTCCCTGCAAAACAGTAAAGAACTTTTTGAGAAAATTTAATTTGTTTATGTTCGCATTTTCTGGTTATGAGTTGAGTTTTTCTTACAATTTTGAATATTGCAAGCTTGCTTAACTTTGATGCACAAACTATTGACTTTTAGTGTTACTGATTCTATGAACTTACTAATTCCTGCCACTCCGTTAATCATTTCAGTCTACCTAGACATTCATGGAGAGCTCCCAGCAGTCAAGACACATTCATGAAGTTAAGACCTTCATTTTAGCTCCCTGGGCACATATTGAGTTCCCGTTGAATTGTCTTGCACTTCAACTAGTTCAGTCTCCTTGTTATTAAGTTTCTTGCTGACTCAGAGGGATATTACTGTTGAAGCGAAATTGCTCTGCTTCATTTTAGTTGTCTCGTTTATTAACATTTCCCACCCTTAATTGCTTCTTTAGTTTTAAATAGGTGCATTCAATGTTTTTAATTGTTCCTTAACAGCAATAATATGCAAATGACAAAGGAGCCAGCAGTCCTCCGTCTAACTTCTTCCCATTTATACCTGTGTGTAGTAATCGTGAGCTATCTGAATTAATAAATTCATTTTAGGCTTCAATTCATATGGATGATATCCTTGAAAAGAAAAAGTCCAGGATGAAAGAGTGGCTTACATTGCAGAGTTAAAACACTAAAAAGCCATTAAATTAAACACAATCTGTTATTGGCATGGATTGATTTCTAATTAAGCAATTGGGTTGGAACAAAAACCTGCAGCCACTGTGGCCCTCGAGGATTGATGTTGCTCACTCCAGATCTAACCAAAAAAGATCAATTGTATGCTCTTCTCTCATTTAACCAACGTATGGTATTCAGAGGAAGGTTTCATGCATTCCAAATCATTAAATATTTTACTTTTTCCTGCTGGTTATGAGTTATGAGTTATGACACATAATAGATCCATTTTGTATAAACATAAGTTATGCTCAATTCTATCTGTCTTGTAATAATGCCATAAGTACTGCACTAGAAGACCTGAGGACTAATGTAAAAAAAATATGGGTGTGTAAGCTGGTTGCCCGACAGCTTAACAGAAAGGTTTCAAAAGTCTGATTAATTCAAAACACGTTCCCCAGGAAAGCATGTAGTGATTTGTATGCAGTAAGCTGCTGATACAGAATAGTGTACACAGTAGATGTTAGGAGGTCATCAGGAAGATATTTACTATGCCCCTTCTACTCTGACCTTTTGAAGTGGACTCTTGCAGACAGTTAAGGTGTAAAGCTCACACATGTCCGACTGTTTGCTTAGTATCAGGAGGCAGATGGTTTTCTTTCCTAATGCTCAACACGTAGACGGTGGTCACATTACTGATTTTATTTTCAGAGATGTGTTATTTTGTATGATCGTGTGCAGTATTGTGTTACTGACTGAACACAGGGTAGAGGCAAACAGAACATAAAAATCTGACAAACAAGAGGAGATTATTTAGTCCATCGAGCTCATTTGTATGATGGCTGTTCATTTTCCTGTAAACTTTAAAATAATTTAACAATGTCTAACTTTTGTTTAAAGTTCTCTTTTAGATAGATAGATAGATAGATAGATAGATAGATAGATAGATAGATAGATAGATAGATAGATAGATAGATAGATAGATAGAAAGGGGATGTACTCATTTATGATAAAGCTGAGTGAACCTTGCAACTAACAGGATGAGCGGACACAGAAAAGGATCTGACAGGTCTATGATTCTTCTTTCATAGATTCACAATGACAATAGTGAATAAGGGAAGAGAAGTGTGAGCCAAATAAGACAATCCAGTCTTTTCAAAATGTAAATAATAGGAAATGGTAGATGGTACAAGCATATATGCATCAAAAGGAATGTGGGGGCTTCCACACTGTCAGCTTCTGAAATGTTCTAGGTAATGAACTTCATTAATTATTGTAGCTGGACAGGGAATCATTTTCTCAGTGCCTTCTGCAACTGCACTGAAGTTCCCACCTGTAAATTGAAAGCGATTTTATTCCGCGATTGAAAGATAATATTAACATGACAATATTGTGGTTTATTTATTTTTTAACAGGTAGTGTTGAAAGGAATTTCTCCTAGTCCTACTGAACACCATTTACTCATCTTACAAATAAAATATTGTTAAATCTACTTTCATTTCCAAGTAACATCCATCCATCCTTTATCCAACTCGCTATGTCCTAACTACTGGGTCACGGGGGTCTAGTGGAGCCAATCCCAGCTAACACAGGGCACAAGGCAGGAAACAAACCTCGGACAGGGTGCCAGCCTACCGCAGGGCACACACACAAACACCAAGCACACACTAGGGACAATTTAGGATCGTCAATGCACCTAACCTGTATGTCTTTGGACTGTGGGAGGAAACTGGAGCACCCGGAGGGAACCCACGCAGACATGGGGAGAACATGCAAACTCCACACAGGGAGGACCCGGGAAGTGAACCCAGGTCTCCTTACTGCGAGGCAGCAGCGCTACCGTGCTGCCCACTCAAAGTAACATTCTTTTTTATTTTTTTAATAACACTACTACTATTACTACTACTAATCTATACTAATAAAAGGCAAAGCCCTCACTCACTCACTCACTCACTCACTCACTCACTCACTCACTCACTCACTCAGTTATCACTAATTCTCCAACTTCCCATGTAGGTAGAAGGCTGAAATTTGGCAGGCTTATTCCATGCAGCTTACTTACAAAAGTTAAGCAGATTTCATTTCGAAATTCTGCGCATAACGGTCATAACTGGAGCCTACTTTTGACCATATATACGGCCATAGCCAGCAGCTCGGTCACCGTGTGAGGCGGAGTTGCGTGCCGCAGCAGCACGCCTCCAATATAAGTACATAGAGAACAAGGAAGAGCTCCAAAGAGCCCTGAACATAAAAACGCATTACACAATTGAGAAGGCAGCAAAAGAATATGAAGCGAGTGACGCATACAATCATATTTGTAAGTGCAGCTACTGCAGAAACAAAGCACAGTGTAAACCGTAAGTTTAAATTAAGTTTATAGACACGATCCCGCTGCCATTTGTCATGCCTACGTCGAATACGATATTCGCGAGATACAAGTTTAATGAGAAGACACGAGGTATAAAAAAGACTTTGGATCACTTTGTAACAGAGTTAAAATTGCTGTAGCCAGAAACTTTTAAGTGCCGGGTCTTAGCTAACATTAAATAAAGCCGTGGACATTGCAAGATCGCACGAGCAAAGCTGAGAAGCTTCGATGCGTGTACTCCGAGAGGCTCACGTGAACTGACTTTGCAGGACTGGAGAAGATTAAATTAAGTTCATACACACGCTACCGCTAAATATTCGCAGGCAAATCCACAACTTAATACCGGGAATGCCTGTTGAACATCTTAGATTCACGAGTACCGATTTGGGTAGTGAACACTTTGATGAATGAAATCTGTTATCTTTACAACGGTTGACAAACACGGAATATAACTTGAACACGACACATCCTCTAAATACGAACCTGATTGAAACAAATAATGATAATCAAATCCTTGATGACAGCAACAATCATAACAGTCACAAAACAATTACATTGACAATCATGTTACGTTATTTTTAAAATGTTTCCTTTTCTTAGCACAAGCACAGCTGAAAAGCTTCAATGCATGTGTTCCATAACGCGTTAAAAAAAATAATGCATTTAATCACACTTTGCATTCCAAGCAAAGGGGAACTTTTGTCAATGCATGATTTCCTGGTACATCGATTACATTGATGCACACATCAGAGCTACAAAAATGGAACAGCTGGAAGAAAGCACGTTGCTAGGACTGATCGGAGGCAAATTTCATTTTAAAAGACTACCCAACGGAAGCCTTGATAAAAGCGTGGTTTTGTGCAAAATGTGCAAAAAGGAGTTTGCATACCACCGAAGCACTTCAACCTTACGGTACCATCTAAATGCAAAACATGTTGCAGCAAGCACAGTTTCTACTTCTCCGCTGCGAAGCGCGGGTATTTTGCTAGTTATAATAATAAAAAAGAAGGAATTTAGCTGGTCAATCCAAGCCATCCTATCCTAAATAACTTGACCAGGTCCTCCTGAGGAATTCTCAGATGCACATAGGGCTGGATGACAGGGCTGGATCTCCACCGTGTCCTGGGACTGCTTTTGGGACTTTTGCTCCAGGGTCATGTCTTGAACACCCTCCATAGGAAGCACCCGGGGGGGGCAACCTAACTTCATGTTCATACTATCTCAACTGGATTGTGATGGACCGGAGAGACAGAAGTTCTACTTAGAGGCCATTCCATATCGATCTGCTTCTCACCACTGATTGCCCTGCAACCCTATGCAGGAGCCTCATTTTGTCTGTTTATACCTGCTGTTATAGTTTCTGCTGTTCTGCAGCCAAGATTTTATTTTTCAAAATTTTGTATGTGCAAGTTTTTGTGTTTTAGGTCTTTGAATTTTAGGTCGCTACTGCTGGTCAGGTGTTATGCATCACCAGTGTCTCATGTGAAGTGCTGCTGGTGAAACTGAATGGTTTGCTGTCCTAGTTTTGACCAAAAAGACAAAAAAAATATATATATACATATTTGTATTTTCAGAGAAAGGGCTAAGAATTCTTACCTAGCATTTTGACTCCTGTTTTGTTGCTTTGACATCAAATCCTTTTTTGCATACGGGGATTTGTTAATGATTTTTTTCGTTAGCTTTTCTATGTTCTGATCCTCTATCGGTCCCTGAAGTACCATTCTTAGCATTATTCATCTCCTGGTAGTATTTTTAGAACAAAGAAGCTTGTGCACCTTCAATGGAAACATCTGTACAGGCATCTCCTTTGTTCAATCACTACCCAGAATGTGTGACCATAGGTGAGGATGAAGCTCTAAGCAGACAGTGAAACTGAGGGCTCCACTTGGGGATTGGCTGCTGCACCAAATCCAACATCCACACAATATTTACTGCTCTACCAATTCATCTGCCAGTCATTGACCTCACTTGTAAACAAGACACCAAGGAAGCTGAAGTTCTCAACTGAGGGAAAACAAGTATCACTATGTGCAGGAAATAATCCACTTGAATTATTATTATTATTATTATTATTATTATTATTATTATTATTATTATTATTATTATTATTATTATTATAGGTGGATCTCAGATTACAGCAGTCTTAACTTAAGCAACTTCTGCAAATATGATCAAGTACATAAAACTCAAACATGTTCCTTGCAATTGAATTGCAATTAATTGTCATCTAGCAACTTCCATTTTACTTACTTACAAACAAAACTTAGTGGTTTTCATCCAGATGAATACACGGTAGTTGCTACTGACACTGAAGTAGAGTACAGTGCTGTATTCACACCATATTCAATTATTTTATGCTTTTGTCAATGTCAATTTGTTTACAGAGCACTTTTAAAACAGTATCAGTAATGCTGTAGCCAAAGAGTTTTATTACATTAAAACATACAATAAATATAAATAAAATAAATAGAATAAAATACAGTAAAACACAATATAACCAGCAGTAAACTGAAAACAAACAAATGACTAAGAGGAGAGAACCATCATTATCACTGAAGATCATAGAAAGCTGGAAAATGGAAATGTGTTTTCAGTCAAGTTTTAAACAATTCAGTTAAAGGTGTGTGTGCTTGTGTCATCGACCATGTCAGAGACTTCACCGCTGGCAACTAGATTAGCAGAAGCCACAACTTTTAACTCTTCCTGTTCTAAGTATGCCTTGCTGCCAAGTTGTCACAACAAACACAGATACTAGAAGAAGGAGGTAACACTCTCACAGCCATGCTGCTAAAAGTTCAATCGTCAGTTACTGCTGGATTTTCATACCATCATTATGGCTTTTACAGCTCTTTGAGGTACTGTATCATGAGACAAAGTCTATGGTGAGGTGCAGTATTACAGACTATCAGGAGGAGCTGAGGAAAGAAAAAGTGTGGAATCCGTTCACGTTACAGGATACATTCCAGTTCAATATATGCCAAGAACATGACAGTTCAACTTAAAATATTACTTTTTCACATACATTTTTTCTAAAATTACTTAAAAATTCTTAATGCAAGATCCAACCTGTGAGTGATGTCATGAAGTGCCTACATGGCTAGGTCACATGTTTTGGGAATGTTCTAAACCACAACTATTTTGCTCAAATGGAACAATCTCAAGCCATCTTTTGTAAGACATTTGTAAGGCAATGTTCTATATAATCTTAAATTGGAAAAAAATCAAACTACAGGAACTTGTGGTAATAAGTTAAAGAAACTAATTGCTGGTGCAATTCCCAAAATAAGGATCTTATACTTGGTATCAAGTGAGTCAAGTCAAGTCAAGTCAAGTTGGAGAGCTTGCACTGGTACAGTCCGTTGCCGCACCCACTACACAACGAACAACTCGGAATCCCGGTATGCAACCCCCCAGGTAGACACGGGGTCCAGTCCCACCCTCAATGACGCAGCCAGGTGTTACGTGGGCGACCCCTTGGCCTGGTCCAGCCACTCAGGTCCTCAACAATAAGGATACTGTGAGCTGGATCACCCTCGGGGAAACGCGGCACATGGCCATAGTGCCGTAACTGACGCTCCCTCACAATGCAGGTAATGTGCCTCATTCGGGACTCCATGAGCAACACAAAGTCAAACCAACGGTACCCAAGGATTTTCCAGAGAGACACAGCACCAAAGGAGTCCAGTCTTCGTCTCAGATCACTGGATAGCGTCCATGTCTTGCAACCATATAGCAAGACAGGAAGCACCAGGACTCTAAAGACTTGGATATTTGTCCCTTTGCATGGATATTGGGAGCATCACACACCTTTCCAGCGACTTCAGTTCCCTCCATGCTCTCCCAATCCGTCTACTGACTTCACAGGAAGAGTCACCAGAGACATGAATGTCACTGCTAACGTAAGTAAACCTCTCAACAAGGTCAACACTCCCTGGGCAAACAGACACACTGCTGATGGCTGTGCCCAAGAAGTCATTAAAGGCCTGAATGAATGTATGATGTAAGAAGCTTGAAAATTCAGTAAGACCCCAGAGTGGAGCCATTACTGGTCCATGTCAATAGAAGCTAATGTAGGTGGCTTCCATCCTGGGTGCATTCCTTGCTAGGTGAAACATATCTGCCCCAGAGGAGCAGAATGATGACACAATGGTGGGATTACATCACTCATTTGTACTGGGGAGACCCTGCAGTTACAAAGGAGGAGATGCACACTTTTTCTGGACAAATAAGCAGGCCACTGATACACCTAAACAGAAAACGGAGACACAGAAAAGAAGATCAGATTACATCTCAACAAATTGTTACCCTGGTTTCTTTTTCTAGTAGAACATGAACCTGCAGAACATTTTATATAAGTTCAAATAGACAATTTATTACTCTTGTGTCATTAGCTGCTGTGTATATAAAGTATCGAGTGCTTTCTGACACTTTAAGTCTGGAGAAGCAATTTTAGACAAATAAAATAGTTTGTTATTTTTAAAGAATTTCATGGGAGAATTACAGCAACCTCATGGCAACACCCTTAACAACTTAACTTCTAGCTATCCAAAAACAAAATGCAGCAACTTTTAAACCCAATGAGACAATTAAAACGCCCAGAAGGCTATAAGTCCACTTAGCAGGCCACACTTGATGGCTGTGCTTTGAATTTAATAAAATAGTGCCTTTACTGCAAACTCTTTTAATGTCTGTGCTTAATCATACTGGAAATCTACCCATAATGCAACTCAATGGCTGATCCTTAATCTGCATACATCACACAGCCACAATTTTATGAAAATATACTGTATGATTATGACAATAAAGGAAACATTAAACATATCAAGATGAGTCTAATGCAACTGAATGGCCTCCTGTGGCTTCTCATACTTGTTATACTCTTGAATTCAAAAATGGAACTTTGAGAGGTTTAAGTCATTTCAGAAATCAGGATATAATCATAGATTGATTAAAATAAGATTTTTTTTGTTTCATCACCTTTGTCATCTGTAATATAAAACCAAACGTATTTTGAAAACCATTTTGTATTCAACAAGAACATTTGCTCCCAGGGAATGTCTTTTTACAATTGCAGCTCATACTTTGAGCCTGTACATGTCCCTTCACAGTAAACACAGCAGAGATTGTAAAACAAGAGAAACATGGTACAAAAGAAAGGAACATTTTGACTTGTTTTAAAGTGCAGCTTTCACTCTGTGATGCTGGATGGCCTGAAGCCTTGGCATCTTCTTTATCGATGGTCATGACCGGGATAGTCTAGTGCAATGGGTACACAGAACAACAAGATGTGTAAATTGTATAATGCAGTTTTATTCCCAAAGTAGCATCCAAATAAATAAGTGTAGTGCAAGTATTTTTATAAATAAACTAGCAGACCTCGTGCGCTTCGCTGCAGTCACTGTAGTTGGAATAATTATGTATCTACATGCAACTTATAGAGCTTCTTTATATACAACATTTTAGGTTTGTCCTCCTGGAGCCAAAATATACTAAGAAACACTAAGTAGAAACACTAAAGGAAAAAATACTATTCAGTAAGTACTGTGTCTAGTAAACAGTAAATCAGTAAAGGAGAGAGGACTAAACACTAAGGAAAAAGAACGGCAAGACCGCGTCAGCTGCGGAGCTCAGCTCGGAGCGAAATGAAGTGAATGAACTGATGTGAATGTGAGGGGAGATGATCACGTGACTCCCCCACCCGCAATAACTCTCCATCCCTCCACAAACACACAAACACAGTCTCTCGGATCCCAACTCTCCTTTATATGTATAGATAAATAAATAATCATATAAATAGCCCATACAATCACTGCTCATTTGTGGAAGTTGAAATCAATCAACCAATAAGTAAATAAATCCATAGCAGGATTAAAGTCAAGTCTAAAATCTTGGAGTTAAAATCAGGCCCCTGTCTTCTGTTTCACTTCCAAGCTCAGTACGTCCCTCTTCCTCACTTCTCTCACTCTCCCATTGGGTCTCCACAGCAGGGTCAAGACACCAGCATGCATGGTTATCCATTAAATGGCTTACACCCCAGCTACTTCAGCCTGTCACCACTAGGGATGTCCAAAGACTGGCTCCATTGTCCCTCCACCTTCCAATAGGCTGCCTTAGGACAACCCTCAAAACCCTTTGGTCACTCCAGCTCCCTGGATGCTCAGCAGGAGTGACCCACCCATGGCGTGCCATTCCTCTCGCTCCCTGCAGGACCTCTTCTCGAACGCCTTGCCTTTAGTCCTCCACACTGGCTCAATGTTTATTTATGTTAATATTTATTTATTTATTTATTTATTTTTTGTATTATGTACTATGCCTTGGTTATATTCCATGTGTTGTGTGGGTGGTCCCCAAGATGCAGGGCCACCTACCAATCAATGCCAGAAACTGCCTTCCGCCCTAGAATTCTGGAGAGTTCTTCCATAGAACCTGATGGTTCATTGTGAATTCTTGAGCATTTTCTATGATTTGGTATTCATTGGAATATTGAGCTTCTTGCTCTGTGTTTCACTATGTTCCTGGATCACCAGATTGGGGCTCTGTGTGCATTGGATCGCCTTAGTATTTTTGTCCATTTCATTTGATTCTTGAGCTCCACAGAGCTTCATTATGTTAAAGAATATTTTGTGAAGAATAAATCTTTTAGTTTATAAAAATTCTTCAAGGCTTGTTTGTATCTAGCTAGGGATTTCGATAGTGCCCCCCCCCCAGTGGGCATTCCTGGAAGTGCTTTTGAAACGTTTGGGGCCTTATGTGCTAAGTTCACTACAGAATTAATCTTCAGGAAACCTTAGCTTTTGTCTTTCATGTTTTCTACTATCAAATACCAACATCTTCTTCATGAGATTGGAATTTTTCTCAATATCAATAAAAGACCTGAACAGGATATATGATGATGATTCGGAATACAGCAGAATGGGAACTTCAGAGACTGGTAAGAGCCAATGGTACTGTAATATTAGAGCTTCACTCAACCGGAGTAAGTAACGTCAGTCCTGAAGCGTCACAGTGACTGCAGGTTTCCTAAACTTCTTACTCCCTCTTGCTTGATTAACTTATTCCTCAAGCCATTACTGTATTCAGATGACAGTATTCAAAATCTGCAGCAATTCCTTAGTTTCACTGAATAAAACCTGCACTAAAATTTCATTGTCTGTGATATGTTCATTTCAAAATGCTAAAACTCTATTTTTTTTTCTAAAGTGATATTGTATATTAGAAAATAGATCTTAAGAAAAAATAAAATGAAATATGTTATTTGCAAAAAATGTTATATATTTGCAGCAATAGCAGCTTTACATCTTTTGGGGGTATATAGAGCATGTCTCGGCCTTTGATTCTGTTAGTGGGTGATTTTAGCCCATTCTACAAAGCAGATATCTTCCAGCTTGCTTAGGTTAACCAGATTAAACATTTGCACTGTCAATTTAAAATAATGCAACATATTCTTAGATCAGATTGAGGTTAGGGATTTCACTGGTCCATTGTAGGATATTCACTTTTTTGTCTTTAAGCAATTCTAAGGTTTCTTTAGCCTTTACCCCAAGCTTCAGCTTTGTAGCAGACTGAAACAGGTTCTCTTGCAAAATTTGCTTATATTTCCCTCCATCCATTGCTCTTTCTCTTTTTATCAGATGCGCTGACCATGCTGATGAAAAGCAGTTACACAGCATAATGCTACCACCACCGTTCTTCTCTGTAGGTGTGGTGCTTGTTTTCTGAAGTGTTGACAGTGTTGCATTTGCTCCACGCAGATCTTTGAACTTCATCCTAAAATCTTTATCTTTGTCTCATCTGAACTCCAAACCCTTTTTTTTATATCTCAACTGTGTCAGTCTCACAATTTCAGTTAAACTCCAGGTGTTATTTCATGTCCTTTTTTTTGAGTAATTACTTCTTTTTGCTGCCTTTCCTTATAGGCTCTTGATGGGGTTGACTGGTATAGCTTTGCTCCACTCTCAGTTACTGAGCTCTGTGGCTTTTTCAAAGTGACTGTTAGTCTCTTCTGTATCTCAAGTTTCCTTCTTGCTTTCACAGATAGTTTTTCCTTTTCTAGATAGCATCTCAGCTTTTTCTTGTAGATTTCACTTCCTGATAATTGAACCAACAGTACCCACTAATGACATCCAAATACTTTGTTTTTTACATGATTCCTAATTTATGCACTTGTATTATTTGGCCTCAGACTTCTTCTGAATGCACTTTAGTCTTCATTTTAAATAATGATTGATTACACTGGACATCAACATTTTTGCTTAACAAACAGTTTTGGGTGTGTCTTATGGATTTTAGCTTTCTGTTCACAAAAACCACCATTAAATTTTCCTATCACATGCTGTTTTATTGCATTTGAGTATTTGCGTGATTTTCTATCATAAGCGTACACATACAGCTGGAGCAATGTGGTGATGTAAAAGTAGTGGCACTGCTTTAAGGAGTGCACCTCAGATATACCAAGTACAGTCACGCTCAGATTTGTGGCCGACCAAGTTGAGGCAGTTCATACTTGTGGCTGAAGGCCATGGGAAAACAATAGGGCGATAATTTTTTAGAAATTGCCAATGCCAGCCACAGTAACTAATCTTTCATTATTAGTAGTATTATTTCACTGGGTCTCATATGTTTTCTGACTCTTGGAGTGCCTTTTATGTTTTTTTTTTGAGCGGTGCTGATCCACATGGGTAATTGTTATTTATTTGGTCCCATTACATCTTCCTTACACCAATGTTTCTGATCCTTTATGGTGCCTTGACCGAAGTTTTATTAAATTCATTGACAACCCACCAGCAGCAATTGCAGGCTGCCTTCTTGGTGAAACAAGGAAACATATCTCGCAAGGCTACTGATTGCTTAGGCAACCCACTGTGACTCACTCACAAACCAATAACAGCAATCTGCAACCCACCAATGGTAACCTGCTTAGGCAACCCACCGTGATCCATTCGCAAAGTACAGATGGCTACCCGAAGCCAGCTAGCGGTAATCTGGGTCACAGCCCTGTGGCTGAGAAACACTGTTTTAGGAGACCCACCATAACCCACTTGCAAACCAACAATGACAAACTGTGATCCACTGACAGTGGGATTCAGTGGTTTGATTAACACTACCTTACACAGATCAAGCATGAACCACTGAGATGTGAAGATTGGGTTGTGCCTCTCCTTACTGGTAGTTAAAGTATGCGTACATGAAATGAAACTTTAAGTCGGTGCATGACTGTACTGAAAATGGGACAGCTGTGCTAAAGGGTCTCATTGCATTCAAAAGAACTGCCTGCTCCGCAAGTATCTGGTCCCAGGGCAGAAAAGTGTAACACATAAACCACTTCTCAACCCAAAAAAGATATTTTTGCACCCTTTTCATATAAAACTTAGACTGATGAAATATTTTGCGAAAGCAACAAAGATTTTTCCACAAATAACTGATTTATTTTATTAACTGCACTTTTGTGGATCCACAAATCAGACATGTCAGAAATGACAAGTAGCTCAAATATCTTCTTGTGGCGCCAGGGGAAATCGCATGGAAGGCATTCAAGAATGCTGTGGAGAATTTCCTTGGAAACTACAGAGCACCAAAATACTGTCAGCTGGTTGGCAATGGGTTTCAAGTATAAAAAACGATGAAGTGCAACATATTGCTAAAGACTCATTTTCTGTATTCAGACCTGGACTTCTTCCCTACTAATCCTGATGCAATTAGTGATGAACATGGGGAAAGGATTCAGCAGGACAGTGCAATGATTAAAAAAGTGCAATCCATCAATGCTTTCCAACTGTTGTTGGACACAGGAACGAGACACATCAGATGATGAGTATACATGAAAATCAACAGCAAAACATTTTATCTCAGTTGAACTAATACAATGTGTTAGCACCATTAAGTGGTTAAACACACTAAATTCAGTAAAAGTTAATTTCATGCTTCTGAAAATTATAATCAATCTGAGGTTATATTTGTTTTAAAATTGAAACTGTGTGTCATTATCATTATTCTTTTCAGGAAGTAAACCTTTTGAAAAAATGTGTTACCCCAGTATTTCCCAAACTCGGTCCTGGGGGCTCACTGTGGCTGCAGGTTTTTGTTCCAACCAGATTCCTAATCAGTGACAACACCAGATAGCGCTGACCTCATTTAATTAGTTAGCTGGTATTATTTTTCTTTTATTCTACATTCAGAAAAGCGCAGCAGCATGATTTTTACATTTATAAGACCTTTAGAAATATTTCTGCTTTTGCTATAGATTTGAATGCTTAACTCTCTTTTGTTGATTTCATTCTATTTCACCCTTTCTCTGTGCAGTTTTTCCCCTTCATTGTATCTTATTAATGACAATTAAAGACTAGCACAGCAGACACGCCGGCAGACAACACTGAATGATCAAAGACTTTAGCATCAGACCCACTAATTAGTAAATAATGGATTAATTAAACAATTAGAACACCTAGAAAAGTAGAATGAAAATCAAGATGAAAATATTGTTAAAAAGAAAAAATACATTATTTCCATATAACCGCTTGGTACATTTTAATATATATATATATATATATATATATATATATATATATATATATATATATATATATATATATATATTTTTTTTTTTTTTTTCCAAACTTAGTTTTCTAATTTCTATATTGCTCCCAAAAACACAGAACTTTGGGTAAAAACACTTCACTTAATTAGCCCAGGAGTCCAATTAAAAACAGACGCTGGTTGGAACAAAAACCTGCAGCCACAGCGTGCCCCCAGGATCGAGGTTGGGAAACACTGTGTTACCCAGTGTTAATGAATAAAGTTTTTGCCCAGAAAATGTGTCAGTGTTTTAAATGATTTGCTGGTGAAGGGTAAATTGTAAGAAAACTGTGCCCCCATTAGGCAACCTGGGAAACTGAGAGTTTCCACATCACAGGGCTTGCATATTTCTGCAAATAGCATACCTCCATTTTTTCTTTGTAAGATTTTTTTTTTCTAATGGAAGACAATGTCCCAATTACAAATTAATGTTGACTTTTGGTGACTTTAAATAAATACATCACAGAGTTTGAAATTTCAGTGCAGGTTTTGTTATTCAGTAAAATTAGAGAATTGGGCAAAGAACTGAATACTTTTGCAAGATGCTGTACATATGCTTTGATTATAGGATTTTCAGAGCACCCACTTTTAAGATTTGTAAGAAACAAGATTCAAAGTCAGTCCCATTAAAGTAATTGAGAAGAAATGCAATAAGAAAAATCTTCAAAATGAAGTAATGATGTCAATTACATTAAAAGGCAATAGAAAAGAAAGATGAATCCTGAGAGAATGAAACTTGTGTAACAGTTTGTTTAAGAATCATTACCTAGTACTGTAACAAAAGCACACGGATGATGAGGTCAGTTTAGTTGTTGTGGTCACTGGGGGCTGCTCATCAAACACAAAGACTGGACACCAGTGCTATGGTTTCAGCCCAGCCATGTGTAACTGGTCTCCACCACAGGCGCCGGACTGCTGCATCCTGGCCTTTGGATTCAGTTAACCCTCAAAGCTTCTGCGCTGTGATTTATGTGCAATGTGCCGTACAAACCGCCACAAAAGAATACTGCAAACACCCTTTAGTTGTTGATGTTTTCTCTTTTTTATTAATGGTCTGAAATATTAAACAAAGAACATAAAAAGTGACAATTCAAGCTCTGTGATTCCTCTTATTAACAAAAGAAAACCATGTGGAAAGGCTGTTGAACGCTTGCATTAACACAAACTGAAATTAATAGAAAAGCATTCAAAACATTTCAAAACAACAACTGTATACAACAAAAGTCATATTACAATTACTGTCATATACAAAAAAATTAACTTAAACAATTTAAAATAATTGAATGATTTTTACCATACAGAGAATAACAGTGCGCTTACCTCCTCTCACAGTAACACAATGAATACTGGGAGAGGACCACACTGATGACATCACATGACACAACAAACAGAGTAGGGAAATATAACAGGACCACCGCAGGAAAACATACAACTCAATGAATGTTATTAGGATTTGGTGAAGCTCCAAACAACTAAACTTTTTATTTTATACACCTAAAAATCAAAGTTAACTTGCAATGGGGTCTTTGCCAGTCTTTATTCTCCAGCTTGTAATACCCGGAGCATCCCCTTAGTTAGAACTGTCTTCCGGTTGACAATGAACTACCTCGTCTTACCTTGAGTCTGCCTTTTCAGGCCTCCGCCAAAAAGTTAAATGGGAAGACCTGCTTTAAGATTTGACTTTGGCTTCCCTTGGGTGGTGGCACCTAGACAATGTTTTTCAGGATCCATTAACAGCAGAGCGAAAGCTGGCTTTTACATATTGTGGTTTTGGTCAAGGTGCCATGATGTTTGTAGCTATCCACAGAATAACAGTCCGAAAGCACATTGTGAAGAGGTCAGTTTTCCATATCAGTAGACAGGGAGTAGTTTGGATGGTTAGAGGAGGCTTGTGGACACTGGTCCCCTGCCATTATTGTACCTGGTTAGTTGAAAATGACCAAGTAAAACTGACAATAGCTTTAAATATTTAAAGAAATGGCTCTTGAGCCATGAACCGGGAGCATTCATCCCAATACTTTTCAATGCCAGTATGGTATTTCCCATTAAACTTGGCAGAAATGGTGCAGGTTAAGAGCCAACCCTGTGTGTAATGCTAGTACAATTCAGGTCTCACTTACTGATACTCATAGACACTTCAGTTGACTGCACGTTTATTGGTGGGGATTATGGAACTGGAGTAAATGGAGGGAACCCACTTTATCACAGGGAGAGCACACGTCCTCAACACTGATGGCATTCAAACCTGGGAATAAAACTGAAGTTCACCCAGTGCTGTACCCCTCAAGGCAACACACACACATCTGGACTTACAGGGTTGTGTTCTGACCTGTAGAGCCCCTTATAGTCATATTTTTTCTGGTAATCTGGCTGCAGTTTGTTATCTCTCTTGTTTCTTCTTGTCCTTTTAACGCCATCAGGGAAGGGCTCTCTGACTGTAACATCCTGTTTAGTAACTAAACAAACATCACAAAACTTGAAGGCAGATTAGCAAAATGGCAAAGTGGCAATCAACAAATAATTTTGAATGAAGTAAAGTTCAAATCAGGGGACTTGCGAAGATCAAATTGCAGTAAAAGCAACAAAGGGGCTTACAGGGCTGAGAAAGGTTGGCTGCATCAGCAGTTTATTCTTGCAGTTCTTGAGATGAAAGAGGAACATTCCTACTTCTTCATTTCTTGCTTAGTTGTTTGTAATTCACCCCAGCTGCAGCATGGCAACGCTCGGGGCTCACAAACAAATAAATGAATCTTAGCAATTTGTTTTTCAGTATTGATTTTTCCTTGCAATCCTTTCTGTGATGATCAGCACTGATGTTAATTATTCACTTCTCATTTTCTTTCTCATTTTCTTGCAACAAGATAGGGTACTCTGGGCTATTTGTGTACACTTTCCTAGTTTTGTATTGCCTTCCATTCTCCCCTTTTTTAACTTTTTATTTAAGAAACAAAAGAATACAACAGCACACAACCCAATCAAGTGCAAATCACTCAAGAGTATACCCCTCTTTGGCACTCGGCCCCATCTAAAATGTTCTTTATATACAGAATTATCCAACAGCAAATAACAGAAAAAAACAGCACAGACCTGGCATACTTACATTAGAATTACATTTATGAACTCCTTCCAAGTTCTGAAACAATTCTGAACAGATCCTCATAAAGAGAAGATGTGTGAAAATAAGGAATATTTATAACCCACTGAGTCAGAGAAATTGGATTGCAATTCTTCCTCCTGAGCAGAATGCGCCTTCATGAAAGGGCCGTGTTGTAGAATATTACAACTTTTTTCACTGTACATTTTTATTCCATCTGGTGTTACCTCAAATACTGTTGTTAAAGCAGTACAATTATTTTTAATCCAATGGACCAGGATTTGCATCCCTGGTCCTCCCTGGGTTCTTCTGCATATTTTTCTCTGGAGATCCTTTCAAGGTTTCTTAGGTTGGATGGAGACTGTCAGTTGGCAGCTATTTTCAGATCTCTACGGAGATCCTACAGGTCTCTATATCTTCTTCTTTTCTCGGCTGCTCCCGTTAGGGGTTGCCTCAGCGGATCATCTTCTTCCATATTTTTCTGTCCTCTGCATCTTGTTCTGTTACACCCATCAGCTGCATGTCCTCTCTCACCACATCCATAAACCTTCTTTTAGGCCTTCCTCTTTTCCTCTTGCCTGGTAGCTCTATCCTTAATATCCTTCTCCCAATATACCCAGCATCTCTCCTCTGCACATGTCCAAACCAATGCAATCTCGCCTCTCTGACTTTGTCTCCCAACCGACCAAACTGAGTTGACCCTTCTGATGTCCGCATTTATAATCCTGTCCATCTTCGTCATACCCAATGCAAATCTTAGTATCTTTAACTCTGCCACCTCCAGCTCAGTCTCCTGCTTTCTGGTCAGTGCCACCGTCTCCCAACCCATATAACATAGCTGGTCTCACTACCATCCTGTAGACCTTCCCTTTCACTCTTGCTGATACCTGTCTGTCACAAATTACTCCTGACACTCTTCTCCACCCATCCACCCTGCCAGCACTCTCTTCTTCACCTCTCTTCCACAATCCTTATTACTCTGTACTGTTGAACCCAAGTATTTAAACTCATCCACCTTCTCCAGCTCTACTCCTTGCATCCTCACCATTCCACTGACCTCCCTCTCATTTACACACATTTATTCTGTCTTGTTCCTACTGACCTTCATTTCTCTCCTCTCTAGAGCATATCTCCACCACTCCAGGGTCTCCTCAACCTGCTCCCTACTATCGCTACAGATCACAATGTCATCAGCAAACATCATATTACACGGGGACTCCTGTCTAATCTCGTCTGTCAACCTGTCCATCACCACTGCAAAAAAAAAGGACTCAGAGCCAATCCCTAATGTAATTCCACCTCCAACTTGAATGCATCCGTCGCTCCTACCGCAGACCTCACCACTGTCACACTTCCCTCGTACATATCCTGTACAACTCTTACGTACTTCTCTGCTACTCCTGACTTCCTCTTACAATACCTCAGCTCCTCGCGAGGCACCCTATCATGTGCTTTCTCCAGGTCCACAAAGACTCAATGCAACTCATTCTGGCCTTCTCTAAACTTCTCCATCACCAGCCTCAGAGCAAACATTGTATATGTGGTGATCTTTCTTGGCATGAAACTATACTGCTGCTCATGAATTTCCCCTTGGGATTACTAAAGTATCTATCTATCTATCTATCTAATCATCACCTCACCTCTTAACCTAGCTTCCACTACTCTTTCCCATAACTTCATGCTGTGGCCCATCAATTGTATTCCCCTGTAGTTACTGCAGTCCTGCACATCCCCCTTATTCTTAAATATCGGCACCAGTACATTTCTTCTCCACTCCTCAGGCATCCTCTCACTTTCCAAGATTCCATTAAACAATCTGGTTAAAAACTCCACTGCCATGTCTCCTAGACACCTCCATGCTTCCATAGGTATGTCATCTGGACCTACATACTTGAATCAAGTTTTATATGATGTGTCATTTTCTTTCCATAGTTAAACTTATTAGAAATTTCACTTTAAACAAAGCTATACATTTTAATTGAATTAAATTGTTGCTTTTATGATTTTATTTTTAGTCACATATGACCAACAAAATCTTAGTACAAGAAGAAAATATATATTTTTTTTACGCCACCCTGTATAATCCATAGATGCTGCCTATATCTTCACCAACATCACCTTAGAGACAAGTAAAGATGAAGGGTGAGAAAAGTTAGGTAGGATGTTTTCATTTCTAGATCAAAAAAATAGTATGTTGCTGGAAATTTAAAGTTTCAGTGTAATAGTTCAAATGTTAATTTTCAAATCTGTTAGAGACTCACTGAAAGCATGAAGTAGTGCCTGGCTTCCCAGGAATTCTTCACAGGGCACATTAATGCACATGGCCACATTAAGCTAAAGTGCACATCTTTGGGGATGATGGGAAGAAAATCACAGTACCCAGAAGTAAACCAAGACCAAGACGTGCAGACACGTGAAGAATGTGCAAACTCCAAATAGATTATGGCTGATGTAGGCTTCAAATGTACAGTAGGATGCTGATCCTATTTAAAGTATATTCAACAAAAATAGGAGGTCCACCTTGGATTTTTGGCCCTGAGCTGCCCCCTGCCTTGAACCCACTCTCACTCGAATTAAGTGATTTTAAAATTTGATAGATGGGTTTTTACGGGGGCCTTTACATGCAGCAAGAAGAATTGTGTTAGCTTCACAGCTATGAACATTATTTACCATAAAAAATGCTAACGGTATTCTTCAATAAAATCATTTTCTACTACTCTGCCAATAAAGCAATGCTATGTACTTAAATATTACTCATAAACAAATTTATACTAAGTGTTCTGCACATGAAGAAAAGATTCTGGTGTTGGGAGAACATATTGGTACTGAAAGGTCTGCTGTAAAAATACAGTAGCACAAACAGAAACATTTCAGAATACTAAAGGGCACAGATGTTTTGTAGTCGATGTCAGGAGATGTTTATATGATCTGATGACTTCCCACTGAAGCTTCCTTGATTTATGGCTAACAGAAGAATGTGATAAAGGGATTGGAGATTATGGTGTCATGTGAATGGGGAGCGGTTGACAGTCTCATCTGACATATTGAGTCTTACTCAGCAATAGGGTCTCTTGCCAGTAATTGTCCTTTGTGTTCCTCTCTTTTAAAGGATGACCAGCAGCTGCTAAAATATAGCATTATACAGGGGTCATTTCCTGCTTCATTTCTATTAAAGCTTATTTTAAGGCATTTGAAAAAAGTTCATAAATCAAAGATGTAGTGTACAAAGTAGATGCACTTAGGAGCAATTCTGAGAAAAACAGTTTATGTTATTGGTGGTCAGTAATTTCCTGTATACCAAGACTACTGTTTAGGACTGAGATCCAGTACGCTTTATTAGGTCTACTTGTTTTGGGTTGGTCCTGTTTTTGCCTCTAGAATACTGCAAAAGAATGGCCTTGCTGACCTGAAAGGTATCACACATTTCTTGCAGATTTCCAGTCCAAAAACATATACGCTGAGAAACTCCCATCCCACCTGTTTCCAAAGATATTCTATTGATCAAGATCTGGGAACTGTATAATGCACTGGAGTAAATGGAAGTTCGTTTTTTTCTTTGGGGAACCCACTTGAGACGATTAGTGCTTTGTGACATGGTGCATCATCCTGCTAGTATCCATTTGAAAAAGATGGTCCAATTAGGTACTTTGGGGCATTCAGGCAATTGTCAACTGATATAAAGAGGCATACTATGCTCCAAAAAAAACATTTTCAACATTGTTACACAACCACCAGCAACCTGTACCGTTTACACATACCAGGATGGATTCATGGATTCATTATATTTATTCCAAATTTACATGTCACAGTTGAAACTGCATGAGAGTCACTAGGCCAGGCAAATATTTCCAGAATTCAATAATCCAGTTTTGGTGATAACGTCCCAATTGTAAATTCATCTTCGATTGCTAGGTGGCAGTAAGTGAAGGTGCCGTGGCCTTCAGCAGCTGTTGAATTTTTGTTTCAGTAACCAGTTGTATTTAGCCTTTGTTCACACTACTATGTTTTCATTTTAAAATGTTGTGTTTAAATGAGAATGATTTCTGTCCACACTAGAGATGTCACACCCTTTACAAAAGTATCTTTTTCCACCTTAAAACACCCAAAAACTCCTATGACATAGACTTTTGCCTACACTGGGCATGCGTGCATTGGCACAAAATTCCTAGAAGGGGGCGTGTAGTGAGAAATTCAGAGGAATTCAGAGAAAATCAGCTTACCTGGTGCTTTGTAACCTTTCAAAAGTATCAGCATGTGCAGGACTCTGATTGTGTGTCCACAGCGTTGAAAAAGAAAGGAATTCATTAAGTAGCCCCTGCAAATTGCCCCCGTGTCACATTAATGCTTTGATCACAGTTGAAACTAACAAAGCTGGCAACAGTAGTTTTGTTATTAAATAAAAACTCTTGAAATGTTAAAGTGACACCTAAAAAAAGAAAGTGAAAGTTTTATGTGCATTTGCAAGATGACTGACTACAAGCAGTCCAAAGTGATCAAAGTGCATCTTGTACCAAGCAACATTTGTAAACATAAATAAATAAGTTTGTAATTGTATGCGTGTGTACAGTATATCTTCCCTTTACTGCATTGTGTTTTTGTGTGACTGACCTGTGATATCCCAAACTTGGCTCCATTCTACACTCATCCACTTCGTTATGTGCCTTGTTATTTATTTTTTGTCTTTATTGAATGGATCAAGTCTGAGTAATAAACATTGCTAGGAGGCTGCCAGCTGTTTTATTTATATTAGGGTCTGTAAATATTCACTATAATGGTAACACCACTAGCAATGGGATTTATCACTGACCTTTAAATTGGTTGCGTTTTGTGCATGTATGCAGCATTCAAACTGCACAAAATGCAATTATATGTCTTCAGGCAAGCAGCAGGACAAGAGCCATTAAAAGCAAGTCTTCTATTCATGCTATGCTAAAAAATATGTTTGTTTTTTTCCTTAAGAGTGACTAATCAAAGAATGAGATATAGTGAGTGGGATCCAATCAGGGAAGAGCAACATAGTATGCAGGAACACATTGTTTTTGTCTGTCCACACTTAGGCTAGGTTTATACTTGACGCGACGTGACGTGTGCTCCAGTGGACGCTACTGCTACGCAAGCGTTGTACTGTTTATACTTGCACGTGTACTTTACATAAATTTGGAAGAATCCACCAGATGGCAGTGCAAGATATTATCGCAGCGAGAACAGGTTCGGCTTTGCTGTGTTGTGAATTGCCTGGAACACCCATTAAATTCTGATGACACCTTACCTTATCTCCGAAAAGGATGTTTAATGATTAAATCCATCAATCCAGGGATGTGCCTATTCCATCTAGCAGAAACAATTCCTAAACAGGGCATTAGCTCATCGCAGGGTGAATACAAGCACTCACATACACTAGTGTCATTTTAGTGTCACCAAATCTGCATGTCTTTGGAAGGAAACCGGAGCACACTGTGGAAATCCAGCAGAAAAACATGCAAACTCCAGGCAGGGAACACTGGCGACGTGACTCCCTGCGAGACAGCAGCACTACCGCTCTGCCATCGTGTCACCCCCATGTGTGTAATTATTAACAGTATTCATTATTTAAATGAAATTAAAAATGTATCTGTAAACTGTAACATACCTACTTTAATGTATTTCATCATGAAAGTGATATCAAGTGTAAATCTGAGGATTCTAAATGTGCAGAGAGTTGGAATATCATACATTTAATGTGTTCTGTGTAGCGATCTATTGCTGCTTGCCGCTGCTGTCAGGTCAGGAAGAAGCCCCAGAAAGGACGGTCTGCTTTAATGATAAAGAAAACTACGAGGTTAGAGGAGGACATTTCGAGATTAAAGCCCAAGTTTCCACTTTAATGCACCTTTTTTCCTTAATTTTTTTTCTCTGTGGCTCAACTATAGTGCTGTACATTCTGTTGTTGTTGTGAAGTTGCAAAAAAGATGGTATGTGTGACTTTTAAAATGTATCGTGTCATTATGATCGGGGAATATACGATGCTTGAATATAAAAGCACCACGAATGCATTTGTATGTCGCCATTTTGCTTCACTACCTAAACCATTCATCAAACATCGAAGCATGCACATCGATCCCGTAGAATCTTTCTGTCACATGTAGATAGTAAACAGAGACTCTGACATCACAGTGCGCCAGTGCGCCGCTCGACTTTTTGCTGGGACTGCAACTTGTGCACGTGTGGCGTTAATTTCTGAGGACGTGCTCAGAAGAACGCTGGGAGCGCGTGGTAGCCATGATGCGTGCGTGTACGCGTTCTGAGCGTGAAGAATAAATGAACGATAAGGGCTCACAAAAGGATAATTCCATGCCAGACCAGGGTACACTGATCCTTCCTGTTTTTTAACACAACAAAGCCAAACCTGTTCTCACCGTTGTAATATCTCGCACTGCCACCTGGTGGATTCTTCCAGTTCCTCCAAAGTTCCGCATGCACAGTAAAAGCAGTAGAGTAGCAGTAGAGTCCACTGGAGCATGCATTGTGTCACATGAAGTATAAACCTGCCCATAGTTTCTCCAGGGGAACACATCTCTGAATCGTGCGGTGGAGACTGTCCGGGTGAAGTATGCATGTGCTGCTATTTAGAAACCGCACATGCACTTGAGCAGGGCACAGGTATGCTTCAGCCTGTGTCAGCTGAGAGGTAGATAGTTATCACTGCAACGGGGTGGTTGGTTTTAAGCTTTGAGAGATTCTTCAGGTTGTTTTTCCCTCTGGAAGCCGAGGAAAGGCTGTAAAGTGCCTGTCTGAGGTACAGCTTACACTCCTTTTGGAGTATATGGACGTAGGAGGGAGACAGTACTGTATCCCCTAAAAGGCTGCTGGGCATTTTTTTAAAGTAGCCTCAGTAAGGACAGACTGCTTTTAGTTGTTTTTTTTTTTTTTATGAAACTAGGCACAGGGTTTACCAGGAGAGAAATGCTTGTTTTAAAATAGTATTTATACATGTCCTTTTTTATGAACTTGTATGGGACTGTTTTTTTCTCACGACAGTATTATTTATTTGTTTTGTTTTTTGCCAAGTTCTGTATACTTTTTAAAGTGCACTTGAATGATTTATGTATTTATTATTAATTGGATATTGCACAATAAGAACAATTTTTGCTTGCATGAGTACACCTCTGTTATCCGCCTCCCTCTTTGCCCCACTAACTCCTCGGTCCTGCAGGACTCTTTGCACGGGTGTCTTGTCTACAGTTACTGATGGATAAGTACACCGGGGTATTGAAGGTAAAGAAAAACGTAAAGTTTGAACTCTGTGCTTAACAAATTTCCAACCATGTCCACGCATTTTTGTTGAAAAATGTATTTTAAAATAATAGCCAGGACTCACCATGCTAATTTGTTTTGTGAATTTAAACATTTCATAACACCTTTTTAATTTCCATTTGCTTAACCTAAGAGGGTTTAGCTTCTTCACTTTTCCCCATACCTGGCAGTCCTGGAATTAGTTTAGTCACCCCTTAGCACTGCTAAGTCGTACTTATCATATGTAGACCAAAAACTGCACAGTATTAAAGACAACACCTCACTAGTGTAAATATCGTCTTCCACCATCTTTAATCATATTAAAAACTCCTTCTTTCTCAATTTCATTTTCATGATTCAAAATCATTTCATAACCTTCTTTGACATTAGGCTGTATAACTTGGCATGCTATGAGTCTTCTTAATAGTTTCTGTAAGCTGCCTGGATGCTGAAAGTAACAAATCAACGGTGCCTCCCGTGTACTGCTCATTACCTGTAGTTTGAAGTCTCAGACCTCCCTTTCTGTACTCACTACATCCTTAGGGTAAATGATATTCATATTACTCAGAATCTCCTTAATTGTCCCGTTAACAGCTGGGAATTTATGGACTTTTCACACCTGAATAAATTTTTGGATCTTCTTTTTTCTTTTCCTCAACATTTCTTTTTTTTTTTTTTTATTTATTAATTTTATTACAATCCATACAAAGCAATCAAGTTTTTACAAAAAAAAGAATTATGTTAAGAACAGATTGATCCCCACCCCTGAGAGAGAGAGCAAGCCAAATGGTGTAAAATTTAAGGCTTGTAAACATACCTAAATTAATAAATTTTCTGTGCTTTATAAACTTATTTTAAAATATTACTGATTAGATCCTGCCATGTTTTGAAAAAAGTCTGTACAGATCCTCTAACTGAGTATTTGATTTTTTCCAATTTTAAATAATATAACACATCAGTTTCCCACTGACTTAAAAGAGGAGAGTTTGGGTTCTTCCAGTTTATCAGAATAAGTCTGCGTGCCAACAGTGTAGTGAATGCAATCACAATTTGTTTGTCCTTCTCCACTTTAAGACCCTCTGGAAGAACCCCAAACACAGCTGTTAATGGGTTAGGAGGGATTGTGAGTCCAAGGCTGTCTGAGAGGTAATTAAAAATTTTTGTCCAGAATGGACAAAAATTCCTCAACATTTCTCTCTAATTCCTTTTAGCTTCATGAATAAACATTTTAGCCACTGCTCTCATTCTCTTATTATCCCCAGGAGATACAATCCTGGAGTTATTAATCTTATATGTTTTTTCCTTTGCAGCTTCTGTTTTTGCTCTTCATTTGTTGACTGCAGAATTCACTTAAAATTTTTAGTGCTTCTAAATTTTGTGATGAACTTGCTGTGCATTGCTGGTAAAACACTTTTAAATTTAACAGCTTAACTTTTTGAATATATGTGCTGCTGAAAACTGTGAACTGCATCATAATATGGTCATTACTCCATAATTCTATCCTGATTATTACAATATATTAAATCTAGACAATCTTTTCTTGTTATTAGTGCTTTGCCATACTCTGTAAAGAAAAAAAGGGTATTGGTTACTTGTATGCAGTCCTGGTCTTGTGCTCCACTATCTGTAAGGTTATTTCAATTAATATTTGAGCAAATTAAATACCTATAACAGCACTGCCAGGATCCTGATGAGGGTGCGAAAGCATAGCCACATCACTCCTATCTTGAAAACCCCTCACTGGCTCCCCGTACCACTTAGAATTGAGTACAAGGTTTCCCTCCTTACCCATCAGTGCATCTATGGATCTGCTCCTCTGTATTTACAGGAACTCCTTATCCCTCATACTTCCTCACGCACCCTCAGCACCTAGCCTGTGCATACTAACACTCTTCAAGTTCCTACAACTAAGCTTAGCTGTATGGGTGATAGGGCCTTTTCTTCGATGGCGCCGAGCGAGGCTGTGGAATTCTCTCCCTGACTACGTGAGAGCCCCACAGTCGACTGATGCTTTCAAACGAAACCTAAAAACGTATCTTTTTAGAAAGGCATTTTGTTAAATTACTTCTATAGATTATCTTGTTTGTTAATTTATTCTTATTTTGTAGCACTTTGAGATTGTTAAATATAAAGAGCAATATAAATAAAATGTATTATTATTATTATTATTATTATTTTTAATATTATTAAAGAGAAGTGCATTTGAAACTATGGCATGCATTGGGAGTTTACAATATCAATATCAGGCCTCAGTCCCTACTGTTTTGTATCCCTGCTTATCTTCACTAAGTTGCTACTCATAACCTAGTTGCAGCAAGCATCCATTCAGATCCTCTGTTAAATAAATGTCAACTCTCACCACGTTTTCAATTTTACCTGCCTGTATTAAATAACTAGCAGGGGTACCCGGCACTACCTGGGCAGGGGCACAAACTAAATTTTATAAAGAAATATAATCTATGGTGTTTACCCTGCACAAACGAGGAGTCTGTGGATAATTTGGCAGACATGCAGTAGGTTTGACTGTTTAGATTTGCACAATGGACAAACACACACCCACACATTCTATATATGTATTAGATTATGCCTTACAGTAAAATGAAAAGTAATCTGTAACTCATCCTACTAAATAATTAATTGGGCAGCATTATGGCACAGTGGGTGGCATTGCCATTTCACAGATTTAGTTTCATTGCCTATGTGGAGTCTGCCACTCGAACTTCATTTCTGAAAGCTGATGTTCACTAATATGAAAGAATATTTCATACAAAATTAAATAAACAAATGAATAAAATGATCCTGCGGTCTTGTATGCATGTTATCATCCAATTGACACTCGGAATGACCACCAGAGGGCAAACTGAAGGTGCCTGAAGGCATTCTTTATGCTTAAGCAGCAACGCGCCCCTGTTGCTTTTGAAATTAAATAGAGTTGGCCGGTTCTGAGCATCAACTGGATGTTAACATAAATACAAGACTGTAAGACAAGCACATTAGTGAGTCTTCATTGTTTGCTCATTTATTTTTATTTTTAAAGTTCTGTTTTTTTCAATTATATTTTTCTCAAACATTAAAAAAAAAACACTTTATTTTCTTCCTGGGCAACATTGGGAATTTCAGCTAGTATGGAATAAAATGAAAATTGCCGTCTTCACCCATCAAAGTTGAGAGGTGTACAGTACAGTGTACAGTGAATCATCCCTCATAGTCACTATTTCTCTCTATCTGGGGGCTCGTTTTGAGGTGAACAGTTGGGACTGCTTATCCCTGCCTAGTGTTTCAAAAGTATAAAAGTCACCCCCAGTTCTGTGAGGTCTTGAAAAACTGATGGACACGAACTCTGGAGTGATGCCCCAAGACCAATGATTATCAAACTTTATCCCTCAAAATTCTCCAGTGTTCTACAAGAATTGTGTACCGCAAAAATATATGAGCGCCTCAGAACACTTTTTTCCCTATTGTACTTTGGGACCAGTCTTGTGTCCTTGATTTTAAATCTACATTTGCTGATAAAAGCATATTTTTTGCTACTGGTATTACACTTTCAGTGTTGTTAAGACTCCTTCTTCAGCTTGATGGCATCCCTCACCGCTGGTGTCCACCAACGGGTTCGGGGATTGCCGCCGCGACAGGCACCGACCACCTTGCGGCCACAGCTCCGGTTAGCCGCCTCAACAATAGAGGCACGGAACATGGCCCATTCGGACTCAATGTCCCCCACCTCCCTCGGGACGTGCTTGAAGTTCTGCCGGAGGTGGGAATTGAAGCTACTTCTGACAGGGGACTCTGCCAGCCGTTCCAAGCAGACCCTCACAACACGTTTGGGCCTACCAGGTCTGACTGGCATCTTCCCCCACCATCGAAGCCAACTCACCACCAGGTGGTGATCAGTTGACAGCCGCCCCTCTCTTCACCCGAGTGTCCAAGACATATGGCCGCAAGTTCGACGACACGACCACAAAGTCGATCATCGACCTGAGGCCTAGGGTGTCCTGGTGCCAAGTGCACATATGAACACCCTTATGCTTGAACATGGTGTTCGTTATGGACAATCCATGACGAGCACAGAAGTCCAATAACAAAACACCGATCGGGTTCAGATCGGGGGGGCTATTTCTCCCAATCACGCCCTTCCAGGTCTCACTGTCATTGCCCACGTGAGCATTGAAGTCTCCCAGAAAAACGAGGGAATCCCCAGAAGGTATGCCCTCTAGCACCCCCTCCAGAGACTCCAAAAAGGGTGGATACTCCAAACTGCTGTTCGGTGCATACGCACAAACAACAGTCAGGACCCTTCCCCCCACCCGAGGGCGGAGGGAGGCCACCTTCTTGTCCACCGGGGTAAACCCCAATGCACAGGCTCCAAGTCGGGGGGCAATAAGTATGCCCACACCTGCTCGGCGCCTCTCACCGGGGGCAACTCCAGAGTGGTAGAGAGTCCAGCCCCTCTCAAGGAGATTGGTTCCAGAGTCCAAGCTGTGTGTCGAGGTGAGTCCGACTATATCTAGCCGGAACCTCTCGACCTTGCGCACTAGCTCAGGCTCCTAGCCCTTCAGAGAGGTGACATTCCACGTCCCAAGAGCCAGTTTCTGTAGACGAGGATCAGACCGACAAGGTCCCCGCCTTCGGCCACCACCCAACTCACACTGCACCCAACCTCCTAACGTGGGGAGGAGGATCCACGTTACCTCTTCGGGCTGTGCCCGGCCGAGCCCCATGGGTGCAGGCCCGGCCACCAGGCGCTCGCCATCGAGCACCACCTCCAGGCCTGGCTCCAGATTGGGGCCTCGGTGACCCACGTCCGGGAAAGAGAAAACGTCGTCCATGATTTTTATTCTTCATCGGAGGTTTGTTAAACCGCTCTTTGTACTCATCCCTCACCTAGGACCAGTTTGCCTTGGGTGGCCCTACCAGGGGCATAAAGCCCCAGACAACATAGCTCCTAGGATCATTGGGACACGCAAACCCCTCCATCACTATAAGGTGACGGTTCAAGGAGAGGACAAGGTGACGGTTCAAGGAGGGGGCAATCCCCGAACCCATTGGTGGACACCGGCGGTGAGGGATGATGTCAAGCTGAAGAAGGAGTCTTATAGGACTTTTTTGTCCTGTGGGTCTCTGGAGGCAGCTGATAGGTACCGGCAGGCCAAGTGGAATGCAGCTTCGGTTGTTGCTGAGGCAAAAACTCGGGCATGGGAGGAGTTTGGAGAGGCCATGGAGAACGACTTTCGGACGGCTTCGAGGAGATTCTGGTCCACCGTCCGGCGTCTCAGGAGGGGGAAGCAGTGCAGTGTCAACACCGTATATGGTGGGGATGGTGCGCTGCTGACCTCGACTTCGGGGCGTTAGGGTCGGTGGGGGAGTACTTCGAAGACCTCCTCAATCCCACTAACATGCCTTCCAATGAGGAAGCAGAGCCTGGGGACTCTGAGGTGGGCTCTCCCATCTCTGGGACTGAAGTCACCGAGGTGGTCAAAAAACTCCTTGGTGGCAGGGCCCTGGGGGTGGATGAGATCGCCGAGTTCCTTAAGGCTCTGGATGTTGTAGGACTGTCTTGGTTGACATGTCTCTGCAACATCGCATGGACATCGGGAACAGTGCCTCTGGATTGGCAGACCGGGGTGGTGGTCCCCCTCTTTAAAAAGGGGGACCGGAGGGTGTGTTCCAACTATAGAGGGATCACACTCCTCAGCCTCCCTGGAAAAGTCTATTCGGGGTTCTGGAGAGGAGGGTCCATCGGATAGTCGAACCTCGGATTCAGGAGGAACAGTGTGGTTTTCGTCCTGGTCGCGGAACAGTGGACCAGCTCTTCACCCTTAGCAGAGTCCTGGAGGGTGCATGGGAGTTTGCCCGACCGGTCTACATGTGTTTTGTGGACTTGGAAAAGGCATTCGACCGTGTCCCTCGGGAATCCTGTGGGGGTGCTCGGGAGTATGGGGTACGGACCCCTGATAAGAGCTGTTCGGTCCCTGTACAACCGGTGTCAGAGCTTGGTCCGCATTGCCGGCAGTAAGTCAAGCCCGTTTCCAGTGAGAGTTGGACTCCGCCAGGGCTGCCCTTTGTCACCGATTCTGTTCATAACTTTTATGGACAGAATTTCTAGGCAAGCCAGGGTGTTGAAGGGGTCCGGTTTGGTGGACTCAGGATTGGGTCACTGCTTTTGCAGATGATGTTGTCCTGTTTGCTTCATCAGGCCGTGATCTTCAGCTCTCTCTGGATCGGTTCGCAGCTGAGTGTGAAGCGGCTGGGATGAGAATCAGCACCTCCAAAACCGAGACCATGGTCCTCAGCCGGAAAAGGGTGGAGTGCCCTCTCAGGGTTGGGGAGAGATCCTGCCCCAAGTGGAGGAGTTCAAGTATCTCAGGGTCTTGTTCACGAGTGAGGGAAGAATGGAGCGTGAGATCGACAGGCGGATCGGTGCGGCATCCGCAGTGATGCGGGCTCTGCATCGGTCTGTCGTGGTGAAAAAGGAGCTGAGCCGTAAGGCAAAGCTCTCAATTTACCAGTCGATCTACACTCCTACCCTCACCTTTGGTCATTAGCTATGGGTAGTGACAGAAAGAACGAGATCGCGAATACAAGCGGCTGAAATGAGTTTCCTCCGCAGGGTGTCTGGGCTTTCCCTTAAAGATAGGGTGAGAAGCTCAGTCATCCGGGAGGGGCTCAGAGTAGAGCCGCTGCTCCTCCACATCGAGAGGAGTCAGATGAGGTGGCTCGGGCATCTGATCAGGATGCCTCCTGGACGCCTCCCTGGTGAGGTGTTCCGGGCACGTCCAACCGGGAGGAGGCCCCGGGGAAGACCCAGGACACGCTGGAGGGACTATGTCTCCCGGCTGGCCTGGGAACGCCTTGGGATTCTCCCGGAAGAGCTGGAAGAAGTGGCCGGGGAGAGGGAAGTCTGGGCTTCTCTGCTTAAGCTGCTGCCCCCGTGACCCGACCTCGGATAAGCGGAAGAGGATGGATGGATGGATGGATGGATGGATGGTGTTTTTAAGACATAAAATAAAACTTATAGGCTATTTAAAAAACAGACACATGTTTGTATTGAATAAAAGTTTTTTTTTTTTCTGGAGATCATGAATTTCTTAATTGCAACATAAAAACGCGGCACTTCGAACATTTAAAAGCCTGTACAGCAGCTGTATTTGTCATATGCTCTTTGTCTTATTTGAGGCCCTGGGCATGGTTAAATGTCTTGGCACAAAGTCTCGTCTCTTGGGACTTGAGTTCTTGATATTTTGGTTTATAAGTTAAAAACAGAATAAGAATCTGAAAATCTAATAAAATCATATTAAAGTCTGATAAATTCCGAAAAGAATGATACCAAACATATATATGTAGGTTTTCAAATAAGCATGATTTAAAGTCATATTTTGACTTAACGTCAAATAACGTCACATAAAATCGTTGCACTTTTAGGATATATATATATATATATATATATATATATATATATATATATATATATATATATATATATATATTTATATATATATATATATATATATATATATCATAGATTATTACTTGATATTCCTTTGGATTCAGCACTCATGGGAGTAATCTAGCAGTCAGGTAAACTGCACAAAGGTAACCAGCCCTGAGTCTGATGCTGCTTAAAAAGAGAGCGGAATGGTGGCTGCAGCCTATGTGAAGTGGACCCACCACATCCTTCATGAGACTGCCACATCTTTGCTATTATGCTGAAATAAGTTCTTTAGAGCAGTGTGGTATGTAACCTTCTTGTTGGGTCATTACAAGCAGACTCCCATTCTAGTAGCTACAGTGCACTGTGATGTGCAGATAAGAGCGAGTAACCACTAAATTCTGAATCGCTGTATGCAGGTGAGAAGTCCACCCAATCTCTATCTGGACATGATGCAGATGGTAGAGACACATTTTTATGGGAGATATAAATGTAATCCAGCTAAATTATACAGCATAAGAATACAATCTATATATGAAACACATATTAAAGGGGGTATTAGATAAAACTAACAATCAGTGCAGTCTGTCTGTAGCATGTTTTGAATATTGATGAAGTGGGCTGCTTTATGGGGATGAATTTTGTCCGTGGACCTTAATTTTGATATCCCTACTGCAGCTTGATTTTCAATGATTTAAATAGTTTGCTTCTATTTTATAACTACTTTCAGTCATATTGTGGCTCCAAAATAGTTTACTAGGATCCCCTAGTGGGCTGCAGCCCCACCAGTTGAGAACCACTCCAACAACGACCCATGTGTCACTACTTCTCTGGTTTGGAATCTTCACCCACACCACTTTGTGGCTGCACAATTTATCCTAAAGGACAGGAGGACAAGATCTGTTCTCAACTATAGTACAAGCTTGCTGCCTCCTCCTCAAGTTTGTGGATTAGGTGGCATCTCCCACCTATTTAGGTGTCCTGGAAAGAAGGCCTCAACTAAGCAAGCCAGTGAATAGTCCGGTATCAAACAAGGACATACCTGGTATTGGCCTTATTTTTGAAATTGACTGTGACTTCCATATCTCTTTATAAATTGAATGAGAACACAAAGGAAGAACATTTTCAACTGTTTAAAACATACAGAACTCTCACACGCCTTCTTCCTGTGGCTCTTCACTTATTTGCTAAATATGTCTTTATTTGCACAGAACATTCCTTCACTGCTGTCTGTTTCCCTAGAAGACCTTCTCTTTCTTTCTTCCTTTATAGCCCAATGCCATTGTCTTGCCAATACTTGTTTAACTACATCTCATATAGATGTGCTCTTTATGCTGCCATTCTTTTTAGCTTATGCCTGGTGTAACTGACTGAATGAGGTTTCTTTTTCTATCCTTTAATTTTTTCCTCTCTGCTAACTTTTTTATTCATTTAGCTTTAACATCAATAACACTGGTTAAATATTTACTTAATGTCTGATAGCTACTGTTTAATTCAGCTTGTGCTTCTCCTGCCATGGTCTACTGTACAGCAGCCTCCCTCCTGAGCTTCTGGCATTGCTGATCGCTCCTGTTCAGGAGAAACAACAGTAAAATAAAGTGTAAGTAGTACATTATAACCCCTTAGAGACAAACAAAACAAACTTTTCGTAGCAACAATCTGAGTTTTATTAAACTTTCACTATAAATCATACAGAAGCAACACACAAGTCTCAGCTCAGCACTCAGGAATGACATCAACATGTCAGGAGACTCATCAGACTTTCTGGAGAACTGGCAAAAAAAGAGGATGTTGACAAATTTATTGGCCATCATGACTAATGCATGACTATCTTGTCCCTGATGTGTTGTCCATTAGGCTTATTCCATCATGGATTTGTAAAAGGCACTACTGTGGATCATTTTTTTTCTCCACAGACATCAAACTTTTCAGTGCCTCCTCTTCTTCCACTCATCTTCATCATAGCCAGTTCTGATAGACACATTGGCATAGAGACAATATTCCTCCATATTTTTATTATACTGTGTGCATAAGGTCTTGCCCTTATGTAACAGTTGGTACTTTATTTTTGACTGTTTTGTAAACTCCTTATACTTTTTTGCAATCACATTTTTATTGACATGAAATAGCAACAAAGATATAAATGCAAATTATCATTTAAAAAACACATTTTTCAAAATTAAGAGCACTCCCCAAGCCCACCAAAGATATTAGCATTCGTCCTGTAAATAAACTTCAAAAAATAGAACTTGAGATGACCAGGAGGAGGGCCATCATGCCCAGTAAACCCTCCGAGAAGAAGTTAAAGAAAAATATCAAAGAGGAAAAGTTAAGCATCCAATCTTTAACCAGTTTCACTAGTGATTTCCATTTCAGAGTACGTGGTCCAGATGACCCTTTAACCAGTGCAGTAAAGAGTTCAAGATGAAGTAAACTGTAGAAGACAGATTTATACCAAGTAAAAGGAAGAGAATAAGCAGATTTCCACTGAGGGACTCATGTGGATCTTTCAACAATTATGCTAGAGAGAAGTGAGGTGAAGAGATGACCTATATTAAATAAGGAATATTTGAGGTAGAAGGTGTACGCTAGAAGAGAGAGGATAAAAGATAGAAAGCTAACACAAAACATTTGGAGTGGGTGGTCCTAGAATAAACATGTTAATGTGACAGGTGCATATATGCCAGTAAGACTTCATAGCTAGAGTAATGGCATAGCATTTTAGAAGTGTGATACATGAATGGTGTGCATATTAAAACTGGACATGCTGAAATGCTGAACATGTGGATTTTTCAGGAAAAAAAGTGATAGTTTTTAATACTGATTTCCAAGAAACAAGATAAACAATGGCAGTGATGCTTTACAAAGAATTGCAAAAAAGGTTAACACTGATTTCCAAGTAGTGGTAAGTAAATTAGATAAATGATAATGATAAGTTTTAAGTTATAATAATACTTCCACAAGATCAGATTGTATCTGACAGAGAATGCAGCACAACTGTCCAGGTTTTGGCCTTGTCAGATACGTTATATGGGTTAGATATGGTGGCACTGACCAGAAAGCAGGAGACAGAGCTGGAGGTGGCAGAGTTAAAGATGTTAAGATTTGCATTGGGTGAGACAAGGATGGACAGGATTAGAAATGAGTACATTAGATGGTCAGCACAGGTTGGAGGGTTGGGAGACAAAGTCAGAGAAGCGAGATTGTGTTGGTGTGGACATGTGCTGAGGAGAGATGCTGGAAATATTGGGAAAAGGATGTTCAGGATAGAGCTGCCAGGCAAGAGGAAAAGAGGAAGGCCTATGAGAAAGTTTATGGATGTGGTGAGAGAGGACATGACGGTGGTGGGTATAACAGAGCAAGATGCAGAAAATAGGAGATATGGAAGATGATCTGCTGTGGCAACCCCTAATGGGATCAGCCGTAAAAAGAAGAATAAGAAGAAGATGTGGACTATTGAAACTCTGTTGACAGGAGTACAAGCATACTGTATGACAGCAAGCTACTGCAGTGACATGTCATAGTTTCAATCAGCTGAGCTGGGCACATATCACTCCTCCTTTCAGATCAATATGTTCACTCCCTCTAGCATTTTGTATTAAGTTAAAATCCTTAATGCTTGCCTACAGAGAAGTCAATGGGTTAGCACCTACAGTACATATGTGAAGATACTTGCGCGGTTCTAGGCTCCTGCTTGACCACTCAGATTTACTAATGAATGGCGTTGGATGATGCCACCTCTGAGTAGCATCAATCTTAATTCACACTCTTTTCACCTATAGCTCCTATCTGGTGAAACTAGCTGCCCACCTTTGTTCCCTTGATGTGTTTAAGAAGCAGAAGAAGACTCTCTTGTTTGGTGAATTTGTGTCTGACTGATATTAGCTGTCAGATTTTGTAATCTAGGAATTGTAACTCACTTGTGTTTTGTTCTGAGTTCTTAATTTGTGATAATGATTTTGTAACCTTATCCTGTGACATCTATTCCCAAACAGTTCCCCAGACTTATTTTTGTATGTTGATCTCTTTTGTAAGTCACTTTGGAAAAAAGTGTCTGCTAAGCAAATAAATTTAAATGTAAATGCAAATAATGAGTGGGAGAGGAGTGAAGAGGAAAATGGAGCTTGAGTATTAAGAACAGATCTAAATGGAAGGTAGAAACAAAAGCATGAAGGGGGAAGAGTAAAAGAGGCTTTCAATGACTGGAGAGTTCTTAGCCCAGTGTTATCAAGAGCATCCTGTAGGGTCTGTATAGCTTGACAAGACTAAGCAGGAAAAGATATGGAATTTGTATCATCTCATAGCGCCTGATTGTGAAAGACGTGTGTGGGTGTGTAAAACTGGATATGGGCCTACAAGCTTTTTGATCTAGTGCCAAGTTTGCAGAGCTAATGAGATAATGGGCTTTATATTTTAATTTAATGACAGAAAAATAAAGATTTGAAAGTTGCAACATTGGATTCAATGGAAGTGAAAGAATGGGACGGAGGGGAAAATCAAGTCAAGTCCAAGCCAAGGAAAATGTAAATGTATAGTGGTATAGCTCTAAATCTGGTGGAGAGACCCCAACCTTTGATCTGGCCTGACCGAAAATTGAATGTTTAATGGATAGTCTGTCATTGTTTCATTGAAAGTGAGAGACTAAGGATGTAATCTCACCCCAGTATTTGACTACTATACTTTAGGTCCTAAACTGATGGTGAATCAAATGAATTTCCTTTCATGGTTCAATAAAATTCTATCTATCTATCTATCTATCTATCTATCTATCTATCTATCTATCTATCTATCTATCTATCTATCTATCTATCTATCTATCTATCTATCTATCTATCTATCTATCTATCTATCTATTTATCTACCATTATAGACTTAACAGTGCAGTGAGATCTTCCTCAGTTGGGAACATGAAAATCCTAGGACAATGAGGGAAAATAGATATGGAAAAGAAATGTCCTAGCACATGAGTCCACAGCACAGAGGCATGCTAGGCCTGGCTACACTGTGTAAGGAACTGGGAACCTAAGCGTTGGCAGAACCTTTAAGTAACAGGTGGAGCTTGAGAGTGCAGTCATATCTGAGAAGTATGGGCATAGGGTGGCACCATCTATATAGAACTCAGGGGACCCTGGATGTAGACTCAGGGGCTAACCAGACTTGGACTTGAACTTGGAGTGTAAATCTATCTTTTTCCACTATTCCATTGAGCTTGGAGTCAGATGAATAGTGAACAAAAGTTCTAGTTGCATGGGGAAATGGAGTGGTAAATAAGGTAAGAGGAGACAGATAAGAGGTGCATTTATGATGAAAAAGTTTTGTCATCACATCTACCTTATGCTTGCTGGAACAGGCTACCCTACTGAGGATAAAGCAGATTTTCGAAAATGGATAAATGAATGGATGGCTCTGTCACTCTTTCCTACCTGCATAACACAAAAGTAAAATAATGTAGGCATTTGTCCAGGTACTCAAGTTTTTCTTTTCCATCTCAAACATGCATGAGGCAGATGAATTGGCAATTCAAAACAGTGTTGTTGCATGTGTTAATATGCCTTTTAATGAACAGACTCCCCATCTTGGCTTTGTTCCTTCAGCCAATACTGCTGAAAAAAGCTCTAAACTGTGACCCTAACATTGATTAAGAGGGTTCAAAGATGGATGGTCCAATGAGTGATATGTGCCTCCTTATTAGGCATTCTTATAGCTCACCGGGGCTGAGCAGCACACAGTAGGGATGTGTTCCTCCTGCGAGGTTACACCTTTAACATTACACAAAGATGTCAGTGCCAAAAGCATTACAGTGGTTATTAATGACAGTTTCATCACACTTAATAGCCAGATGATCTGCAACACACATGCTGCTTGAAGGCTCTATCTGGACTTTTAATCAAATTTAAAAACAGAGAGGTTTGTGCAATCAATAGCTGGCTGATAAGAAAGTGGAAAACAGAAGCAGCAGATGTTGGATGATGACTGAATCTGAGCAGACAGATCAGAATCTTTGTCATCCTTAACTCAAGCATAATATTACATGAACTCCAAACTTTATTCATGAGCCATTTATCATCTTCTGCCCAGAATCAAGAGGCCTGGTGGTTACTAAGGTTGTCGGTCATTGTGTTGTGGGTCTCATCAAGTGTTACTATAGAGTCATTGCTCTTACCTCAGTGACTGATCAGACCGAATCATTTTCATCTTTCATGTTCTTTGCGAATTTCATTTTCAATGTAGACGCCAGTTCATCTTTACTTGTTTCAGAAAATCACACCGGCGTGCTTCTCATCCGTTACAGCACACGTTTTATGGCCATGTCTAGAAAGACTCAGGGCTGACTCTGTTTCAGACATGCATCATCCCCTAGGTACCTGCCTCATCTTGCTTTCTCTTTGTTTCTCTGTTGCCAAAAATGCAAAAATATGCCAGCTGTTGTTTAAATGTGATATGCTAATCAGACATGACTTGGAGTCCTTGATGGCAGGAGGTACACACGTTTAATAATTCATTAATTGATTGTTTGATTGAATTAGTAACTTTTTTTTCTGATTTTCCAGTTTGAAGAATGCCTCTGGTATAGTTTGCAGTTCTTGCGGACTCTTACACAAAGTACTGGGTTTAGAAAAGTAATGGATGGTAGTTAGGGATGACAGACTGGCACAGGGGTTAGTGCTGCTACCCAACACTCAGGCTTCATTCAGGCCCCATATTATTTTCTGTTGGCCGTCACATCCTATAGACCAGGGATCCCCAACTCCAGTCCTAGAGGACCACAGTGGCTGCAGGTTTTCATTTTAACCCTTTTCTTAATGAGTGACCTGTTTTTGCTGCTAATTAACTTCTTTTGAATTCATTTTATTTGACTTGCTCTTGAAGACTCAGACCCCTCAATTGTTTCTTTTTCCTTAATTAGCAGCCAAACAATAATGAGATACAAAATGAACCAAAATAAGACGAGCAAACTGTGACCATCATACAATATCTGAAAATAAGGAATGATGAAGGTCTCAGGAATGTTGATCTGCTCAGGTCCACAAAACATTTTAAACGGTGCTCTTAGAAAAGAGAAAATCAACAATTTCAGAAATGTCTGCTATTGCACAATGAGAGCAGCAACAAGTCACAGAATTAAAGAACGGGTTTAATGAACGACAAGAATCAGAGCCTAATAAAGCAACTGCTTGGAGTGAAGCTGGTTGGAGTTTCAGGCCCTGACTTAGTTGGTCTTCTGTTGGTTCACTCACTTCACATTTCATTTCTGTTTGGATGCCATTTAAGGAAAGAAATGAAGAAATTCAGAGGAACAATAAAGGGAACACATCTTAAAAAAAAGTACATTAAAATGAAAGGAAAAGGCGTTAATTAGCAGCAAAAACTGGTCACCAATTAAGAAAAAGGTTAGCATGAAAATCTGCCGGCACTGCGGTCCTCTAGGACTGGAGTTGAGGACCCTGCTATAGATCAGGAGTTTTCAGAGTCAGTCCTGGGGACCCACTGTGGCTGCAGGTTTTGTTCCAAACAGCTTCTGGGCTAAATAAGTGAACTGTTATTTCTCAGATTTTCTGTTTTGGGAACAATATAGAAATTAGAAAACTAAATTTTATTAAACTGTACTTAGCAGTTATATGGAGATAATGTATTTATTTTTTTCTTTTTAACAATATTTTCATCTTGATTTTCATTCTACTTTTCCAGGTGTTGTCATTGTTTAATTAATCCATTATTTACTAATTAGTGGGGTTGACTCTAATGTAATTGCAGCCTTTGATTATTCAGTGTTGTTTACCAGCATGTCTGCTCTGCTCATTTTTAATTGTCATTATTAAGACGCAATGAAGGGAGCAAACTGCACAGAGAAAGGGTGAAATATAATGAAAGAGAGTTAAGCATTTAAATCTATATCAAAAATAGAAATATTTCTAAGTGTCTAATAAATGTAAAAATCATGCTGCTCTGCTTTTCTGAATGTAGAATAAGAGAAGAGGAAAAAAGAAATCCCAGCTAATTAAATGAGCTCAGCGTTACCAGTTGTTTTTACTAATTAGGAATCTGGCTGGAACAAAAACCTGCAGACACAGTGGACCCTCAGGACTGAGTCTGAAAACCCCTGCTGTAGACCAAGGGTGGCAAACTCCGACCCTGGAGAGTTGCGGTGGTGACAGGTTTTTGTTCCAACCCAGTTGCTTAATTAGACGCCAATCCAAACCCCCCCCAATATCAGATCTTATTTAATTTCATAGCTTGTTAGTGTTTTAACTCTACCATGTCAGTTCATTCTTTAATCATGAATTGTTTTTTCCTTTCTAATGATAGAGGTATCATCCAAGTGATGTGAAGCCTAAAATAAGTAATTTTCAGTTCTTCTTAAGTTTCCTTCTGAGTACTCAATTAAACCAAATAGAGAATGATGAGTACACACGGGTGGAACTGGAGACAAGCTAGATGGAGAACTGCTGGTTCCTTTGTCATTTACATCTTATTGCTAATGAGGATCAGTTAAAACAATGACTACAGCTGTTTAAGGTTAAAATAATCAATTAAGGGTTCAAAATCTTAACAAGCAAGACAACTAAAATGAAGAAGAAAATGTTACTTGAGCAATAAGTGCTTCATCAGCAATGAATGATCTCTCATGAAGCAACTGAGCTGGAACGAAAACCTGCAGCCACTGCAGCCCTCCAGGACGTCGGTCAGCTCTGATTTAAAGGGTCTGAGTTTTAAATAGCAAATACATCAAATTAAATTAATTACTAGCAAAAACAGGTCCTAATTAAGAAATGGGTTAGAATCACAGCCTGTAGCCACTGTGACTCTCCAGGATCGAAGTTGGTGACCCTTGCTATAGACCAGGGATGTCAAACTCTGCTGCTGGTGGGCAACAGCGGCTGCATGTTTTCATTCCAGCCACATTCTTTATTATGAACCAATTATCAGTCATGTCATGTCAGTCAGTTATTTTTCAATCCCGCCATATCCTAACACAGGGGTCTGCTGGAGCCAATCAGGCGGGAACAAATCCCGGGCAGGGTGCCAGCCCACCACAGGGCACACACACACACACACACACACACTAGGGACAATTTAGGATCACCAATGCATCTAACCTGCATGTATTTGGACTGGACACAAATGGGGAGAACTTGCAAACTCTACGCAGGGAGGACCCGGGAAGTGAACCTGAGTCTCCTAACTGTGAGGCAGTCGCACTACCCACTGCGCCACCATGCTGCCTACTCAATATTGCCTTTATTTTAAATGAATTGCATTTTATTTTTTCCATTTTTTCTTTAACAAGCCGCTAAATAATAATGAGACCTGCAGGGAGCCAACAGCTGGCAAGTTACCTGTGTCTTTCATATGATATCTCTGTTAATAAAATATTAAAAAAAGGAAAAAAAAAAGGAAGGTATGAGAAATACTGGTACACAAAATATCTGGATGATGATCTCAGAAAAAAGAAAACAGATTTTGGAAATGACTGGTCTGGCAGAATGAGAGCGCTAATAGGGCATAGAATTAAATAACAGGCATCATTAACAGCTAAATAGGGCACTGGTTGAAATAAAAATTGCAACCTAAAAAATGATTTGAGACCTTTAACCTTTAACTACTCACGCTGTTGTATTTTGTACACCAATCTCAGTTGTTTTTGTCCAACGTCCTTTTACTTGAATCTACCAGCAGCATGCGCCATCTATGATCAGCTTGATTCACTACAAGTCCAGTGTCGTAATGGTTTCCCTCCAATGTGGATCCTCTGGTTTGGTACACCACGCAGGTACTTACGTATATGTGACAACAATGAGATGTTCTTCTTGCACTGACTTTGTCTGTAAAGACCATTTAATAGCTGAAGTGAAATGTGATCCATGTGCTAATCCTGCAGTGGATGAAATTGTGACCGGTGACGAATGAGCACTGGAGAAGTAGATCAGGTTTATTATCAGATAGTCCTAGACTGTGTCATACTATTCAATAATATGGTATTAAATTACTGTGAAAGACTGGCAACCCGGCAACAGACAGACACGGACTCCAGAAGACCCAAAAACCATGAACTCTTTATTAGAACAGTTGCACACACACAATACTGTGCACAAACCACAAGGCTCAGTTCTGTCCTCTTTTCTTTTCAGCCGCCTTCACTTCTCTCTCGCAAGCTCCATCTTCTCCCTCCCGACACCGGCTCCTCAAATGGATTGAGGCGGCCCCTTTAATTCCGCCCCGGATGTGCTCCAGGTGCTCCATGATGGTCTTCTGGCAGCACGTCCTAGTGTGGCAGGAGTGCTGACCTTGCACCCAGAAGAACTTTGGGCATAAATTGTTCCTGTTTTGGCAGCACTTCCTGGTGTGGCTGAAGTGCTGTTGTCTTTGACTCAGGAACCATCCAGGCGCCCCCTGGTGACGACCACGAACCCCCACAAGGGCTGAGCTTCCCAGCTCTGTGGTCCTGATGAAATCCAGGGGGCTACCCTATTACCTTCATGGGGGCGTATTGCCCCTCTCCCAGTCCTTCCGGGTTCCAGGCATCCTGGTGGGACAAGATCCCTGGCCGTCTGCCACATTACACTCAAAACATGTACAATTTAAAATGATTGCAATATTTTATATTATATCCTCACAGCGTGCATATAAATAGCCAATTTAACACTGGTGCATAAAGTGAACCGCACGAGTACTTACGAGATGAGAAATGGTACGAGTAGTTAAGGGTTAAGCAATGTGGTTTACTACATGAATCTGCATTAGATAGATAGATAGATAGATAGATAGATAGATAGATAGATAGATAGATAGATAGATAGATAGATACTTTATTAATCCCAAGTGGAAATTCACATAATCCAGCAGCAGTATACTGATACAAAGAAACAATATTAAATTAAATAGTAATAAAAATGAAAAGAATTAAAATAAAATTAATGTTCGCATTTACTCCCCCGGGTGGAATTGAAGAGTCGCATAGTGTGGGGGAGGAACGATCTCTTTAGTCTGTCAGTGGAGCAGGACAGTGACAAAAGTCTGTCACTGAAACTACTCCTCTGTCTGGAGATGACACTGTTCAGTGGATGCAGTGGATTATTCATGATTGACAGGAGTTTGCTTAGTGCCCGTTGCTCTGCCACAGATGTTAAACTGTCCAACTTTAATCCTACAATGGAGCCTGCCTTCTTAACAAGTTTGTCCAGGCGTGAGGCGTCTTTCATCTTTATGCTGCCACCCCAGCACACCACCGCATAGAAGAGGGCACTCGCCACAACCGTCTGGTTGAACATCTGCAGCATCTTATTGCAGATGTTGAAGGATGCCAACCTTCTCAGAAAGTATAGTCTGCTCTGACCTTTCTTACATAGAGCATCAGTATTGGCAGTCCAGTCCAATTTGTCGTCCAGCTGCACTCCCAGATATTTAAAGGTCTGCACCCTCTGCACACAGTCACCTCTGATGATCACAGGGTCCATGAGGGGCCTGGGCCTCCTAAAATCCACCACCAGCTCCTTGGTCTTGCTGGTGTTAAGGTGTAAGTGGTTTGAGTCGCACCATTTAACAAAGTCTTTGATTAACTTTCTGTACTCCTCCTCCTGCCCACTCCTGATGCAGCCCACAATAGCAGTGTCATCAGCGAACTTTTGCACGTGGCAGGACTCCGAGTCATATTGGAAGTCTGATGTATATAGGCTGAACAGGACCGGAGAAAGTACAGTCCCCTGCGGCGCCCCTGTACTGCTGTATTACTGAATGAAGTGGCATCCAATGCTAGCAGGCAACTGCCTCCGAGTTTTCAAAAGACCAGGGTCTTTCAAACTGAGCCCTGGGGACCCTGTGTGGCCTTAAGGTTTTTATTCCAGCTGAAGTTTATTTTTAATTGGATTGCCAGCCTCATTAAACAAGCTGCTATCTCCCTGTTTGTATGCTTGGGGTCAGTGTAGAAATTAGAAAACTACATCTGGAAATTTTTTATTAGAATTTATTAAACATTTACGTATACTACATGAAGATACTTTTGTGTTCATTTATTTTTAACTTGGCTTTAAAGATTTTCATCATCATCATGATTTTCATTCTAATTTTCCAGAAATCTTGGTTATTTAATCATTATTTTCTAATGACCACTTTAGTGGGCCTGAAGCTGAAGTAGTTGCAGCCTTTCAGTATTTAATGTAGTCTGCTGAGGTGTTTGCTCCACTCTTTGTTAATTATCACTTATAGGATACAATCAAGGGAGCAAACAACACAGAAACAGGGTGAATTAATAAGAATTAATAAAAAAACAAAAAAGAAAATGAATCATTCAAAGGTAGAGCAATATTTCTAAATGCCTTATACATTTTAAAACCACAGTTTTTTTCTGAAAAAGAGAAGAGATTTTATTAAAAGAGGTCATTAAAAAGAAAAAATGTCTGACTGATTGAGAAGCTGGCTGAAACAAAAAATCTGCAGCCACATTCACATTACAAGCCTCATTGCTCAATTCCAAGTTTTGCTCAGATCAGATGTGCCTATCTTGACAGTTCACATTCGTAAGTATGAGTGACCGGCATCTGACTGTAGTGTGAATGCACCTACATGCACCTGCATGCCATGTCAATGTGATAATTTAGCTCTACATTTTTTTATACATTTCTAACATCCTGTTTTTGTTTTGTCGTTCTGGGATATTGAGTGTTGTTTGATGTGGGGAAAAAATAAATTTAAACAATTTTAGCACAAGGCTGCGACATAACAAAATGTGCAAAAAGACAAAGGGGTTTGAATATTTTCTGAATCCACTGCGGTGCGCACACTGATTGCTGTAGAGGAAAATCTAATGGAGTAGTTTTTCTCAGTCCTCATAGGTTTCTGACACTTTTCCAGTTTTCATTAAGACTGAATGATCTTTCTTTGAGTTATTTTGTCCATAATGTCACGTCCTAACATCGAGAGATGTCACACTAAAAGTGGTGAAATGGTGCTCGCAGATGCCTTATAAATACCACAATACTTACTGTAGTTCTGTTAAATGTCTGAGGACCAACAGAGGCAGTAATTAAACCTTTTAATCACACATTTCTTCCCAAACTAAAGCAAAGGAGGGAAAATGCGTTTTTTTTTTTTTAAACTTGAATCTCTCAATTTATTTAATGTAATAAAATACGAGCCTGAGGTATTTTAGCTACATTCTGGACACATCAGATTTATTCTTTACTACTACACTGTTTATTCTGTTCTTTACCTAGGCTGACATGGTCTGCTTTTGCTATTATTGTGCTTTTCAGCATTGTGAGTTTGAGCGTTTTATTGAAATTCTTCATGGATGACTCATTTTTGCTCTGTCCTTCACTGCAGTGGGTGCTTTGCTCTTTAAATCCATGCCATGGGACAAACCCGTCAATTGCCAATTATTCAGAGACCTGCATCTCCTGCCTGCTGCTTCCTTAACAGGAACGCCTTTAAAACATCACTGCTTGATTTGGGAATGTTGAAAATATGAACAAAGGCAGCACGAAATAGATGATGTTGTTCTGGCAGCTGAAGATAGCAACATTTCCAGCTGGCATCTTCTGAAGGTCTTTTTTATTGTTTCTAACTAACAGCTTCACATTTCCGCTCTTGTAGTCAAGGCCAAATTGAAGATTATAAAAAACAAATGAGAAGTGATAACATGAAATCATTATTAAAAACCAGATGCCACCTCTCAACTCTTAAAAAAACAACTCTTTTTCTTTTGTCTAACATCTTTATCTAATGCAACTTACAAGACGAGGATACGGTATTTTTTACAGTTCGCAGTCAGTCACTGAGTGTGTGATGATGTTGGTGGAATATAAGCAAAATATTCTCCAAAGAACAAGTCCCTTTTTAAAATGAATGAAAGAGCAAAAGGAACACCACAGAATAAAATACAATTATTTATGATCAATGGTTATAACCCTGATAACGCCAATTGTTACGGGGAAACATTGCAGCAAATGTCAATAGTTTCAAAAAATCAAAAAATAACAACAGTCAATCAAATGGTATGCTAGTTACCATACTTACAAGAGATATGAAAACAAAGCAAAACATATCTATGTGAAAACTAGAAGATATAAAACAAAGCAATCTATTCTGCTAGCACCCTCTGACATTGAGTTCAACATTCAAGATTAAAATATAACATTACCAGCAAAAAACTCAGACAACTAAGACAAACAAAATAATAATAGCATAAAATGCATTGCAGCAAATGTCAATAGTTTCAAAAAATCAAAAAATAACAACAGTCAATCAAATGGTATGCTAGTTACCATACTTACAAGAGATATGAAAACAAAGCAAAGCATATCTATGTGAAAACTAGAAGATATAAAACGAAACAATTGATTCTGCTACCACCCTCTGACATTGAGTTCAACATTCAAGATTAAAATATAACATTACCAGCAAAAAACTCAGACAACTAAGACAAACAAAATAATAATAGCATAAAATGCAATGCAGCATCTGACAAACTAAAAGTAGTATGTCAACTACTTAAAGAAATTTAAAAACCCTTTTAAAACTTCTCTCCATTATATAAAAAAATCCTGTGATGAGATAAGAGTTTTTCAAGTCCCACAAGACGAGACTTTGTGCCTAGAGATTGTAGCTGGTTCCGGTTGTTTAAGGGTAAATTTGGATGCTCAGAAACTCAAGAGGGACCCACCTGCTCTACACAGTCCTCTAAGAGTTTCTTGTACTTTAACCGGTCCACAAGTCAAAAAGATTGAAAACCTTTTACAGTACAGCTTATCAGAAATAATTCATTAATTGTCATCCCGGCCTCATCTTGTTCGGGTTGGTGGGTAGTTGAAATGCAGACACAAAGAAGAAATCAGTCCCGCAGAGGGTACATGGTTACAAAATTAAGTGGAAGGATGAACGAATTGAGAGCTCAATTAATAGACTAAAAATGAAGCCATATTTCCCTGCTGCTCCTGAACAAGAATGGAGTACAATAATCCCTCACTATATCGCGATTCGACTTTCGCAGCTTTACTCTATCGCGGATTTTATATGTAAGCATAACTAAATATAAAACGAGGATTTTTCGCTGCTTCGCGGGTTCTGCGGACAATGGGTCTTTTTACTTCCTGTACATGCTTCCTCAGTTGGTTTGCCAAGTTGATTTCATATAAGGGATGCTATTGGCAGATGACTGAGAAGCTAACCAATCAGAGCATGCAGTTAAGTTCTCCTGACTGAGAAGCTAACCAATCAGAGCACGCAGTTAAGTTCCTGTATGCTGAATGCAGTGTTAACCAGGAAGTCTCGTCTTGCTCATTCAGCATCAATGTGTTTCGCTGTGTAAAGAGTTAACTTTTGTGCTCTTTTGTGTTTATCTTTGTGCGTAGTCAAGCCCTACATTATGGCTCCAAAACGATCTGCTCCTGCTGCTGCTTCAGGGGCCATGCCCAAGCGCCAACGGAAGATGTTAACGATTGCCAAAAAGGTAAAAGTTTTGGATATGCTAAAGGAATGGAAAAGCTACACCGCTGTAGGACGCCATTACGGCATCAATGAGACTACGATTCTTTTTATTTAAAAAGTAGGAAAGGAATATAAGATCTACAGCTGCAGTGTCCTTTTAACCAGGGTGCAAAACGAGTTGTAAGTGGATGTAATAAGGCAGTAGTCTGGATGGAATCTGCTTTAGGGATTTGGATTGAAGACTGTTGAAAGAAGAACAACGGCGGTGCTACACAATAGGAGCCTGAAGAGGCTCCTTTAGAAGAGCTGTAACGCTCTCCTTTGTTGTGCAATAAAATTAAACTCATTGTTATCGGACAAGTCATCGTGTCATTGTTGGTGAGTAACCATAATTAATTTTCTACTTACAGTACTTAGTACATGTGCGTACGTTTAGTGTCACTGTACACACATTTACCGTATACTATTTTTCTTGCATTGTACGTATTTATTGCTGGTGGCCTGTCTATCGTAATGGCTGTAACATATGTGATAGCGGAGACGCTCGATATCTTTAAAATAATATTTAGGTTTTACTGTATATAAACAATGTGTTTACATACATAATTTCAATGAATCTTACCTAATATCTAAAAGAATACAAAGGGATTATGCTGTATAACTGTGTGGGGAATATTTATAAACAGTGTGGGAGAGTTTATAAGGGCTTAAAATATAATAAAATAACCATACAAACATATGGTATCTACTTCGCTGATTTTCACCTATTTGGGGGGAGTCTGGAACGCAACCCACGCGATCAAGGAGAGATTACTGTACTCTCTAAATGACCCTGTGGTCTCCATTTACTCCAATTCAAAGCACCACTTTCGCTTTCAAACTCAGCTTCTTTACTTCTCTCCAGTGTGCCTTTATCCCATTTCACCTTCCTACGTCAGTTTCATACGGTCCTTCGTTGGTCTTTAAGACTAAACATGAGACAGTTTAGGTAATTGAAGAAGTAGCTTAGTAGAATTGGGGGCAGCTGTTAAACTCCAGAGCTGTTAGTGCTCCCCAGAGGGACAAAGTACATGTAACGTGGGAACAGTCAGTACCTCTTAATCAGTAGCAGAAACTAATTTCGAAACCCACATGCGGTCTCAATAAGAAAATTATTTGAATTAGGGAAATGAAGATACATCATTTGTAGAAACAAAATCACAAGACAGTTGGGAACAATTCAACAACTGAAAATGATGTCAAAAACCTGGGAAAAGTCAAAACAAAGTGCCTGAAAATTCCAATGCAGAAAAGCTAGACCAATGATTCTCAAACTCAGTCCTGGGGACGCCACAGTTTCTGTTCCAACCGAGATCTGCTGATAACTGGACTCCAAAACTAGTTAAACAAGCTGTTATTAAGGACATGTTAATGTGCTAGGGGATTATTGTGAACACAAAAAGACCAGGAGACAATTAACAAAATCAAAACGTTGTCAGGGGATAGCCAGATGTCAAAAGTGGGAAATTAATTAAGAAGCGGCAACCAAGCCAGAAGGTCAAGACAAACTTGAATGTCAAAGTCAGAATGAAGTTTTAACTTGTTACGCCTTAGGAGAAAAGGCAGGGATAATTTTATTGTAAATGGGGATTGGATATGAAACGAAATTCAGAAGCCAAGAAAAGGTTCATAGCCAAAGAATCACTCCTATCTAACAGAAATCAAATTTTAAAGTGAGAAAACAAGAGACTCAGTACTGAAGATCAAAAGAAGATAAAGCAAACGACATGAAAAGTATTTTTATCCAGATTTCAAGAGTGCATGGTATTGATAGTGATGCGTATTGCACACTCCTGGTCAGAAGCCAGACGACTACAAAGGTCACAAAATGGTGATGTGTTACAAAAGCGAAAGGACGTTGAAATAAGACATAAAAATAAACAAGCATTTTAAAAATATGTTTCAGAAGTATTTTAAAGTGAAGAATTGCATGATTCCATACCCTTAGAATTAAAAAAGAAACTTCAAAAAAGATTCATGTTGAGGCCAGAAAAAATTTTAAAAGAAACGAAGCAGCATTACCAAAGCACACAAACCTATCGTTAGAGCGTACTTGATAGTAAACCTAACCATCAGCAAGGAATGCTGAAAGGGTATTTTATCCACTAAGGGATATTAAACGGTGCTAATACTGCGATATTCATATTGCTGGTTCTGTGACATCAGCAGCACAAGAGTCACAATCATTTAACATCTCCAGATGGCAATAAAGAAGGCGGTTATGAAATTTAATTTATTAGCTTAGTTATAAACATAGAATACATGTCAGAATTAGAATCCTTATTTGTCACAAAAATTACATCAAAATATATTGATATTTCAGCTGTTATTTCCAAGTTTCTATGCTGTGGGGTCAATGTAGAAATTACAAAACTAAATTTGTCACATTTTTGTTAGATTAAATCAGGTAGGTAGACGTTACTAATCCCAAAGGGAAATTTAGAAGCATAGAGCAGCAAAAAAATCAAAAACAAAGATAGACTCACAGGACAAATAATTCAATCATCAGAACATTCGGACATTACAACAATCCAGACATGAACAGGCCATTCAGCCCAACAAAGCTCACCAGTCCTATCCACTTACCTCAAATTAACTTCAAGTCTAGTGTTGAAGGTGTCCTACTGTCCTACTGTCTACCGCACTACTTGGTAACTCATTCTATGTGTCTATAGTTCTCAGTGTGAAGACATACGTCCTAATGTTTGTGTGAAATGTACCCATAACATGTTTCCATCTGTGCCCCTGTGTTCATTTCAAAGTACCAGTCTCAATCCACTGGAATAATTACTTAAGCTTAAACACTTCAGTTATGTCTCTTCTTAATCTTCTTTTGTTTAAACTGAAAAGGTTCAGCTCTTTTGATCTTTACCTCATAATTCAGCCCCTGTAGCCCTGGAATGAGGCTAGTTGCACTTCTCTGGACTTTTTTCAGTGCTGCTATGTCCTTTCTGTAGATCAGAATCCAAAACTAGACACAGTACTCCAGATGAGGTCTCAACAGTGCGTTCTAAAGTTTCAGCATAACCTCCTTGGACTTGTACTCCACACATCATGCTATATAACTGAACATTCTGTTAGCATCCTTAATGGCTTCTGAACACTGTCTGGCAGTTGACAGTTTTGAGTTCACTACAACTCTTGAATACTGCTCATGACATGTACTTTCCATTTTCAGACCTCCCACTGTGTATTGAAATCTTAACATTTTTACTTCCGACTTGTAATACTTTACATTTACTTACATTAAACTCCATCTGCCACAAACCTGCTCAAGCCTGTATCCTACCCAAGTCACTCTGTAGTGATTCAACAGATTCTAGATCATCTGCCATTCCACCTAGTTTGGTATATAATCTGCAGACTTAACCAGCTTGTTATTTATATTCCTTTCCAATCAACAGACATATACAGTGGTGTGAAAAACTATTTGCCCCCTTCCTGATTTCTTATTCTTTTGCATGTTTGTCACACAAAATGTTTCTGATCATCAAACACATTTAACCATTAGTCAAATATAACACAAGTAAACACAAAATGCAGTTTTTAAATGATGGTTTTTATAATTTAGGGAGAAAAAAAATCCAAACCTACATTGGCCTGTGTGAAAAAGTAATTGCCCCCTTGTGCCCCCTGAGTTCAATTTCCGTAACCACCCCCTGGCCCGATTACTGCCACACCTGTTTCAATCAAGAAATCACTTAAATAGGAGCTGCCTGACACAGAGAAGTAGACCAAAAGCACCTCAAAAGCTAGACATCATGCCAAGATCCAAAGAAATTCAGGAACAAATGAGAACAGAAGTAATTGAGATCTATCAGTCTGGTAAAGGTTATAGAGCCATTTCTAAAGCTTTGGGACTCCAGCGAACTACAGTATCCACAAATGGCAAAAACATGGAACAGTGGTGAACCTTCCCAGGAGTGGCCGGCCGACCAAAATTACCCCAAGAGCGCAGAGACGACTCATCCGAGAGGTCACAAAAGACCCCCGGACAACGTCTAAAGAACTGCAGGCCTCACTTGCCTCAATTAAGGTCAGTGTTCACGACTCCACCATAAGAAAGAGACTGGGCAAAACGGCCTGCATGGCAGATTTCCAAGGCATAAACCACTATTAAGCAAAAAGAACATTAGGGCTCGTCTCAATTTTGCTAAGAAACATCTCAATGATTGCCAAGACTTTTGGGAAAATACCTTGTGGACTGATGAGACAAAAGTTGAACTTTTTGGAAGGCAAATGTCCCGTTACATCTCGCGTAAAAGGAACACAGCATTTCAGAAAAAGAACATCATACCAACAGTAAAATATGGTGGTGGTAGTGTGATGGTCTGGGGTTGTTTTGCTGCTTCAGGACCTGGAAGGCTTGCTGTGATAGATGGAACCATGAATTCTACCGTCTACCAAAAAATCCTGAAGGAGAATGTCCGGCCATCTGTTCGTCAACTCAAGCTGAAGCGATCTTGGGTGCTGCAACAGGACAATGACCCAAAACACACCAGCAAATCCACCTCTGAATGGCTGAAGAAAAACAAAATGAAGACTTTGGAGTGGCCTAGTCAAAGTCCTGACCTGAATCCAATTGAGATGCTATGGCATGACCTTAAAAAGGCGGTTTATGCTAGAAAAACCTCAAATAAAGCTGAATTACAACAATTCTGCAAAGATGAGTGGGCCAAAACTCCTCCAGAGCGCTGTAAAAGACTCATTGCCAGTTATCATAAACGCTTGATTGCAGTTATTGCTGCTAAGGGTGGCCCAACCAGTTATTAGGTTCAGGGGCAATTACTTTTCACACAGGGCCATGTAGGTTTGGATTTTTTTTTCTCCCTAAATAATAAAAACCATCATTTCAAAACTGCATTTTTTGTTTACTTGTGTTATATTTGACTAATGGTTAAATGTGTTTGATGATCAGAAACATTTTGTGTGACAAACATGCAAAAGAATAAGAAATCAGGAAGGGGGCAAATAGTTTTTCACGCCACTGTAGATAAGTAAACAAATAAATAATACATTCATTTTTTGTAGAAACAGCAAAATGAATACAAGCGTATTTAAAAATTATGGGTATTTAATCTGGAATGTTGAGAGGAAGCATTAAATTGCTTGCTACCAGTAACCAGAAAAGATCCCCACAGACACTTCTTAGCACACCGTGGAGTAATATGCCTGTGGATAAAAGTGCTCCATGATGTCCTCCTGGAGGGGATGGAGGAGATTTTTTATGATGTCATCCAATTTTGGTACCAAGCTCTTTTTCACAACAACTTCCAGTGTGTCCAGGATTAGCCAACCCTGTGATAGAGCAGAGTTTCCTGATAAGTTTGTCAGGCATTTTGTGCCATTTGAACTTTCACCACAGACTATGAAGTAGAACAACACATCGCCTACTATGGACTGGTGAAACATTTCCAGCAGCATACAGCACATGTTAAAAGACCCCGAGTCTCCTCACGAAGTACACCCTATACCAACATTTATGTGTTTAACATGGGTTAATTCTGTATTTTTTAATTTGTTTTTTTTTATTTTTATCATCATGCTTTTCATTCTGCTTTTCTAGGTATTCTAGGTGCTTAATCCATTATTTACTGATAAGCGCATGTGCTAGTCTGATGCTGAAGTAGTTGCAGCCTTTCAGCATTCATTGTCAGATGTCTGCACTGCTCCTTATTAGTTGTCTTTATTAGGAAACAATTAATAGAGCAAAATACACAGAGAAAAAGCAATTAATAGGGAAAAAAGATGGTAAAGCATTTGAAGCTGCAGCAAAAATACAAACACAGTATTTCTAAATGTGTTATAAATATACCAATCACACTGCTATGTTTTTCTGAATAAAGAAAAGGAGAAGAGAAAAAAGATCAGCTAAATAAAAGAGATTAATTAGAGGGAAATGACTGATTGTGAAACTGATTGAAACATAAACCTGCAGCCACAGGGGGTTCCCTGACTTGAATGAAGTCAAAAAGTGCATCAAAGTGCTCCGGAAGAGTTCAAAGTCTACTTAAACCCACCTCATCCTATGACTGCTTTACTTTGAATTGCAAGTGGGTAGAATGGATGAGACGAGATGCCACAGTGGTGCTCATGTTGCCAGCCTGTAGCTTCTACACTCTTTGCTAGGCTTCTCTGCTGCCCTCTAGTGTCCAGACAGAATGTTGCTGGTTTCATCTTAGTGTCTTTCTTGTCCTAGTTTCACTCACAAATTACTTTCTAGGACAACCTTTGCACACCCATACTGGCCCAAAGTTCGATGAGATTAGATTAGATTAGATAGAACTACTTTTGTTACCAAAGGCACCTGAATAAGCAACTGTTTGGAGAAAAATTGACTGGAGTTTGAGGCCCTGACTTGGTTGGCTCACTCACTTCACATTTCATTTATTTTTGGGTGCCGTTTAAGGAAAGAAATTAAGCAATTCAGAGGAACGATGAAGAAATTCAGGGAAACAAATCTTCAAAAACAAGTCCATTAAAGTGCAAGGAAAAGGAGGTAATTAGTAGAAAAAACAGATCACCAATTAAGAAAGGGGTTAGAATGAAAACCTGCATCCACTGGGGCCCTCCAGAACTGGAGTTGGGGACCCCTGCTTTAGAATTTAAAAGGAATGAAGTGTAAATAATCTGTTCATGAGAGAAGTCAAAGGAGAGTGGCCAGCCATGGACAGGTTAACAAAAAGACCACAAACATTCAAATAAAAGTTCTTTACAATAGTGATGTTGCTGAATACACAACCCACCTAACAATGAAGTGGATGGGCAACAGCAGCAAAGGACCCCATTGGAGTTCCACTCCTGTTGGATGTAATCAGAAAATGAGACTACAGATTAGAAAAGAGTCAAAATTGCGAACAATGTCACCAAGTCTGAAAAATCTGGATTTCTGCCATGACATACAGATGGCAGGTAGAGACTTTCCTGTGAACAGCATGAACCTGTAGAGCTATTCCGCCTTGTTTATAGCTTTATTGGGTCATTATTGAAACCGAGAACAGGAACATTTTCACTTGTATCAACAGTACAGGCTTATTGTGCCAGCACAATGGTGTGGGGACATGTTAGCCTCCTGATATCAACTGAGTTGAATGCCAAATTGCCAAGACATTGTTGCTGATCTTGTGCGTTCTTTTATGGCCACAGTCTAGCATTGTTTTATTACGGATACTTCCAGCAGTTGTATATACAAAAATGAGCACCGACACACACTCTGGGCACTGAGAGGGGACCCCGACCTCTCCTCAAAGGTCTATTAACACTGACTACCCGCTATGGCCAACAAGAGGTGATGTCCATCCATCCTGTTTAGGTTTCCAAATGGACTTTAACCAGCCCTGTTTTTATCTGTTCCTTTATGTGATATGAAGTAGCTAAGCACTTCCCACATCTTTTCTCTCAATCTGATACGACACAACTCAGTTGTGATCTCAAGAGGGTGCTAATGAGCCATATGTTGACTTTTTGCCTTAAATAAGTGAAAAGAAAATCTATTCCTTTTACTTGAGAGTTTTACTGCGTCGGGAAGTAAGTGTGTTCAATACCTCTGTATCAATTACATACTGTATAGGTTCTGTATGCTAGCTCACTCCTGCTTGGTATGCAGTTTAAGGCTTTGGCCCTCAAACCCTGCTACTGACACTGTGTGACCATGAGCAGGTCACTTCACATGCCTGTGCTCCAATTGTAAAAACATATTGCCAATTATATCTTAATATTGCAAGTTAACTTGGATAAAAGGCCTCAGCCAAGTAATAGCAATAGAAATGTTGCCTCAACCGATGCGTTCATGTGGAGCGAGCTCTGTTTGAGTGAATGTGCTATACATGCACATGCAAAAACATGAATGTCAGTACCGAAACATTCCTTTGCATTAAATCAGCTTGGCTGACGTTGAGGATGAGCACAGCTCTAAAGTAGAGCAGTCACGCAGCAGCAATACATTCTGGAAGAAGCAATAGTTTTTTCTAAAGTAATATTTCCACTATTTTGGGTCCGTGTCTCTTTGTGGTGGGTAATTCTTCGTAATTAGCTGACGGCTCTGCAATATAGGACTCTACAATCAAAATGCTTCATAAATGCTAGTGGCTTGACTAGCTTGTGTAAAGTGCTGCATTCATTCTATGTTTTTGGTATTGCACTGCTGTCACTAGGGTGTGGGAGACACAGGAGTCCCACTGAATGGTGTACAATTAACAGTGAATTTGTACCTGAGCACAGGATGGGAGAGCAGTCAATGGTAGGGCACACTCACACTCACACACTCTTATAATCACTTGACACACCAATGAACCATCTTCCACCCATCCATTATCCAACCTTCTATATCCTAACTACAGGGTCATGGGGGTCTGCTGGTGCCAATCCCAGCCAACACAGAGAACAAGGCAGGAAACAAACTCCGGGTAGGGCGCCAGCCCACCGCAATATGACCCTTCTTTTGGAAGTTAAATGAAAGTGGAATACCCAAAGAAACCCAACGATAACAACTGGGTTTTGAGTTGAACATTTTCTTCTGCTTACACTGTCTCTTTATTGAACTGTTTTTTATTTCTGTTTAAAGAGGTTTCCTGTTTGACATTTTGAAAGATTGTGGTTAACATGTGTGATCTCTTTTTATCAAAAAACATCACCGTTTTCTCTTCCCTGCCACTGTCACTTGCAAAATCTTCATGCCAAAGCGGAAGCCCGTCAGCAGATTTGCATTTGACTTTCTGCCATCTGTCCATTACTGTGTGGTAAGAGGGCCTGAATCAGCACAAAACTGAGTTGTTTCCACTCGTGTGAAGTGGCTTGAGATTTAACTCGGCCAGTGTCTGTTGTGTATTCAGGTCTGACTTATTAGTTTTGGGTCTGTTGACTGAAAAACCTAATCAAATGATACCAAATTAGCCCATAGTGGGACTGGTCTCGAGGACATGTGGCACCTCTAAATTGTCCCAGTGTTTGCCCTGCAATGGAATGATGGCCTCCAGTCTGGACTGCATTCATACCTTTGGTGGTGAATTGGATCACTCACATCCAAGCCTGGTAAACAGCACTGTGCACTCTGTGAATTCTCCTTGAGTGTCTGAGGTTTTCAAATTGGCTTTTGTGAATAAGAAAAAGCAGGTGCAGAAAATGGCGAGGTGGCTTAAAAGCTCAGTAAATGGATGGAAAGACTGAAATACAAGTGTTTTTGTTAAGCAACCTCTATTAAAATCAATACATGTGTGGGTTTTTCCAGAAATGTGTGTTGCATCACAGGCTCTTGGTATTCCCTGAATGAGGCGCAATTTCCTCTTTGTACTTTAAATGTTTAAGAGATTTCTATGTTAATTAAATGGTACTTCTGCAGTACATAAATGTGTTGTAATATCATAATTCCCTCTTGGCTGTCATTTGAATCCTTTGACGTTATTTACCATTTTGCACACTAGGGAAATCAGACCGCGTCTTGTTTTTTTTTGTTTTTTTTTGTTTGCTTGTCATTTCGTGCAAAAAGAGCTGAATGATTTTTCATGAAATGCTGCAGGTAGGTTGACATTGGCCCAAGTTAAATTTAGGATTTATGGTGTTTAAAAAATTTCAACAGGGGATTATAATTGTGGTCACTCCTAAAACTGCACGTAATTCCAAATTGGCTGAGTCGATCTTAATGAAATTTTACATGTATAATAAAGCGAGAGAAGCATTCAGAGAAACATAAAGGTTTGCACATGGTGTTTTATTGATTTGGAGAAGGCTTATGACAGAGTGCCACATCAAGAGGTCTGCAGGTGCATGAAAGAGAAAGGATCACCAGAGATGTACAGTATGTGAGGATTGTCCAGGATATGAATGAGGTAGCAAAGACTTCAGTTTAAAGCAGTGTTAGGGTAACAGACAAGATTTCAGTTAGAGAAGGTCTGCACCAGGGATCTTCTTTCAGTCCTTGCATCTTTGGTCTGGTTATGGATGTGTTAAGTCATGGGATTTTCGACCATTCCCTCTGGTGTAGGCTTTTTACTGATGACATTGTGTTGTGTGGCAACTGAAAAGAAGAAGTTGAGAGGACAATGGAAGAATTTAGAAGAGCTTTGGAAGATAAAGCAAGTCAAGTCAAGTTGGGGACCATGCAGTGGTACAGTGCGTTGCTACACCCACCACACGACAAAACAGCTTGGGATCCCAGTTGGCAACCCCATAAGGGAGATATGTGGTCCAGTCCCACCCTCCAGAAATGACCCTCTATCTGCTGTAGCCAGGTGTTACATAGACGTCCCCCTGGCCTGGTCCAGCCACTCGGGTCCCCAGTAATGAGGATCCTACGAGCTGGATCACCCTCAGGGAATTGGGCCACATGGCTGTAGTGCCGTAACTGATGCTCCCTCATAATGCAGATAATGTGCCTCATTCGGGACTCCATGAGCAACACAAAGTCAAACCAATGGTACCCAAGGATTCTCTGCAGAGACACAGTACCAAAGAAAAATATCTGAGGTTCAATGGTGATCAAGATTCAGATGTTAGCATGCAGGGAGAGCTATCGAAAAGAGTGGATAAATTTAAATATCAAAAATCAGTGGTAGCCTGAAATGGAAAATTTGATGCAGAGATAACCCATAGAGTGCAGTGCGGATGGAACAATTTGAAAAAGGTATGAGGGGTACTGTGTGTTAGAAGAACTAATGTGAAGGTTAAAGGTCAGATTTTTAAGACAGTGGTAAGTGCAGCAATGAGCTGAGAGAAGGGCAGTAAAGGGAGTACAGGAGAGCTGAGATGGATGCGTGGAGTTATAAAAGAGTAAATCAGTAAATTTGACTCAATTAACGCCTGTCATTTACCGTACATTTTTTGCAGAGGAGTGCAGTATGTGTTAGAATAATGCGATATGCTGTACTATATATTTTCTGCATAAAGATACACCTCAATGCACCATCATCCACATTACTGTGTCTACTTCACAGAATAGCAAACTACACAGAAAGTTACCATCGCTTTAACTAAGTTAAGGATATGCACACTGTTTTGTTTTCACTAGACATCTTTTTTAAATACTAAATGAAACACATACAGAAATAATGCATGAAAATGCTTACAGACAGGAGCTAAACACCTTTCTTTTGGTGTGAATGGCACACATTTCATTGGAGGCAAAACATCATTTGTTTTGCTAGTTTTTTTTGTGAAATGAAACAATACATCTCTCACTACATCAAATTTAATTTCAGGTGAATCACTTTGATCATCATCATCCATGTGTATCTACTGACTGACAAGTATCAACAGGAGGACTGGCTGGTGAAAGATCTTAACAGCAGAGTCAGCAGCAGCAGCAGCATCCTGACCTCAGCTAGCAAGGCTATTATGGCTTAACCATAAACCTTTTTGCCATAAATACATAATTTGCCCTCTGTGTTATTCTTCTTCTTTTTTTGGCGGTTCCCGTTAGGGGTTGCCACAGCGGATCATCTTCTTCCATGTCTTGCTGTCCTCTGCATTTTGCTCTGTTACACCAACCACCTTCATGTCCTCTCTCACCACATCCATAAACCTTCCTGTAGGCCTTCCTCTTTTCCTCTTTCGTGGCAGCTCTATCCTTAACATCTGTTTCCCAATATACCCAGCATCTCTCCTCTGCACATTTCCAAACCAACGCAATCTCGCCTCTCTGACTTTGTCTCCCAACAGTCCAACTTGAGCTGACCCTCTAATGTACTCATTTCTAATCCTGTCCATCCTCGTCACACCCAATGCAAATCTTAGCATCTTTAACTCTGCCACCTCCACATAACAACTGTCTCCAACTCATATAACAAAGTTGGCCTCACTACCATCCTGTAGACCTTCCCTTTCACTCTTGCTGATACCCATCTGTCACAAATCACTCCTGACACTCTTCTCCACCCATTCCACCCTGCCTGCACTCTCTTTTTCACCTCTCTTCCACAATCTCCATTACTCTGTACTCTTAATCCCAAGTATTAGTTATACCTTCATTGTTATCACTATTTAATTTAATATTGTTCTTTATCAGTATGCTGCTGCTGGAGTGTGTGAATTTCTGCTTGGGATTAATAAAATATCTATCTATCTATCTATCTATCTATCTATCTATCTATCTATCTATCTATCTATCTATCTATTTAAACTCATCCACCTTCGCCAACTCTACTCTTTGCATCCTCACCATTCCACTGCTCTCCCTCTCATTCACACACACATGTATTCTGTCTTGTTCCTACTGAACTTCATTCCTCTCCTCTCTAGAGCATATCTCCACCTCTCCAGGGTCTCCTCAACCTGCTCCCTACTCTATCTACAGATCACAATGTCATCAGCAAACATGCCCTCTGTGTTATTATAATCGCTAATTCTGAATTGGCTCAGTAGAAGTGATGAGGGGTGTGAGCGTGACTGTGTGACAGGTGTCTGGTCACACTTACAGGTAATCTAACTTAGACTTAGAATCTAAAATATCCGTCTACGCCACCTGGTTTTATTAAGAGACTGAGAACTCTTAAAATTTAAAGAAAATAGCACAAAGCATTCTTTAAATTGGGCGGTGAGAACACACAATGACAGACACAACAGTAATTTCAGGAAAAGCAACAGTAACTTCTATTACATAAGATAATAATAAGTACATTAAAAAGATAAATGTACATAAACAAAATCTAACAATATCAGGAACAAAATTCCTTTTTTAGAAAGGAAAGCACACAGTCCACACTCTAAAAGTCCATTAAAAACAAGGATTGGAGGATACAACCTTTAGTGGTGCAGAGTCCAGTTTGCGCACTGCGTTACCCCAACAACTAATCTTCCAACTGTCCACAGATGCAGTCTGTTCACCGGACACTCGTTTCCCAACAGAAGTTTTATCAAAATCGTGGAATTCCTGTCAGCGTCTCTTCATCGTTCCTTTTTTTCCACTCTGGGCTCCTTGTGTTGCTGTGATCTAGGCACGCCTCATTTCTCGTCTGCCAGCTTTGTTCGTCCTTTCATGTGGCTTCCCTCTCTCGCTGGACCCACAACTGGCGTCTCCTTGTGGAGCTGTCTTTTTCTCCCTGGACGTAAGTGTTGCCGTCCTTGTGCCTCATGTCGTGCCAGCCACGTACCCTCGTCTGCCTGTGAACCCCTGTGCTCTGTCTGAGTGTCTTGGCAGCGTTCTCAGTGGAATGTCCCTCTCTTTGCCTTCTCCTGCGCAGATGTTTAAGTCTCCTTCAGTCCCTGCAATTATCAGTCCTGGACAATCGGATTAAACAATGGCACATCTAAATTTTCTAGGTTTAATAAATAATGAAAACACAAGTTAACAAAACGTATTGTTACCAACTATCAATGAGTACACAGCTGATTAGAAACCAATATTCTCAGATATGTTAATTTCCAAGTCAGGTAAATACAAACATTTTCCAAGGGAGGAGCAGTTCTTTTATCCCAATGTTATATTGTTTGTACAGTATGTATAAGCAGATAAAACCTCAAAGCGGTGATTCTTTTGCAAGACAGCAAATACCGATATCCTGTAGATAGCCATCACAATAATCAGTAACAGGATAACCCAGGAAATTTGCCTTTTAACTTCTCACCTCAGTCCAAACAATGGGTGCCTATTGCCTGTTTATCTGCTAGGTTTTGAATGTAATATTTACATGTTTCTTTTCCTAAGAGAGAAATGGAATGACCCAGTGTACAAAAATGTCCCCCTCTGACAACTGTGTACTGCCAAGAAGTGCTGCCCGTAGTTAGCACCTGCTGTCCAGATAGGCAATGGCCTCCCATAACTGTTTACAGGAATGAGCAAAACTGGAAAATGCAATAATGAGTATTAAAACAAAGCATATGAGCTTTGAAGTATGGACTGACCTACTGAATCATGCAGTCATGTGGATTATTCTGTATCCACTATCAGTGTGTTTTATTTGAATATAAATATTTGCACATCAGATTTCCAGCTCAGCTATCACATTTCCATTAATGCAATGACTTTGATCCTTGTAATATTTGCTATTAATTTCCCATTATCTAAAATGGTATCATCTGCTTGCCCTCACAACTGAACCACCTTATCTTTTATTCAAATAAAGTGCCTCTTAAAATTATTTGAATTAGTTTAATGAAACATCCATAAATTTCGCAAGACTTACAGGAGATCAAATGGCAATGATTAATGATTCCTGGGCTGGGAGTCAATGTTGTAAGACTTGCACAAGTTAGTGCATGCAGGAGGCACAGGTTTGTAGGTCCACTGTGTTTGGGGAATGTAAAGCAGGCGTGGCACACTGGCTAGCATAGCTGCCACACTATATCAGAGACCTGCCTCTCACCGTTAGACATCAGGCATCTACTCCCATCCTGGTATTTCTCTGTAAGAATGTGTTATTTGTGTACATTTTCCCTGGATTTTAACTTAACTGACAAACAATAAAGGGGCACCTCAAATACAGGGAGTTTCTGATTTGTGGTCTCTGATTGCCTCAATAGGCCCTGCTTTTACTTTGTTAATTGATCTGAATTAGCAGATTTAGAAAACGGATAGGTGAGCTTGTACTTCGTTGTTCAAAAATGGAGTCTTTGCTTACCATTTTCTGCTTCTTTTTTTCCTAACCGTAAATTAAAAACTTCTTGCTGTAGATTGTGTTGCAGTTGTGGTTTGTGCTGCTCTCTTACACAGACAGTGCCATGGCTTCAGATATTGTGCACAGTGTGCATGATTTCTCCAGTGTGAGACTGGAGCTTGGTTGGCGCCAACCCGACACAGATTGACACCAGAGGCACAGGCAAAATAAACAAAAAGATTTATTTTTCTTCTTCACCTGTGGGGCACGTCTCTTCCCCATTGAACCCCTTAGGCACAACACAGTCCCAAAATACAAATAAAAATCACCCCTAATCATCCTCTTCTTCCCACTCCTCCCAGGGCAGCTTCGGTCACCTCCTCCTGACTCTGGCGCCCTGAGTAGTGGCTGCAGGCTCCTCTTATAGCCCACCCAGAAGTGCTGCAGGTACTCGTTGACCTACTTCTGGCTGCACTTCTGGGTGTGGCTGAGCTCCTGCCCAGATGGGCTCGTTAAGCCGTGCAGCTCTATGGAGCTCCCCTGGCGGAGGCCATGGAGCCCAACCAAGATGAGCTCCAGTGTTCCATGAAAGTGGCCTCGATGCAACCCGGGGGGCTGCAAACAGAGATTCCGAGGGATGTAGCGTGGATCCCATGGCTGCTGCCCTGGATCTAGTGACAAAGGGGCATCCCGGCCAGGCATGGGTCCTGGCCATCCGCCACACCAGGTATTCTAGTTTACCTTGCCAATCAAAAGTAAGTGTGCGAAAGGTGGATTGGTGACTCTAAATTGTCTTCACTGTGAGTGGTCGTTAACGTATGCGTGTGTGGGACCTTTGCACCCAGCAGATGGGCCACCCTGTTTAGATTTAATGATTCTAAGAATATGTCATTGAACCCTATAGACCATCCTGGAAACCAGCCAATCGAGGGGTACTCACTCGTGAACAGAACACATTGAATTTCTTAAATGCATGTCCGAAACTTCGATGTGTGTGTGTGTGTGTGTGTGTCCGTCTGTCTGGCCCGGAAGTGCAAGGCTACAGCATGAAGCTCAAAGAAATCGACTCTGTTGCCAAAGTGAAACCACCAAGAAAAGAGAAACTCACTTAGCTGCTAATCCATGAGTGAGGTGAGCACATCAGCAAAACGAAACCTCCGAGGAAAGAAAACCTCACTTAGCCGCTAATGCACAACCGATTAAATGAAGTGCCAGAATCCATGGTTTCTAGGAGCTTACACAGATAATATAATATAATATAATATAATATAATATAATATAATATAATATAATATAATACAGTGCTATTTAAAATGAAAGAGCAGATTTCAAAAATTTATTTCAAACAAATTGTATAAGATAGACCCACATTCTGCACATCACTGGATAAAGGAAAGATCAAAGTTTAAAAGCCTGCCTAAAAGTACAAGTGCTATTTCTCATTTATAGTATAGTAGCATTCCACTTGGATGTCCAGTGTTACCTGAATGATACCAATCCAGGACAATGGATTGAAAGAGGTGGACAACAAGATCTTGCTCATCGTCTATGGCCTACCAGGTCTCCAGACCTTACACCCTGCAATTTTTATCTGTGGGGGTACATTAAAGAAAGAGTGTTTGTTCCACCTATGTCCACTAATTTTCAAGGTTTGTGACATCAAATTAAGAAAGCTGTGAATTCAGTAACTAGGGACCAATTGACTTTTGTGTGGCAAGAAATGGTCTTCCATTTTAATGTTTGTCGCGTTACACATGGTGCTCATGTTGAGTGCATGCAAACTCAAGGACCATAGGATCAAACTTTGAACTTTCCTCTATCCAGTGATGTGCTGAATGTGTTTCTGTCTTACACAGTTTGTTTGAAATAAATTTTAGAAATCTGCTCTCTCATTTTGAATAGCCCTGTATAATATAATATAATATAATATTCTTATATAATACGCTACCATGGCTATCTGTTTTTCTGTCCAGGATTTTAAATCATTTGTAGCTCACAAACCGTTTAAACTACTGACCTGAAATTTAGTACACATATGCTACGTGACGTCTATTTATCCGCTTTCAGGGTGAAGATTGACCTCCAAGGTTATTCCACTTTTTATTTTTATTTTATTGTATTGTAGAATCAACTCTTGGCAGCGGGTAGCAGGGTGGCCATGCAGTTCATGTGTACGGGTGCCGTTCTCATCCCTACCACTTTCGCTGTCACTTCCTTTACCTCGTCATATCTTAAATCATTCCTGAGGCAGATTGAAGACTTAAGTGCCCTCTTAAGTCAAAAATTAAAGAAACGAAATGAAAAGAACGTACTAAGTAATTGCAACACCAACACTGACTTAATTAATTTTAACACCGAAAGATGCCAACGAAATAAGAGAAGAAGCGGGCCACTAGGGTGGAGAAAAGAAGAGCTGCTCAGGAAGCAGCAAGCGCATCAACCTCTGAACAAACGAATGGTAAACATACAGAGAAAGAAAGAATATGAAAACTAGGAATGCTCAAGTCAAGTGTATTCACTGCACATTATCATGCAGTGTGCCATTACTAGTATGATATGCCAGCAGGTAGCCCTGTTTAATCGTGATGTTGAAAAAGGGAAAATAACAAGCACTTGTGGGTGCAAAACTGACATTAAGGCAAAATAGAAAGATTAAAGGCAGAAGAAGCTCTCAGTCCTCTTGTTGAACTGGTTCTGGAATGACCTCTGATGTTTGGTGGCTTCACGGTTTATATATTATCAACCTGGAAGAGGCAAAGCTTCTTGGTAGAAGAAGAATTGGGTAGCACATTTTCTGACCAACAAGCCTTGGAACTGTGGTTGGAAAAGGGAGAAGTGGTTAGTTACAACACCCCCTCTTTGCTCAGGGCAGAGTATTGATTACTTACCGAGAGCCCTAAAGATGTCCCCCTGTCATACTTGACAAAATGTAAATTGCAAGTTTAATGGCCATTTTCTGGGTTTATTCAGGATAGTCTGCTGTCCCCCAAATATTTTCTTCCACTCTTCACAGTCTTAGTAATCTTCCAGATAAGACCCAATCATGTCATATCATCTAATAGTAATAATATAATATAATAGAACAGAATAGAATAGAATAGAATGCTCTCTAACCTGATAAATCCAAATCAGGGTTGCTATGAGTCAGAGCCTATCCTGACAGTAGTATACGCAATATAGGAAAGAGTCACAGGGACAATTTGGAAATGTGGGAAAGAAAAAAATAAAATTATGTATTTAGAGGAAGACAAACATAAACACACCACACAAACTACGACGAAACATAGAACAGGAGCCAAGGATGCTGCATGTATGAGACAATAGTGCTAACTATGGTGCCATTTGTAGCTTAATATAATATAATATAATATAATATAATATAATATAATATAATATAATATAATATAATAGTTTCTTTTTCAAATGTTCTTAATTCTTTGAGGCAAAATGCATAAGATTGTCCACACATCAATCCGTTTTCTGATGCTGCTTGTTCACTTACAGGTTTGTAGTGAGACAACATTCATCTTAGTAACAAGTAGTAGAAGTAGTGATAAGTGAATGAAATTGCAATGAAACTTAGTGCTTCTCTTTACAAAAACTTCTTGACATAAATTCGCTTCTGGTGAAATTCATGCCATTTACTCGTGAAGAATGATGTTAAGTTCCAGCGTGGAAGTATTTTCACACATTAATTCCTCATGCCCCTTCCTGTCACTTAATATTTAAATAAAGATATCTACTGAAAACACAGTACTGTGCTCAACGCTGCACCTTAGTGTGTCTTCATTTGGAAAATTAACAGCATATCACACTTTACAAAAACATGCCGCACTCCTCCGTGGTAAAATTAATGTATAAGCATAGTTCATCAAGGACATGGGGACACAGTTGGAAACTTGTTAAGGGTAAATTTCACACAACTATTGGGAAGTTTTTCTTCACACAAAGAACCTTAGACACTTGAAATAAGCCACCAAGTAGTGTGGTAGACAATAGGACTTTAGGGACTTTGAAAACTCAGCTTATGTTATTTTGGAAGAATTAAGTGGATAGGACTGGTGAGCTTTGTGGGGCTGAAAGGCCTGTTCTCATCTTGATTGTTCTAATGTAATAAAACAAAATGATTAAATAGGTAGAGTACAGATTACTGGAGAAAAGGAGACAGGTAAACAGGGAAGCATGAATGAGGCTTTAGGGAACCCTAAAAACTATTTTGTGAGTTTCACGTTTTGCAATTGTGAAATGGATTGCAAAATAAGTCTTAGTGTTAGTGACAGTAAACTGTATGCAAACTGAAGCGTATTTGTTTTGCTCAGACAGTAAGAGCCAGCACAATGGGATGTTAGTTGATCACTCACGTCCAAATCTGTACTCACTCACACATCCAGTTTAAAGTCAATTAAAATGTAATTTTTTTATGACATCTGGTAATTTAGGAAACCGTTGAGAGCTTTTATAGAAAATGTTAGCTTGCAGTATATCACAATTTTATATGTGTCAGAAACAGTTATATTGCTTCATACACTTTTTCTGGGAGTTTTTTCTTGTCTTCTTAGTGAGTCAAGCCTGGAGGGCTGTAAAACAACAGGACCGGTTAAAGCCAGTTAATGCATTACCTGTTTAATTATGGGCTATACAAGAAACAGAGTGTTGTTATTGCTTTTGTTATCTTTAGACCTTCTTATGCAGCTCAAGTTCACATGGATCTGATGTCTATTCCAGTAGTGCAAGGCGGAAGCCACCTCTAGACCAGATGCCAATCCATTGCCAGGGACACTCATTTCTGATAGCCCAGGTTAGAGTTTCCAATAGCTAGAGAATATCTCATGGGAAGAGTGCGCAGGCACCACTCAGACTTTGTCCATGTCAAGACGCACCTGCAGGACTCTGGAGCTGTGAGACATTAACTGTTAGAAAATCAAAAACGTTTCTGATGTTAATAATCTGGTTGCATTACTTATGGAATGACATGATAATCTACTTAATGTATTTCAATAGCTTTGTATTTACTGCAAAACATTGGCACTAATCAGTAAATGTTTTTTTGTGGATATGACTCTGTGTTTCTCCTGAAACGCCCATTGAAAATTCACATGAATAGAATGATATTGAGATATGTGACATCTCACAAATGGTAACTAAGATAATCCCCACGTCATGTGAAGACAGTGAAGTCACTTCCATCTGCTCTTTGTTTAGTTTTAGACTAGATCCAGTTACATTAAAGTTACTGTTTTCTTGATCTAGCAGAGATTTTTCACGCTTTTCTCTTTTCCATTCTAGGCCACTTCCAGAAGACTCAATGGCTCTTATGGCAACCAACCAAAGCAACGACACCGAGGACTCTGAGAATGTAGTTAGCAACAACTTGTCTACTGGGTTAGGCACTTTCATTCTTAGTTTAGTCTTCTTTATTGGAGTCCCAGGAAACCTTTTCATTATTTGGAGTATTTTATTTCGAACTCGGAAACGCTCAGTCACCTGCTTGTTGATCCTTAATTTAGCCTTCGCAGATGGCGGCTTAATGTTATTGACACCCTTCTTCACCGTCTACCTGGCACTGAGGGACTGGATATTTGGAGAGTTCATGTGCAAATGTCTCTTTTACCTATGCTGTATGAACATGTACGCCAGTATATTTTTCATCACTCTTATGAGTCTTGATCGTCTTGTGGCTGTAGCCTGGCCTCATCAAGTGCCTTCCATCCGAAGGAAAAGAATAGTGGTTAAAATTTTGATTGTACTTTGGTTGGTCACATTCATATTTGCAATTCCTGCTGTGATGTTTCGGCACGTCACTACTACGGACAACAGCACCCGAAGGCTGTGCAGTGCTCATCATCCGTTCCGCAAAGATGAAGTCTTTCAGTACAGCTTTGAGACAGTTTTTAGCTTTATAGTGCCTTTCACAATCATCCTGAGTAGCTATTGTTACATTCTACACCATCTCCGGACTTCCAAGTTTCAGCGCAAACTGCGCAGTGAAAATCTGATCCTTGCAATCATTGGAGCTTTTGGTTTCTTCTGGTTACCTTACCATGTGGTCAACATCATACAGGTATGGTTTCTGTTGCCATTTTGGTCTGTTTACAGTATATTATCTGTGAGAAATACTGAATATTAGTCACGACAAAATGGTAGTAATTTGTGGGGCAGACACACCTTCTCACAGTTGTGTTGAATCAGAATGAGGATAATCATAAGCGTGTTTCAAAATAAGAAATATTGTGCTGCTGCGGCACCCTGTGTTAATATTGCTATTAGACTGTTTGGTACATTCATAACGCCCCCCCCTTTTTAATTTAATACATATTGGTATATCCCTAGCTCTCTTTTTGCTGCTGGTGCTGCTGTAGTCATTACTTTACCTTCCACCATATTGTATTTTAGATTAAGGAAATTATCACTCTTTTACCTTCAAGTTGTCAATGGTTTTCATGTCCTAATACTTTATATGACTTCTTGCCAGAAATCTACATTAAAATATACGGATTCTCAGCCTTTACTTTCTTGGTCAGTAAAGCTATCTGTCCACGTTCACTACAATCAACAGGGCAACGCACACTCTGTACAGAAATGGGTCCTAGGATAGAAGCTTCACTAATTCGGCGTTTGGGGACAGAATAAATATAATAATTATAATTCTTTAGAAGGGCGGCACGGTGGTGCAGTGGGTAGCACTGCTGCCTCGCTGTTAGGAGACCCGGGTTCGCTGCGTGGAGTTTGCATGTTCTCCCCGTGGGTTTCCTCCATGTGCTCTGGTTTCCTCCCACAGTCCAAAGACATGCAAGTTAGGTGCAGTGGCAATCCTAAATTGTCCCTAGTGTGTGCTTGGTGTGTGGGTGTGTGTGTGCCCTCCGGTGGGCTGGCGCCCTGCCTGGGGTTTGTTTCCTGCCTTGCGCCCTGTGTTGGCTGGGATTGGCTCCAGCAGACCCCCATGACCCTGTTGTTAGGATATAGCGGGCTGGATAATGGATGAATTCTTTAGAATAAGGTTAATAAGATAAACTAGCCAACCCGCGGCGTACCATACGCCGCATAATCAGGGCGGTTTTTTAATGAATTTTAAGCACAGGGAGAAAATTAACATTTGAAAAATCGGTAATGTAATAAATCGGCAAGAAAAGCAACATTGTAACAATGCACGGAACGAACCAACACACAATCGTCCGTGACTGAAAACCGGCGGATCGTCCTCGCGCCTTCTGCTGCCAGACGGAGGGATGGGGTTCCGCGCGGAGAGTGGAACGGGAGGAGAGAAGGACGTCCATTCAGCTCTGTCCGTTATGCTAGTCTGCTGATTTCTCGTTCAGTATGTACTGCCCGGTCATGTGCCCACCTCCAACTTGTCTCTTGAGTCGTCGTCTTTACACAGTCCAGATGTACATGTGACTGACGTGGACTTTTCATTGCTCTGTGCGGTTTTGGCCGCTTTTCTATATATAATCCACCAAGACACCTGACCACAGTAGTAGCGAGGTGGGAGGGGGGTGCGTACAAAGTGCAGGAGCATTTAAGAAGACGCATGTTTGTCGCGACGCAACCAGTGGGAGCGTCAGGGACGATCCTGGGTAGACGGCCGCCTTTGTGCGAATGTGGTTTCGCCGCCCTACGTACCTATTTTCTATTATGATATGACGGATATTACTATTACATGTACTACTTCAAACAGGATTAAGACGGTGTTAGGGTTAGAGTCGGGATGTATAAATAAAATTTAATTTCAAACGATTAATTTCAAACCAAACCAGCCTAGATTAGAAAGCCGGTTTATTTAATCGTTCTAAGCGACAGGCAGCTCTGCACACAGTGACAGTCAATTCAGAGATCGCCGCAGCCCCGCTGTCTTTTGCCGCTTCTCTTGACTCGCAATCCCATTGAGGAGCGTCACGCGTCTCACATGAAATCTATCGCCTTCGCGACGCAACTATGAAACATGCAAGTTGAACGTTGACTAAGGGACTACACACATTTAGAGAGCGTGTCGTAAACGCATGGTAAGCAATGGAACCGTTCAGACAGAGTGTGCGATGAGTCGGCGACCATCAAAGGCTTTTGCGCCTGCTCGCGCGAGCAAATCGCTATGTATGTGGAGTCCCTAATAGGCATCAACGCATCGACTACAATACACACCACACGCAACTTTGTCAAACTTTGCTCACTGCAAACGCCGCCGCTGCTATAGTCGTCGGCCGCCCTCAGACTTTAAAATTCAAAGGCGGACAGCCGCCGGTCGCAGCGTCGCCGGCTGCTGCACGTCTCCTCAACGGCCGCCTTTGAGTTTGGCCGCCCACGTGCGGGGCACGTTTTTGCCCGTCGCCAGGATCGGCCCTGGGGAGTGCATGAGTCGCGCTTAGTGGGAATTCCACGGTTTGCAGCCCGAATGGGGCTCAACGGCTTACCCACGCCGGGTAGACACACGGTCAATGTCATGCATAATTATTTATTGAATGCTAAACACTTCTGGAAAGACGCAGTTGTCTAAAAAGGGAGGGTTTGAGGATACAACAGAAAGTGAATGAAAAGATGGAACTGTAGACTTTTCATTGCTCTGTGCGGTTTCGGCTGCCTTTCTATATATAATCCACCAAGACACCTGACCACGGTAGTAGCGAGGTGGGAGGGGGGTGTGAACAAAGTGCAGGAGCATCTAAGAAGATGCATGTTTGTCGCGATGCAATTGCTGTATGTAGCGTGTAAAACAGTTTGCCATGGAGCACGTGGTGGAGCGTCATAACCGAAAACTCAGTTTTTAAAGACTGCTCACTTCATTGTGTTTTAACCTCAGTTGTAAAGGATTGTTTTAAGGATCCCATGGGATACCCCTCGTAAACCGTTTGACACGCTGCACCATAGAGTCCGGACGTATTCATGTAATCAGCGTATTGTTGAGCAGACTGTATAACAATGCCTCTGTGACTAAGAACAACGGACACCACGTCACCGAAGTTATCCCAATGTTGGCAAACAAAGCTAAGAGCCATGTCACGAAGTTTGAGAGCAACAGTTTCGTCAATGACATTTCTTCAAAAAAACCCGACTGACAGAAACAAACAGTTACCTGAAGCAGGAATTTCCATAACATTGAAAGAATTGTTGTTTCCATGAAATACATTTGCAGCCATGGAGGGCAAAAGAATAGTCAACGTGGCTCACAGCTGGGTTTGGACCGAAGCACAGACCAAAGCAAGTGAGTATGTGTTTGATGAGCTGTTTGATTTGGCGGGCAGTGGTCTGAGGTGCGTTCCTGAGCACGTGGGAGGAGGGGTAGAGTTTCTGGGCGGGGCTTCGTTGTTCCTTTCGCATGGTTTTTCATGGTGGGCGCGTTGGTGTCGAAACCAAAAAGAATAATGAAAAGTCAACATGGCTTAGACGTGCATGTGGACTCCTAGCACAGACGAAAGGGGCTAACTGGGTGGTCGGTGAGTTTTTGCATCCGGGCACATGGGCAGGCAGTGTGAATGCCTGGAGAGCGAGGGTAGACGCGGGCCGGTGAAAAAGGAGTGTTAGTGGGTAGGAAAACGTCTTCCGTGTTCCTGCAGGAGCATCTAAGAAGACGCATGTTTGTCGCGGATGCGAATTGCTGTATGTAGTGTGTAAAACAGTTTGCTATGGTGCAAGCGGTCATGCGTTGTAACTGAAAAATCGGTTTTTAAAGACTGCTTACTTCATTGTGTTTTAACCTCAGTTGTAAAGGATTGTTTTAAAGATCCCATGAGATACCCCTCGCATGCTGCATATGGCGATTCACCTCCACGAGAAACATGCCTCTATGAACAGACAACGTAGCTCGGAGGTGCATGACATGAACATGACATTAACCTGCCCTGCACCGCATGTGGCCTCCACGACAGACGAATATAAATGACGCCACTTTTTCTGTGTCCTCGCGTCCGACTTGGTGGCCGTGGCCCTGCGAGTTGTCGTCGTATCCAATGGAGTTGGTGGGCGTGGCTCCTTCCTTCGTGCGCCATAGGTGTCTCACTTGTTGGCGGCTTAGTGAATCCACGCCCCTTCCGGCGTGCTTTTCATGGTTGTCTTGCCTTAGTGAATTATATATATAGATTCTGTCTAAATAAAGCTATCACCAGTTGTTTACAGAATCATCCATTATGTACTTTGCTGGCATCTTACCTCGCTCTCCAAGAGAGGCTAAGTGCTGCAGCATACTCCAGAAGCCCAGAGCTTCTTCTTCAGCAGCAGCTGCTCCTACTAAATTAGCCCAGCCATCTTGTCTTGGTAGACCTTTCTGTTTTCAGTCTCCTTGTACTGCTGTATCAGCATCTGGCAGCTTCCGTAACTAAAGACTTAAGAAGAGGACATCATGACTGAATACTACTGAGGAAGCAACGACTTGCTGTGAAGCATCACTTATGAGCTGTTTTTGGCATGGAAATTCTGTTTGGGCCATATCAAAATTTTCCAATATGTATACAGTCTTCTCTAATGTAATCATTAACTGACCTAATAAATAATTAAATATTTGACTTGCTTTTGCTAATGACTAGTGATATATGCAAGTCAGGCACCTCTGACATTAGAAACAAAATTAACAATTGGATACTGGCGCTTGGTCTGTCTCAGGTGGCATCAGATCATTGTAATACCCTCTGTGTATTGACTGTGCAAAAAGAAAGAGATTACGACAGAAAAGCAAACTAAGGTCAATGCCAGTGAGGAAGAAAATGAGCATTTTAAACTGTGCCCAAAATGTGAAGCAATAATCCAGGTCAAAAAGAACATAGTGAGAGGGTCAGGAGCCAGAAAGTTGATAGATATTTATTAGCCAATATGAAAGACAAAAATCTAAGTCAGGAAACTAAAAACAAGTCAAAACCAAGAAGTCAAATGTGATAGAACAAGGCGTTTCCAGTACAATGAAGAAACAAAGCACTGAGTTTTCCACAGTTAAAGAAAAAAAAAACACACAAGCATGGTCTTGAACTGCAAGTGTGACATGCATGATTTTATTCGGCCCTGATGAACTCACCATTTCCCACTAAATGCTTTGCAGTTTTGTTTCTGGGTTGTACTGAAAACACTGATCTCTTGGTTTTGACTTGTTTTAGTTTCCTGACTTTGACTTTTGTTTTACCGTGTTTCATCATCCATACTGAACATGTGTTCATTTGAAGAAAGATGAGTCACTACTTCAAGCTGCCTCTGTTTCTGTTAATCTGCGAAGATTCAATGAACATGGGTGACACATTGCCATTCCAGGAACTACATTTTTACATATATATTTTACATTTTATATATATATATATATACTAGACATTAAGCCCGTTACAATAACAGGCGCTAGAACAGTATTGCATAAACATTAGTAGGAACAGTCTATATTAAATGGCAAGGAACCTTGACCTCATTCTGTTTGTTTTCTTAATTTTTTTTGTTAAAAATATTTTTGCAAGAAGCCTAAAGTAAAATAATAATAAAAATAAAATAGAAACGTACTGTATATGACAATACAGTAAGTATAATTAATATTGCCTTAGTGTAAAACTTTGTAACAATCTGTAATACACAATATCTGATGAAGATATTTAGGAAAAAGTTTTTATTTTTTTACCTCATTAAATTTTTCTATAAAATTTCATTATAGACAACATTTTTTGTAAATACTCTGTCAGAGTTTGGCAACAGTTTGCCTTGTTCAGGACCATCTACAACAGTGACAACAACATCTGTACAACTTGTAACTCTTGATAATGCAACATATAACTGACCGTGGCTGAGTACTGGTTCTGGCAAGTAAATGCCAACTTTTTGCAAGGTTTGCCTTTGAGCTTTATTAATTGTTATGGCAAAGACTAATGTAACTGGAAATTGTCGCCTTCAAAAGATAAAGGGTAAATTAGTAGAGGATGGAGCCAAATCAATATGGGGAATATTCTGACGCTCATTTTGTTTTTCTTAAATCGATCTATTTGCTCGTATTTTTCTTTGTCTTTGAGCCTTTCTTTTGTTGATGTTTTCTTGCTGAGCTGACCGTTCTTCCAGGAGATGTTGCTTATATACGATTTGAGTGTCTGTGTCTTTTGTCCTACTTGACGTGTCCATTTTTTTGGGTGGCATGTTGTTAGTAGATAGTTAGTTAGTAAACATGCACGGGGCAGTATGTGTGGTATCTCCACAGCAACAGATTTTATGTGCGCAGCCGCGACTACCCAATCAGCACTCTCCCCAGCAATGATGTCTTTTATTTGCTTATCATGCGCGGCCGCGGCTACGCCATTCACTGTTTGCCCAGCTTCCAGTGTGCATGCGTACACGGTACCGTGCCCCGTACACACACGGACACCTGGACACACACAGGGGTTTCATTAAAGAGGATATATATACTGTATTCTGCTCAAAAAAATGAAAGGAACACTGTTTAATCGGAGTATAGCATAAAGTCAATGAAACTTGTGGGCTATTGATCTGGTCAGTTAAGTAACAGAGAGGGTTGTTAATCAGTTTCAGCTGTTTTGGTGTTAATGAAATTAACAACAGGAGCACTAGAGGGGCAACAATGAGACGACCCCCAAAACAGGAATGGTTTAACCGGTGAAGGCCACTGACATGTTTCCCTCCTCATCTTTCCTGACTGTTTTTTCACTAGTTTTGCATTTGGCTACTGGTAGCATGAGGCCATACCTGGACCCTACAGAGGTGGCACAGGTAGTCCAACCTCTCCAGGATGGCACATCAATATGGGCCATTGCCAGAAGGTTTTCTGTGTCTCCCAGCACAGTCTCAAGGGCATGGAGGAGATTCCAGGAGACAGGCAGTTACTTTAGGAGGACTGGACAGGGCCATAGAAGGTCCATAACCCATCAGCAGGACCAGTATCTGCTCCTTTGGGCAAGGAGGAACAGGATGACAGACGTGAAAGGGTCTGGAGAAGCAGAGAGAGTGAGAGAGACAGAGAAAAGCAAACAATCAAGCACCGCGCGGGAAGCATATCGTATATCATTGAGGAGTTTTATCTAATATGTAATACATGCTCCGATTGGGTAGCTTCTAAGCCATCCACCAATAGAGTCCCTTGTATGAAATCAACTGGGCAAACAAATTGAGGAAGCATGTACCATAAATTAAAATACCCATTGTCCGCAGAAATCCGCGAACCAGAGAAAAATTCATGATATATATTTAGATATGCTTACATTTAAAATCCGCGATGGAGTGAAGCGAAAGTCGAAGCGATATAGAGGGATCACTGTACAATAGTAACTGTATAATACGTAACGCTGTGTCTAGGCGTCTGAAAGTCAGACTCCAAATTTAATTCTAAGAATTTTTTACAGGTTAATATAGCAAAGGAAAACTGTTCAGCTTCCGAAAAATTCTCGTCTGTTTTCATCTGGGCCTATTTCAGGAATGGGCCTAATGCTGCAGCATCAATAGCACCCACCTTAATCTGGCCCTGCTTACACTGAAATTTTGTTCTTTGATTAGTTTTGTTCCAATGCACTGAAATTCAATACTATACTATTTTCTATGCCACTTAATCCTGAGCAGGGTCTTGAGATGAAAGTCAATATTTGTTTTTTAATGTTACCTTACTTTATGTTAGAAAAAAAATGGTTGCTTGGTCTCGTCCGATGCGAGAGATGGACGTCTGAAGTGGAGCTCCGCTAGCAGTGGTGTTATTTTTCATATTATTTGCTTATTGTCCTGAGATATCCTGCATTTATTCAACCAGAGAGAGACTGCTACAGTATATGTAAGCACATATAAACATGGCCAACAAGAAGGGGGGTTCGAAAGAATCGAAAACTAAAGCTACACCCAAGCTGCAATCAGCAAGCCCCGGTTCTAGATACGGCCTTTCAGAGACAGATCTGGATCAGATGGGCGAAAGCACAGACTCCTCGGGACCACGGTCCGCTACATCATCGCCGGCTGAGAGCCAAAAGGGGAGCGAAGGTGCGATCGTGAGTGCAGATCTGGATAGCTCGCTGATTGGAGAAGATCACATGAAACTGGAAAGGGCCTTGAAGTCCGCGGCTTCAATTACGCAAGCCTGGAGCAGCGGGGACACCGGCTACAGCAAAGTCTGCTGCTTCATCTACGGTACAAGAAGGCACAATTGAACTATCTGAACTGAAGGTGTTGCTCGCTGTGCTCACGCAAGATATAAAGAAAAGCGAGAAGGCTAATGAGAAAGCAAAGGCACATGAGAGACTGAAACAGGGATTGAAACAGGAGATGAAACAGGCCAATGAATGGCTGCGACAGGAATTCCAACAGACAAATGAAAGGCTGCGACAGGAATTCCAACAGGCAAATGAAAGGCTGCGTCAAGAGGTGCAACTTGAGCTTCGACAAGTGCTGGGTAAAATTGAAGAGCACATTCAGGAAAACTTGGTTAAACTGAGCACACTTACTGATCAATTGGAGGATATCAAGGAGACATTCACGAATCGGGTTGAAATGGCCGAATATTTAGCTGCTAGTGCCGAGGAAAGAGCAGTAAATGTCAGTTCCGAATGCAAAAAACTCGGAGAAAAACTTGGAGACAGACTGGCTGCTTTAGAAGATGGGAGTAGAAGGTATAATGTCAGGATTGAAGGTCTGCCGGAGAATAGAGAGAGTTCAAACCCTGTGAAATTCGCAGCTGTGCTTTTTTCTAAAAAAATCAGGGACGACTTTAAAGCAGAATCTGAGATAGCAGCGGCTTACCGCGTGGATCAAACACCGTCAGACCCTGACCAAGATCTTTTATAGTTCGTTTTGAACGATTATCATTTAAGCTAGAGGTGATGGCACTCCTCAGAAACAAGGAAGATATTATATATGAAAATAACCACATTCGTATCTTCCCTGACTTCTCTCCAGCAACAGCTACTAAACGCGCAGCCTTCTATAATATTAAACAGCGGTTATGGCAAGCCAGTGTCAAATACAGCCTCCTGTATCCGGCAAAACTGAAAGTGGAATGGCAGGGTCAATTCTATGTCTTCGCTAGCAAGGAAGCAGCAGAAAAGGAATTAAGAAAGCTGATCCCGGGACTATTCTGATACATAATAGTGAGTCATGGCGGTTAATGATAAAGCAAAGATTAATAATCTTTTGTCTGATCTATTCGTTTTAAAATACGGGTTTTATCAGCATATATTCTAATATATTCTCATTATTACTTAGTATTACTAGGGCTATCTGTTTATGTTTTATTGTGCTTAATTATTCTTTTTTTTTTCTCTCTCTTTTTCTTTGCTAATTATCTCATCTCTACCCTAAACGAGACTTTCAATATCATACCCTTGGTTTACTGTTATTGCTATTACTGCATTAAGACTTGTTATGCTTCTTCTGGACACATTTTTAACACCATCCCCCGGGTTTATTATCTGGGTGTATCATCTTAATGCACTAAAATTGCTGAAGACTATATATATATTTTAAGTGCAAAACTCCTTTTTTTTTTTAGAGATATCTCTATCTTTTAACCCTAAAGCGCCGCTGTATTGGAGCTTGTTTTGCTTTGGATGCACTCTGTCTCTGGGTATGTCAGAGGACTGGAACTGTGTGAAGTGGGTTTTAGCCTCACTTGGGGAGGCAAAAAGGGAGGGTGGGGTTTAAGGGGGGGGAGAAAGAGAGCAGGCCTGATCTATACCTAATCTATCCTCTCAATCTTTATAATTATAATAAGACTATAAAATGACATCAAAAACTCAGAATCAGTGTCTCCATGATGGGACAGTTAACTTCGTAAGCTGGAATGTTAAAGGCCTGAATCACGAATTAAAGAGAAAGAAAGTACTCTCTCACCTAACAGGTCTAAATGCTAAAATAGTATTTTTACAGGAAACCCACTTACTAAGCAAGGATCAGTTCCGGCTGCAAAAGACTGGACTGGCCAAATGTTCCATTCTAGTTTTACAAAGAAAACTAGAGGTGTGGGAATTCTCATACATAGAACAGTACCATTTGTAGCATCAGATGTAGTATTGGATCCTGAAGGGAGATATGTAATGGTCATGGGAGACTTATCTAACTGTAAAATGATTTTGATAAATGTTTATGCACCTAATGTTGATGATAAGGAATTTATACAAAATTTATTTGCATCCATTCCCAATCTGAACACTCATAAAGTTATAATGGCTGGGGACTTTAATTGTGTTCTAAATCCACTTTTAGATAGTACTTCCTCCACAGGGGAACGCATCTAACACCAAAAGATAATTACAAAGTTTATAACTGATCACAACTTATCAGATCCCTGGAGGTTTTTAAACCCAAATTCAAGAACATATTCTTTCTACTCACCAGTACATCATTGCTACTCAAGGATTGATTACTTCTTTATAGACAATAACTTCTTGCCTAAGATTAAATCTTGCAAATACGATGCTATTGTTATTTCTGACCATGCACCTATGATCTTGGAGCTAAATTACTAAGCCCCATACACTCACCCCAGATGGCCTCAACCGCTTCTATTAGCTGAGAGAATTGTACTGAATTTATATCCAAACAAATCAAATTCTTTCTAGAGACAAATACATCCCCGAGATCTCTGCAGGAATACTCTGGGAAACTCTTAAGGCCTTCTTAAGAGGACAGATTATCTCATATCTTTCCCACAGAAATAAATCCGAGCCAAGAAAGTAGCAGAGATAAAAGCGAAATTACTAAAATAGATGAAGAACATGCCAGACTACCAAGCGAGACTCTACATAGGAGGAGGCAGGCTCTACATTCAGAATTAAACCTCTTGACAACTTAAGAAACTGAACAACTAATTTACAAATCCAGACATCATTACTATGAACATGGAGAAAGCTAATAAGCTTTTAGCTCAACAAATTCACAAGCAAGAAGTGCATACGCAATCTCGGTAATCACTAACACAACGGAGATAAAATCATCGAACACAAAAATATAATGCACACTTTCAGAGACTACTATAAATCCCTATATACTACTGAGTTTAAAGAAGACAATATACAATCTAATGCATTTCTGGATACATTACAGATACCACAAATAGACGCTTTAGTGTGGAGGAACTTGATAAACCTCTGGCATTATCAGAATTACTAGATGCTATAAAGTCACTCCAAGGTGGAAAGCAGCAGGCCCTGATGGCTACCCTGCAGAGTTTTACAAGAAATTCTCCGCTCAGCTAGCTCCCTCCTATTAGCAACATTTACAGAAGCCAGAGATAACCAATCTCTTCCACAAACCTTTCGCCAAGCACTAATCACTGTCTTTCCAAAACAAAATAAGGACTTATTACAATGTGCATCATACAGACCAATTTCACTTCTGAATAACGACGTTAAAATACTCTCTAAAATCATAGCTAGAAGGATGGAGAAAGTGCTCCCTCGTAATATCACAAGACCAAACTGGATTTATTAGGGGCCGCACTATCTTCAAATCTTCGACGCCTGTTTAATGTAATATACTCACCAACTAAATCAAACACCCCAGAAATATTATTATCATTGGATGCAGAAAAAGCATTCGACATGATTGAATGGAAATACCTTTTACTATATTGGAGAAGTTTGGGTTTGGCCCAACATTTGTGCATGGATTAAATTACTGTATACTAACCCAGAAGCTTCAGTTTGCATCAATAACATTTGCTCAGACTACTTTAAACTAGAGCGTGGCACTAGACAAGGATGCCCTTGTCACCGCTGTTGTTTGCATTGCCATTGAACCACTGGCAATACATTGTCGAAATACTGATCAGATAAAGGGGATTAGCAGAGAAGGACTGGAACAGAAAATCTCATTATATGCAGATGACATGGTACTGTATATATCGGACCCAGAAAATTCTGTGCCTGCAGTCTTAGCAGCACTCACAGAATTTCAAAAGATCTCTGGTCTCAGAATTAATCTGAATAAAAGTGTACTCTTTCCAGTGAATTCTCAAGCATATAATATTAGATTAGACACCCTACCTTTTATCATTGCAGAACAGTTTAAATACCTAGGGGTAAACATCACAAGTAAACATAAAGCTCTTTATCAACAAAATTTCGCTCTGCATGGAAAAAATTAAACAAGACTTGCATAGATGGTCAACCCTTCATCTCACACTAGCTGGAAGAATTAACACTGTTAAGATGAATATTCTTCCTAAGCTCCTTTTTATTTCAAAACATCCAATATACATTAATAAATCATTCTTTAAGCAATTAGATTCAACAATAACCTCATTTATTTGGAATTCAAAACATCCACGCATCAAAAGAGCGACCCTACAAAGACAAAAGGCAGAAGGCGGCATGGCTCTACCTAACTTCCAGTTTTATTACTGGGCAGCAAATATACAGGCGATAAGAACCTGGACACAAATAGAAGAACATACACAGGCTTGGACCACAATAGAAGTAAAATCCTGCAGTACTTCTTTGTATTCCTTGCTCTGTGCTCCAATAAACACACGCTATCGGCAATACACTAATAACCCAATTGTGCTCCACTCACTTAGAATCTGGAACCAATGTAGAAAGCATTTTAAGACGGAGAAGCTTCTATCTGTGGCACCCTGCAAGAGAACCACCTCTTTCAACCTTCACAAACATATGCAGTTTTAATATCTGGAAAAATTTGGAATTAACTTGCTTAGAGATCTTTATATAGACAACGTCTTTGCATCCTATGAACAATTACATTCCAAATTTAACATTCCAGCTACACATTTCTTTCACTATCTTCAAATCAGGAACTTTGTTAAACAGAACCTTCCAGATTTTCCTCATCTTGCACCCTCATCCACTGGAAAAATATTGCTCAATCTCAAGGACTTAGACTCCATCTCTACAATATATAAAATCATTTTACAATCCCTTCCTTTCAAAGATCCAAGAGGACACTGGGAAAAGATCTCTCAATTAATATATCAGAAAAGGAGTGGAAAGTAGCAATGCAGAGAATTCACTCGAGCTCCATATGCGCAAAGCATACAATTATACAACTCAAAATTATATATCGAGCACATCTGTCTCGACTAAAACTCTCAAAATGTTTCCAGGGCATGATCCAACCTGCGAACGTTGCAACCAAGCCCAGCCTCACTGGGTCACATGTTCTGGGCCTGCACCAAATTAACATTATTCTGGACAAAATTTTTAATTACCTTCAGACAGCCTTGGACTCACAATCCCTCCTAACCCATTAACAGCTGTGTTTGTGGTTCTTCCAGAGGGGCTTAAAGTGGAGAAAGACAAACAAATTGTGATTGCATTCACTACACTTTGGCACGCAGACTTATTCTGATAAACTGGAAGAACCCAAACTCTCCTCTTTTAAGTCAGTGGGAAACCGATGTGTTATATTATTTGAAATTGGAAAAAATCAAATACTCAGTTAGAGGATCTGTACAGACTTTTTTCAAAACATGGCAGGATCTAATCAGTAATATTTTAAAATAAGTTTATAAAGCACAGAAAATTTATTAATTTAGGTATGTTTACAAGCCTTAAATTTTACGCCATTTGGCTTGCTTTCTCTCTCAGGGTGGGGATCGATCTGTTCTTAATAATTTTTTTTTGTAAAAACTTGATTGTTTTGTATGGATTGTAATAAAATTAATAAAAAATAAATAAAAAAAGAAAAAAAACTTAATGCGAAAAAAAAATTTCCATAATTATTCAGTTCCTGTTTTGTGGACTGCGGTGGGCTGGCTCCCTGCCCAGTGTTTGTTTCCTGCCTTGCGCCTTGTGTTGGCTGGGATTGGCTCCAGCAGACCCCCGTGACCCTGTAGTTAGGATTTAGCGTGTTGGATAATGGATGGATGGATGCTTTGTGGAATATCAAAGTTTATAAATGCAAAACAGATTTGCCTAACAAGGACACAGTGAAGTATTTAAATAACTGGCACATTTACCGGATAAAACCCCAGAGTTAAGGCAGCATTGATCAGATTGTGAATCTAGAGGAAAGTTGTGAAAATTAAGATTAAAGAGAATTCCACAGAAATTAGAAAAATAAAATGATACAAATGCACACATTAGTAAAAGAGCACAAAATAATATCCAAATGTTTGGATGTCCCATTAAGTACTGTTATTTCAGTTTTGAGGAAGTGTAAGTTACGTCAAACTACCTAAATCCTGTCCAGAAAAGGTTAGGCTTCAAAACTTTCTTCACAAACAAGAAGGAGAATTGGGAGAGAAGAGTCCAACAAGCACTTTCAAGGAGCTACAGAGCTATTATCTGTACTTGAGGCAGGAGTAAATGTCCACTACTCAATTGATCTGAACAAAAATTTGAGCACAGAAGAAGTAATTACTCAAAAAGAACCATCTGATAGCATGTCTGCAGTTTGCCAAAGTTATTTAGAGTAACCCAGTTGTAATCTGGGAAAAGATTTTGTGGTGAGATGAGACCAAGATAAGAGAATTTAGGCCAGAGTTCAAAGAGATATGTGCATGTGTGGAGCAAATGCAACACTATCTGAAAAAACATCACACCTACAGAAATGAAGAGTGGTGGGGCATTTTGCTGTGCATCTGCTCTACTTCACAATGGATTAGGCATCTGGTTAAAATAGAAAGAAGAATGAATTATGAAAATGTAAGCAAAGAGAACTTGCTTGAATCTACTAGAAAACTGAAGCTTCACCTTTCAACAGGGCATTGATCGTAAAACTCAAGGCCGCAGTAACCTTGGAATGGCTCATAAGAAAGAAACTGTGAACATGCTACAATGAATTAGAGAAAGCCTTGGTCTCAGTTTGATTGAGAATACATGGCACTGTTTTGCAGCATTATGTACCAACCTTCTTTCTAACCTTGCCCACTCTGGCCTCCTAACCATACCTCCTTTCAAATTGGCTAACTATCTTTCCCACCTAATGGCTAATGTTTGGTGACAGTACAGATGTAAAATAAGATTAGACAATACTAAGTAACAAAGGATAAAGTAAGGTCCGATGGCCTGGAGGACAGAAAAAACAAAAATAGCAACAATTTGCAGGGGTTCAGAGGCCACGAGACCACCCAGCCCGCACTGGGCATTCTAACATAAATGATCTAAATCAGTCCTCATGTTTTCCAGGCTTCACATGGAACAATTAGAAGGCGATGGTCATGTGGACTTCTCGCCTTTAATCCATCAATGTAGGGATATCACGGTGCTTTGATCAGGTGGTGGGGGTGAAGATCACCAGCACAGATAACCAGGAAAAGAACAGCAGAGAAAGTAAGGGTTAGCACAGATTGCAGAGGCATGATAAAAATGATAATTAAATGCATATACAGAATATCAGGGTTATACTAAAATGAAGTTATGAGGGAGCCATGTTAAAGTAATGTGTTTTTAGCAGTTTTTTAAAGTGCTCCACCGTATCCGCCTGGCGAATTCCTATTAGCAAGGTATTCCAGATTTTAGGTGCATAAAAGCAGAAGGCCGCCTCACCACTTCTTTTAAGTTTAGCTCTTGGAATTCTAAGCAGACACTCATGTGAAGATCTAAGGTTGCGATTTGGAGTGTAAGGTGTAAGACTTTCCGAAATATAAGATGGAGTGAGATTATTTAAGGCTTTGTAAACTATAAGCAGGATTTTAAAGTCAATTCTAAATCAAAACTGGAGAGATGTGCTTGGATTTTCTTTTCCTAGTTAAGATTCTAGCAGCTGTATTCTGCCTGACAGGAGAGTGTTACAGTAATCTAGTTGACTGAAAACAAAAGCGTGGATTAATTTCTCAGCATCTGGCAATGTTATAAGGGGTCTAACTTTTGCTATATTTCTTAAGTGGAAAAATGCTGTACTAGTAATCTGATTAATATGTGTTTTAAAATTAAGGTCAGAGTCAATTGTTACCCCTAGATTCCTTACCTCTGTTTTGATTTTTAATCCTAATGCATCAAGGTTATTTCTAATAACCTCATTATATCAATATTGCCAAACATTGATATTTCTGTTTTCTGTTTATTTAGTTTAGAAAATTACTACTCGTCCATTCAGAAACACAAGTAAGACATTGTGTCAGTGAATCAAGAGAGTCGGGGTCATCAGGCACTATTGATAAGTACAGTTGTATGTCATCAGCATAGCTATGGTAGCTCACGTTATGCTCCGAGATAATGTGACCTCACGGAAGCATGTAAATTGAAAAGAGCAGCGGACCCAGGATAGAGCCTTGTGGAACACCGTATAGAATATCATGTGTCTTTGAAGTATAATTACCACAACTAACAAAGAATTTTCTACCTGCCAGGTAGGATTCACACCAATTTAAGACACTGCCAGACAGGCCCACTCATTGACCAAGGCAATTTCTAAGAATATTGTGATCAATGGTATCGAATGCGGCACTCAGATCTAGGAGGATGAGAACAGATAAACGGCCTCTTTCTGCATTTACCTGCAAGTCATTTACTACTTTAACAACTGCAGTTTCTGTACCGTGATTTGTTCTGAAACCCGACTGAAACTTATCAAGAATAGCAAGTTTATTGAGGTGGTCATTAAGCTGCTTAATGACTGCCTTCTCTAGAATTTTACTTAAGAAAGGCAGGTTAGAAATGGGTCTAAAATTTTCAAAAGCAGAGGGGTCAAGATTATTTTTCTTGAGTAGGGTTTTAACTACAGTAGTCTTAAGACAGTCTGGGAAGACCCCCGTATCTAATGACGAGTTTCCTATGTCAAGAATATTATCATTAGCACGCCTGATACTTCTTTGAAAAAACTTGGTATTGGGTCGAGGATGCAGGTGGAGGGTCTCAGTTGAGAAATTATTTTATATAATTTATGTAAATCTATCCTGGTGAAAGAATTTAATTTGTTTAAAATGGAGTACCGGAGTTTAAGCGGTTCAGTATTGGGGAGATGTACTATATTATTTCTAATATCATTAATGTTTTAATTAAAAAAATATAGCAAAAGCCTCACAAGTTTCATTGGAAGTATTTTGGAGGCATTCCATTGAGTGACCTGGGTTTAGCAGACAATCAATCGTAGAGAATAACACTCTGGGATTACTAGCATTGTTATTTATAATTCTAGAGAAATAACAGAGCGCCTCTCAAGACGGACTGTGTTGTTGTATTCTGTTATTTTAACCTTCAATATATCATAGTGGATAGTTAGTTTAGTTTTTCTCCATTTATGCTCAGCTCTCCGGCATGTTCTCTTAAGATCAGACACTCTTTGGGTCTTCCATGGTATAACAGTACTAAAAGATTATTTAACTATATTTTCAGGTGCAACTATGTCAGCAGCAGCTCTCACCTTAATATTAAAATTTTCCACCTTAATATTTATATTATTCTCACTATTGTAGTAAGCACTACAAATGAACTGGTTGCTTAAAATGTAAAAATGCAATTTCACCTCATTCTCTGAAACCATTTTTGCTGGTGAGGACTGCAGTGACAGCAAACTAAGCTGGTCAGCCAAGACTTCTCTTTGCACAGCTAGAAATGTCTTCTTATCATGGGGAATTCCAGTTCCCACCTGTGAGATGTAATTCTTTCAGGTTGTCCTTAGTCTGTCTCAGGGACTCTGCCCAGTGGGACATGCCCGAAGCAGCTTTAGTGGGAGTCACCCAGGGGGGCATCCTGATGACATGCACAGAAGACCTCAACTGGTTCCTCTCAATCTGGAGGAGCAGCAACTAAGCACTGAGGCTCTCCTGAGTCACTCTATCACAGAGTGTTAGCCCAGCCACCCAGCAAAGAAACTTCCTTTGTACCACTATGGTCATTACCCACAGTTACGAGGAATGTAGATAGACTGGTAAACCGAGAGTTTCTTCTATAGACTAAGCTCCCACTTTACCACCATGAAGTGGTACAGCACTAACAGAACAGCTGCTGCTGCTAATATCCACTTGTTCATCTCATGTTCCTTTATCCATCACTCATGAACAAGATCTCTCCTCACCTGGTAATAGCAATCCACTTTTTTCCAAGATAGGACCATAACCACAGGTTTACGCTCCTCAACAAATTGCACAAGTGCATACCAGAGGTCAGAGTCAGATGTGGCAAAGTGGACAACATCATCTGCATAAGGCAATGATGCTACCCTAACCACCCCAACTGGACTCCTTCACATCCTCAGCTATGCATTGATATCTTGTCCATGAAAACCATAAACAGGAGACAAAAATGATAGAGCCCAACACCCAAAGTGGACAAATGTGACTTTATACTGGTTAACCAAGAAGCTCATTACAGGGGCAACGTATGTTATGATGGAACAGCTTAAAGGGAAGCCCAATTAAAGTATCCTGCCACTCCTGAGTGTGGCTGCCCCATAAGCCCAACAACTTCTCAACAGTCAAAACAGGCTTAACACCATAAAGGCCACTCACATGTCTAAGGAAATGGACATTATGAAAAAAAGAGCATCAGACCTGATATGTGATGTGGAATAAACAATTTTAGAATAACTTTAACACATTAATTGCCACAAATATTCCTTCATTTCACTTTTACATTTTATATGTATTAAGCAATTAACAGATAAAGTGGAGCATCCAAGGAGCTACATTACATTTGGATAAATCATCCACTTTACTTCATTTTACATCAGCTCTTCTGCCTGAATAAATTATTGTTCTTTACCTGCAGAATGATCTTTTCAAAAAAAAAATATATATATATATATATATATATATATATATATATATATATATATATATATATATATATATATATATATATATATATAGTGATAAAGTAGCCCAGACACAGACAGGCAGACACCGGAAGTTCAAAACGCACACATTTACTTACAATTGAATAAAGTCCTGTACAGCACACAGTGCCCCTGCACCAAACACCCTCCATCTCTGGGCCTTTCACTGGTCCTTCTAGGGCCGCCTTTAATCCTCTCTCCTGAGCTTCATCTGCTTCCTCCCAACTCCGGCTCCTTCATTGTAGGAAGGAGGTCCCCTTTTATCTCCACCTGGATGTGCTCCAGATGCCCCTTGATGAACCTCCGCCGACACTTCCTGTTGTGGTGGAAGTGCTGGCTTCCAGGGCTCTAGAATCACCAGGCACCCCTTGGGGGAGGCCACATGTTTCATTTTTAAGATTTTATGTGTAATTATTGTGCATCTCAGTGGAGCTCATAAGTGGAAGTGTGTTTAAAAATAAATTAAATTGCATTATATTGAATATTATATATCTATATTAGATCAATTTCTCTAAATGTAATCACTTGTAAGTATTTTATAGGTTTGGAGGGTCATTATAGTCTCAAGTATAGAGTACAGTAAAAATATCTTGCATATACTAATCAACATGCAACACGTCATCACACTCCAGCACCACCATTAGTATTTGTTAAGTAAGAAAAGAATAAAATCAACACTTCTGGTAATGGAACCATCACATCCCATGATGTAATCAACATGATGATCTTGTTCACGTGACATATTCAGCCACGTAAGCAAAGAAATGCGATAGGAATAAAACAAAACATTTTTGGTTTAATTTGAAATGATCAAATGACATTATAAACAGACTCTACAAGGTAAAAAAAAATCATAATACAAGTCGACATACAGTACATGTACAGTATAAAAAAATGTTAGTATTACCTAAGGAGTACATGAGGTAAGATGATTTGTGTGTTCTATTAATTTAAGATTGCATATTTAAATAATTCTGGTTTATTGTGGGGCCAGAAAGTGTCGACATATTGCTTTTTGGATGGACATACAAGTAAAACTTTCACTTGGCAATACTGCTGCTACTGCTATTACTAATACTACTATTACTACTACAACAATCACTGTTTTTTTTTGTTGCACATCTGATAGCAGGAAATAACTACATATATGCAAATATATGTACATTTTATAATCTAAATATGTATATATTTTCTACAATTTGTAAATCACAATTTAACAATTAGGTTTAATGCACAGATCTTCTACATTTCACATACATTTCCAGCAAAATCCGACTGTTCACCCACAATCTATCCAGCCAAATTATTTTTAAGATCTCATCTCATGTTAAGACTCACTGTGGCAATAGGGTGGGCAGCTTGACCGAGTTTCCCTTTCCCTTATCTGGGTTTACATGCCAGCCTCATCTTCAGTCTAGCTGATAGTACCAGTTAGCTATTTTTAGCTGTATCTGTCAATGGGTGGCTAACTCTCACAAAGGTCAGATTTGGATCACTGTTTAGTTTGTCTTCTTAGAAAGGCATCATTATTACTCAAGATAGACATGGATTATGGGTGTAGCAGATTAGGAAAAAGTAACAGTCATGAGATAGGGCACAACTAGTCACATAGTCACCAAACTGCAAACTAATATGCTCTCTGCAAAAAAAAGCTTCAAATTCCAAAAGTTCTTATTTACAGAAAGTTTGTGTCTGTCCGATGCTGCAGTCTATGTTGGCTAATAAGCATAATGCATGGTAGACTAGTTTATTCCTGGGTAATAATAAAGGATACTGTTTTCTAATTGTAGAGTAGGAAGTGGTACTAACGTAACAAGTAAAATTAGAGCAGTCAGACAACAGACACTTTCAAAAACTGTTCTGCTGCTCTGGAGAATATTAAAAGACTACATTTCAGGAAGAAGAAGGTATTTTCTGTCCTGTCTATTTTAATACATTCTTGCTTATCGTGGTGCCTGAGAGCTGGTCAGACATCACTGTACACGTAATGATGCTACGTTTCTCTCAAATCTCTAATGGAGAATAACCAAGTAAACAAACTAAATAAGAAGTGGTTGTTGTACTCCAATTTCAGCAGCCCAGCACATAAAGACATTTTAAACAAATACCGTAAATCAAAATCATACACTATTATTTATAAAGAAGGGATACATATTATGATGCTCTGTGAACAATCTGAAAAATGTAAAAGCAATTCGTCAGGAGTAAATGATGTTCATCCAACTTTTAACTTAAATTATCCATACATCCACATTGAGAATTACTGAAACCATGGAGTCAAGACAAAAAACAACTCTGATTCTTCTTAGGCAGACACATGTACAGTGCCATCTGAATAAAAAGGAATACTCTACCAAAAATTATATTTTTACATGTTAATTACCTAATGTAGTTTGTAGTAGTGGCCAAGAAAAAACGTTATTCTTATGTTTTCATTCAGAATGAGAGGAAACAGTTTTTGATAATCTGGACCATAATGGTGACCTGCTTTGCCCAACAGCAAACAATGTGAAAAATGTCAATGGATTAAAAAGATTTAAAAATTCTCATGTAAATTGTGTCACTTAATGTTCTTTATTCGTTCGTATGCTCAAAACATGCAAAATACATGAATGTTTTTCTGAAATATTATTGATCCTTCCAGAAAAATCTAAATAAACAGGAAAGAGGAAATTGTTTACATTGAGCAAATTTTCAATGACTCAAGAATATTATGCTTTCCGTTTCATTTACTCTGCTTTTTAAATTTCTTGGAACAAAAAGTTTGTTGCCACATTTTGAATCATTTACATTTTTTGCTGATGCCTTTAATCCACTCAGCTTATAACATTTGAAATTTAATTGGTTGTATTTTGGTTGTTTCTCCAGCTGAAGCACAGGCAGACTTTGAACCACATTTGCAGGGTTTGAGGCCCAAAGCCTTAACCACTACACCACACTGGGTACCTGCTGTAATGTTGGCGACACCTCAAATTAAAAGGTTATGTGTGTGTGTGTGTGTGTGTGAGTGTGAGAAAAAAAGAAAGATGGAAAGAAAGGATGAAACTCGTAAAAAGCAGAACCTACTAGTTCCCCTGCTTTGCTTAAATTCATTTGTCTGGATATACAGCCCACTAATTATTCCTGGTTTTGATCAGCTATTGGAGAAACTGAGTGCAGATGTGTTACTTCTGACCCCAAGTGAGTGTAAAGAATGTTAAGAGGCAAAACAGGCAGTGTGAATGTGCAGGCAGTGAGAGATGTGCAATGTACAATGTATTAGATCATCAGCACCAATAACTAGAAAATGCCAGCCAAATAATAACATTAAAACATCAAACAAATCAACAAGTAATCTGTTAAACAAAATATTTTTTTTTTTAGATTTTTGAAATACAGAATTGCTAGGGTTAGATAGATATTTCCTTAGGAGAGATTACTGCTAGTGACACAACAATAACACTGAAAGTAATTCATTACACAAAATGTCAGCACCAACTATTCACAAAAAAGTATACTTAGAAAAGCAGCAAAAATAATATCAATGCAATATCATAATTAATACAATGATTAAATATATAAACAAAATAATAACAATACATTTAATTACATGTGGGAGATGTTAGACATTTTAATTACAATGCTGCCCATGTCAGTAGTGTCAGGTATTTCTTGAGAATTCAATTCCATTCTTTACCTTTGCAATGCCTTCTGTGTATTCATTCATTCTCTTTTCCATTTTCATTTCTACAAATGTGTCAAATTATATCTGATTTAATCACTCATCAATACATTTCTTTCCTATACAGGTGGCTGCAGGGCTGGCACCTCTTCCACTTCGGACCACACTTGACCACATCTGGAAGACATGTCGCGTGGTGACATCCGCCTTGGCCTTCCTCAGCAGTTGTGCAAATCCAATTCTCTACACATTTGTTGGAAAGGGCTACATAAAGACAGCTGGATTAAACTTCATGGCAAAATTATTTGAAGGCACTGCTCAAGATCTTACAAGCAAGAGGTTCAAGATTGGCAATAACTTATCACGCCAACCAAGTAAGGACCCAGCATACCTTGAATCAGTGGATTTGAATAACGATGGTGAAAGTTCTATCACGGCTACTGGCTAATTTCTGATTTGAGAAGACCACTGTAAAACTGGGCAAACTTGTACAGATATGGTTGAGTCTAATGACACAGATAGCAGGTAAAATTTCTGAAGTCGATCAGAATTGCATTAGAACAGATCATGATATTCTGCTGGGTAATCAAGTTACTAAAAATATATTCTGTTCATTTACTTTCTGGAATTTCTAGCAGAGTTAAAAATCTATTCTGGAAGGAACTAATCCTGTCTTGGAAATCAAAAAATTGCAGCGGATCTGATGACAAAGCCTCTTTCATTCACAATAAGCTATGTGACGGTCAACAAATAACTCAAGACATGATGTCTTTAACTGAGGAGTGTCAGATTCTGGATCTCCTTTCATGTCCTGCATATATGTCATCAAATGAAACTTCAGATTAATAGCTATAAACTGGTTTTGAGAAAATCATAAAGACTTTCAGCTATAAGTCATTCTTATAGATTTTATAAATGCAAATTTGTGGTGTTTGCCAAATGTTTTCCAGTTTATTTTAATTTTTTTCCCCTGGACTTTGTTTGATCCTTATGTTTGACTTCTACCAAACTTTCCATGGTTATTTAACAGCCAAAATGAGAAGGGATCAACCACTGCATGTCAGAGAAGAGCTGATATAATATATATATATATATATATATATATATATATATATATATATATATATATATATATATATATACTGTATATACATACATTATGGGGTGCCAAACAGGCAATTACAATGATTTTCGGAATATACTGTATAAAGTCAGTGTCAGAATATATAAAGTCATTCCTGAATATATAAAGTCAGAGTTAGAATATATAAAGTTATTACCGAATATATAAACTCAGCGTTGGAATATATAAAGTCATTACCAAACATATAAAGTCAGTGTCGGAATATATAACCTCATTCCTGAATATATAATTTTAAAGTCAGATTATATTGATATTGATTGAAACGACATTTTTAGTAAACTCCATGAGTTCCTAATGCAACGTAATGAAATAGGTTAACAAAAATATCTTTAGAAAAATATTTTTAAAAAACTCACTGTTCAGTTAATTCATTCAAAATGATACATGTGCCCGGCATTTTGAACACTACATTTATTTATTTTTTTTTGTTTGGGTACATTTTTGGACAAACCTCGCAAGCCCAATTGACTCTGAGTGGCTCCTGTCGAAGTTTACCTTTCACTAGTACGAGAGAAATGACAAGCACGGAAATTTTATATATTCGGGAATGATTTTATATATTTCAATGCTGACTTTATATAATAAGGCTTTGACGTTATATATTAGGGAGTGACTTTATATATTCCAACGCTGACTTTATATATTCAGGATTTACTTTATATATTCAAGTTTTAACTTTATATACTCAGGAATGACTTCATATATTCTGACGCTGACTTCATATAATCAGGTTTTGATGTTATATATTCAGAACACTGAATTTATATATTCTGAAAAACATTATATTTGCCTGTTTGGCACCCAATAATATGGATGTATGTATGTATGTGTATATATATATATATATATATATATATATATATATATATATATATATATATATATATATATATATATATATATAGATGTCTGTGTGTGTATGTGTGTGTGTGTATACTGTATATACCATATATATTATAAGGTTTGGGGCACTGTGGTCAACCTCAAATAATTGAGTGATAGCAAAAAAAAAAAAAAAAAATACAAAGCGGGAATCAACAAGTGGATTGACTCAAAATGGTGGCCCAGTCAGGAAGGGGTGGGTCCAGGAGGGTAGACAATAGAAGTGATGTCAGAGTTGGTGAAATCATCAATCTTCTGTCCTCCAGAAGAAGGAATACTGCACAGGGAGAATGTGCATAACAGTATACATACATACAGTATACATACTGTAATATAAATTACTATAATACTATAAATACTATAATATAAATATATTGTTGTAAGAAGAGAATTCAGGGAGGAAATGTGATCTCCAAAGAGTGAATTTATTTATCTCCTGTTTTAATTCATTCTGGTGACTTTATTGCTTTTTATTTTTTTATTTTAAGTTAACCTAGTGAGTCTGTATATGTTGCAATTTGTATAATTCTGGTCATCATTTTTCCAACAAAAATACAGAGAAGATCAACCAAAGGCACCCCTGGGCTAATAAGCATGTTCTGCACAGACTAAAGGATATCAGAGACCTAATGATATCTTCAATGTCCTCAAAGAAATTGATCAAGCTGGTCCATCACAATTCTTTCAGTTAAATAGTATATTACTTGAAAATGACATAGAAGCAATTCTATCGAACAAACATTTACAAGTCTTAGAAAGGAATGGTTTTTAAAAAGGCTTGAATAAGAAATTGGGCAAACTTAGCTATTCACTAGCTAAATGGTATTAAATGGTGTTCATATTTCTTATCTTCACAGGATAGCAGTATTAAATCTATTGTTATAATTGTACTAAAGAAGAAGTATTGAATAAAGATTCAAAAACAAAAAATGAAATTTTCATTTGATCAAGATTCAAATGGAACATGAGAGCTGTACTTAATCCAGAACTAACAATAAACAGTAGGACTGAACTGAAGGAATGACTCTAGCAAAGAAATCGACAAAATAGCAAATGCTAAGCCTGATCTGGCACTGTACTACAGTATATTGGCAGCTGAGCCACCTCTTCAAAGCCATAAGCACTCCTTACTACCTGCTAATTCTTTTAGTAGAAACTTCTGACCTCTTTTTATCATCCTGTCTCACAAGCCTCCACCTGTGCTCCACTTCCAATTGTAAGCTTCTCTGACTGTGTAGAGGAAAGCTCTTATACATCTGGAATCAGGAGTGCCTGCAGCGCCACTACCATTTGATTGTATCTAACAAATGTAATACTGGACCCTGACATACACTAAAAATACCAAAACTCCTTTGGAGGAGCCTGGACTACATCTATGAAATGCTGCAGATGTTAGATGCTAGGCTTGTGGATGGTCTAAAATTCTTCACCAAATATTTCCTGCTGTCTCCCCATCATGGCTAACTGGGTAATGTACTGTACATCTCATCCAGATGAAGAAACATGGTGCAGATCCTCCTATTATCATGTCTCCCTTTATACACTACATTTAATATCCATCCATCCATTATCCAACCCGCTACATCCTAACTAAAGGGTCATGGGGGTCTGCTGGAGCCAATCCCAGCCAACACACACAAGGCGCAAGGCAGGAAAGAAACCCCAGGCAGGGTGCCGGCCCACCACAGGACACACACACACACACAGCACACCCTAGGGACAATTTAGAATTGCCAATGCACCTAACCTGCATGTCTTTGGACTGTGGGAGGAAACCGGAGCGCCCAGAGGAAACCCATGCAGACACGGGGAGAACATGCAAACTCCACGCAGGGAGGACCCGGGAAGCGTGCCACCATGCCACCCTACATTTAATATGATAATCAGAAATAGGTGCTTAATTTTAAAAACTGAATCATCAAACAGGAACACACTAAGCCAAACTAAAAAAAAATCTGGAGGATCTTACACAACCAATTTAGCTATTAGCTAACAGAAATGTCTGATAAACTGAATAGTGGACACTCCTGTGAAATATCTTATATTTTTAAGAAGCTTTAGTAATCTCTTTTAAACATACAGTATGTCATAAAATGCTTTCATTTTTTTATATTTCAGTGATTAAAAGATGTCTGATTCCTTTTTGAATAAAACATTGATTTCACTTGCTTAATTAAAACTTATGTTTCAAGTAAAACTCTTTCTTTGGTTGGATGTTTTAAAATTGCACTGAATGGTGATTTTCCAGTTATAGTCAGAATTACTGTTACTGGGAACATTGTTGAATGAAATAATTTCTTGGAAAATAAAAGGACTGCTGCTGAAGCATTACAGCTATGATGTTGTTTAATGGTCTGTCTGCTGCTCCTGATGATAAAGAGCTGACTTCATGCACTCTTTTTTGAAATATAATAAATCAATGGCCATGTTGTAATTTAACAATTGTTTTTGATTTTTTTACTTTTTTTGTATTAGTTTTTTTTCTAGTACATTTTAACTGCATACAAAATTATTCAAATAGTAGAAATTGCTTGACAGCAAATTACACTTACATGTCTTTTTATTTATTTATTTACATTAGAACATTACAACAGTCAAGACAAGAACAGGCCATTCAGCCCAACAAAACTCACCAGTCTTATCCACTTCATTCTTCTAAAATAACATCAAGTCATGTTTAAAAGTGCCTAACGTTCTACTGTCTACCACACTATCTGGCAGTTTATTCAATGTGTTCATGGTTTTCTCTGTTAATTTACACTTAACAACTGTGTCCCTGTGTTCTTGATTAACTCATTTTAAAATAACCATCTCGATCCACTGTACTAATTCCCTTCATAATGTTAAACACTTCAATCATGTCACAGTCTTAATCTTCTTTTGCTTAAACTGAAAATTCTCACAAGAGAGAAATGGAGGAGAGCCAACAGGAAGAGCAAATCTTTAAAAACAACAAAGAAGGGAGAATGCCCTTTTCCACAATATACAGCGATCCAGAAAGTATTCACAGCACATCACTTTTTCCACATTTTGTTATGTTACAGCCTTATTCCAAAATGGATTAGATTCATTTTTTTCTTCAGAATTCTACACACAACACCCCATAATGACAACGTGAAAAAGGTTTACTTTGAGATTTTTGCAAATTTATTAAAAATAATAAAATTGAGAAAGCACATATACATAAGTATTCACAGCTTTTGCTATGAAGCTCAAAATTGAGCTCAGGTGCATCCTGTTTCCCCTGATCATCCTTGAGATGTTTCTGCAGCTTAATTGGAGTCCACCTGTGGTAAATTCAGTTGATTGGACATGATTTGGAAAGGCACACACCTGTCTATATAAGGTCCCACAGTTGACCGTTCATGTCAGAGCACAAACCAAGCATGAAGTCAAAGGAATTGTCTGTAGACCTCCAAAACAGGATTGTCTTGAGGCACAAATCTGGGGAAGGTTACGGAAAAATTTCTGCTGCTTTGAAAGTCCCAATGAGCACAGTGGCCTCCATCATCCGTAAGTGGAAGAAGTTCAAAACCACCAGGACTCTTCCTAGAGCTGAGCAATCCGGGGAGAAAAGCCTTAGTCAGGGAGTTGACCAAGAACCCAAAGGTCACTCTGTCAGAGCTCCAGAGGTTCTGTGGAGAGAGGAGAATCTTCAGCAATCCACCAATCAGGCCTGTATGGTAGAGTGGCCAGATGGAAGCCACTCCTTAGTAAAAGGCAAATGGCAGCCCGCCTGGAGTTTGCCAAAAGGCACCTGAAGAACTCTCAGACTATGAGAAACAAAATTCTCTGGTCTGATGAGACAAAGATTGAACTCTTTGGTATGAATGCCAGGTGTCACGTTTGGAGGAAACCAGGCACCGCTCATCACCAGTCCAATACCATCTCTACAGTGAAACATGGTGGTGGCAGCATCATGCTGTGGGGATGTTTTTCAGCAGCAGGAACTGGGAGACTAGTCAGGATAAAGGGAAAGATGACTGCAACAATGTACAGAGATATCCTGGATGAAAACCTGCTCCAGAGCGCTCTTGACCTCAGACTGGGGCGACGGTTCATCTTTCAGCAGGACAACGACCCTAAGCACACAGCCAAGATATCAAAGGAGTGGCTTCAGGACAAATCTGTGAATGTCCTTGAGTGGTCCAGCCAGAGCCCAGACTTGAATCCGATTGAACATCTCTGGAGAGATCTTAAAATGGCTGTGCACCGATGCTTCCCATCCAACCTGATGGATCTTGAGAGGTGCTGCAAAGAGGAATGGGCGAAACTGGCCAAGGATAGGTGTGCCAAGCTTGTGGTATCATATTCAAAAAGACTTGAGGCTGTATTTGCTGCCAAAGGTGCATCGGCAAAGTATTGAGGAAAGGCTGTGAATACTTATGTACATGTGATTTCTCAGTTTTTTTATTTTTAATAAATTTGCAAAAACCTCAAGTAAATTTTTTCATGTTATCATTATGGGTGTTGTGTGTAGAATTCTAAGGAAAAAAATGAATTTAATCCATTTTGGAATAAGGCTGTAATATAACGAAATGTGGGAAAAGTGATGCGCTGTGAATACTTTCCGGATGCACTCTAAATGCTTATTCTAAAATTTTATTATTTAGATCTTGCCATATTTTAAAAACGTTTTGAACAGATCCTCTAAGTGAGAATCTGATTTTTTCCAATTTCAAACAATACAGAACATCAGTTACCCATTGACTTATAACGGGTGGGCTGGAATTCTTCCAGTTGAGCAAGATAAGTCTACATGCTAGTAGTGTAGTATAGGTAATTTGTCCTTCTCCACTTTAAACCCATCTACGAGTTCACCAAATGCAGATGTTAATGGGTTAGTAGTGATTGTGACACCAAGGCTGTCTGATAGGCATTCAAAGATTTTTGTCTAAAATTATGTTAATTTGGTGCACACTAAAAACATGTAGCCCAATGAGACTGGAGCTAGACTCACAGGTTTAATTTTGCCCAGGAAAAACTTTGGACAATTTTAAATGAGATAAATGTGATTAGTAAAAGATTTTAGGTTGAATGACTGAATGCTTTGTGCATATGGAGCTGGAGTGTATTCTGTGCATGGCTGCCTTCCACTCCTTTTCTGAAATATTAAGTGAAAGATCCTTTCCCCACGATACACTTGGATCTTTGAAAGTAAGACGCTTTAAAATGTTTCATATATTACTGAGATTCTGTCTGAGTCATCAAGACTGATCAGTATTCCTCCTGGAATAGAAACGGCTGGGAAGTGTGTAAAATTGGGAAGGTTACTTTTAGCAAAGTTTCTGATTTGAAATTAATGGAAAATTTGTGTTGATGGAAAGTTAAATTTGAAGCATAATTGTTCATAAGATGCAAACACATTATCTGTATACAATTCTCTAAGTGTTTTAATCCCAGTCGCTTTCCAAGCATTAAATAGCGTGTAGGTCTGAGAGGGTAGAAAAAGGTGATTGTCATGTAGAGATGCAATGGGTAAATATAGTGGGCAATAAATTATTATCAATAAAGAAATAATTAGTTCTTGAGTAACTATGAAATAGTTGGTGAGAAGACGAAATATGCTCTTGAGTTAGGATTTAAGAATCTCTACGGGTCTGATAAGTTATGACCCATTACAAATGTGTGATTGTTTTTGCGGTATTAGATTTTATCATCACTGCAGCTGGAGACCTATCTAGTTCTGGATTTAAAACTCAGTTAAAGTCTACGGCCATTATGTTCATATTGTAGATGATGTCAGGATCAGTCTTTTTACCCTTTTTCTGCTTCTTCAGGAAAACTAAAGATGCAGAATTGCCATCAACAATCACTTTCAGTTTAGCAGGAAACAAGAGGCTGTACCTGATTTCAACTTTGAGCACACGCTGTTTAATGCTGTAGAATGGAGTTCATTTAGCAGCTGTTGAAGGATAGAAATCTGGGAAAATATAAATATAGTAATTTTCTAATATAATCTCCTATTTCTGTCTGCAAATCAACATCACATTTTCTTAAACCGATAGTTTGTTGAATTAGGCTTCTCGGTTTTGAGCCATTCAATCCATGTATGTGATAAGCTGCTAAGATTTCTGTGTTTAATTTAAAGTCCTTTCCAAATATTTTTGAAAATAATTTAGCTATGGATTTCAATAGATTTGGACTTTCATAGTTTTCATGGAGACCTTCGATTCTGATGTTATTCCTTCTATGTCTGTCTTACAAAATAGCTAATTTCTAAACAACCAATTTCCATTCGGATTTTGCAGCAGTTTCTTATTTGTCAGCGGCGGATGTCCATTGTCATACTTCTTCAATACAAGTCATAAACATATGCATAATGTCTTAAAGGTGAGCACCAAGTGTATATATTTTATTCTCAATTTTGCTTACACATTCCAGTATTTTTTCATCAATTCTAGCTAGATTATTTTTAAGGTTTGCATCAAAGTTATTGTGTAAATGTACCTCCTGGTCTTTATAACCTGAAGCAACTTGTCTATTCTGGTGTCTATTCACTTGTGAATATCATCCTTTAAATCCTTCTTTGCATCATTTATTTTAACCTCAAGTGCAATAGCGAATGCCTTCAGCTCGGATAGCTCAGTTCCATCTTCTCTGTGCTACAAAGGCAGAGGTACGTATCCAGTTACAGTTGATGCTATAGACTAACAGGTAGGGTTGGTAGTAGATGACAGAGGGGATAAAGAGGCCATGCTGAGTTCCAATAACCCTCTTGAGAATGGTAAATTCTCATTGACCGCCTCACTCACAGTTTGCTAACACATTCACTGTTGACTGTAGCCGATGCTACAGTGTGAGGTTGTTGCTGATCCATTCCTTCATTTATTCCTGCTTAGCACAAATGTAAGACCAGTTTAGACTTTGGTCAAACTTTTCCTACTTTTTCCCTGTCTTTCTGACCCCTCTGTTTCCTGCTCATGCTTTTAATACACTTGTAATTAAATCCTCTTGGGTTGACTAAATGCAGGGTATCTCGGATAGATAGCAAAAAAAAGCTAAACACCGCTGCCAGTGGAGCATTGTCTTAGATGTCCATCTCACACAAGGGACAAGACCAAAATGGCTGCTTTTTACAGGCACTTGACATTGTCAGTTAAATAAAAGTAGAGCACAAATAGCCTCAATTATAGAAGAAAAACTCCTGAAATAAGTGTCCCTGTTTACAATAATAATGTGCAGGTAATGCTGCTGTGAAATAGTTTGTACTCTAACATAAATACTGAGGACATGCTAGTTTAGTTTGTGCTTATAGTGTAATGCTTACAGAATTTCTTTCCTCTTCCATTTATTTCCAGGTAGATGAAGTGTGTCGAGTTTTGATTAACTTGTACTGGGGATTTGAGTGGCTTTCAGATACATAAAAGAAAACAATATCCAAAATATGGAAGCTGAAATAACCACTCTCAAGGTAAAACTGAATGATGATCAATAGCACCAAATTCGTGGGTGTCCACCTGGCAGAGAACCTCACCTGGTCCCACAACACCAGCTCTTTAGCCAAGAAAGTCCAGCAGTGGCTCTACTTCCTGCGTAAGCTGAGGAAAGCCCATCTTCCATCAGCTACTCTAACAACATTCTGCAGAAGAACCATAGAGAGCATCCTGAGCAACTGCATCACTGTCTGGTTTGGAAATTGCACGGTCAGGGATCTCAGAGCCCTACAACAAATAGTGAAGACAGCTGAGAAGATCATCTGTGTCTCTCTTCCCTCCATCATGGACATTTACACCACACGCTAACCCGCAATGCCACCAGCATTGTGAATGATCCAACACACCCTTTACACTCACTGTTTACACTCCTGCCATTGGGAAAAGGGTACCGAAGCATTCGGGCTTTCACCACCAGAATGTGCAACAGTTTCTTCCCCCAAACAGTCAGACTCCTGAACACTCATGGACTGATCTGATATCTGATATATGTGTTCTGTTCTGCAATGTTGCACATGTTTGCACCTTGTTATATATTATGTGTTTTTATGTTATGTGTCGTGGATTCTTCGTTGTCCTGTGTTCTATGTAGCACCATGGTCCTGAAGGAATGCTGTTTCATTTCACTGTATGCTGTACTACTGTATATGGATGAAATGACAATAAATACTTTTGAACTTGAACTTGATGCTGCAGATTCTTAGTGATGGTTGAGGAGTCTAAAATGGCTTCTGAATAACAATTAGCTGCTTATTCTTAAGTTAGTGTGATGCTTGACATTGTTTTTGTGTTGAGCGGTGAATCTTCTTTCAAGTATCAAGTTTAAAGGTGATTGTATCCATTTGTTTTTAAAACCTAATTCCCAGATGGCACAGACTGGAATTTTTTTTTTTACTTTAATTAGTGCTGAAAATGCGAGAGACAACACTCATAATACCAGAGTTCACTACTTTTATTGCCCTTCAGTCTGTCTTCAGTTATTGTAGCACACACTGGAAGATTACAGTTGTGCTTGAAATTTTGTGAACCCTTTAGAATTTTCTATATTTCTGCATAAATATGACCTAAAATATCATCAGATTTTCACTCAAGTCCTAAAATTAGATAAAGAGAAACCAGTTAAACAAACGAGAAAAAAATATTATACTTGGTCATTTATTTATTGAGGAAATGATTGAATATTACATATTTGTGAGTGGCAAAAGTATGTGAACCTCTAGGATTAGCAGTTAGTTTGAAGGTGAAATTCGAGTCAGGTGTTTTCAATCAATGGGATGCCAATCAGGTGTGAGTGGGCACCCTGTGTTATTTAAAGAACAGGGATCTATCAAAGTCTGCTCTTCACAACAGTTTGTGGAAGTGTATCATGGCACAAACAAAGGAGATTTCTGAGGACCTCAGAAAAGAGTTGTTGATGCTCATCAGGCTGGAAAAGGTTACAAAACCATCTCTAAAGAGTTTGGACTCCACCAATTCACAGTCAGACAGATTGTGTACAAATGGAGGAAATTCAAGACCATTGTTACCCTCCCCAGGAGTGGTCGACCAACAAAGATCACTCCAAGAGCAAGGCGTGTAATAGTCAGTGAGGTCACAAAGGACCCCAGGGTAACTTCTAAGCAACTGAAGGTCTCTCTCACATTGGCTAATGTTCATGTTCATGAGTCCACCATCAGGAGTACACTGAACAACAATGGTGTGCATGGCAGGGTTGTAAGGAGAAAGTCACCGCTCTCTAAAAAAAATCATTGGTGCTCGTCTGCAGTTTGCTGAAGATCACGTGGACAAACCAGAAGGCTATTGAAAGAATGTTTTGTGGACGGATGAGACCAAAATAGAACTTTTTGGTTTAAATGAAAAGCGTTATGTTTGGAGAAAGGAAAACACTGCATTCCAGCATAAGAACCTTATCCCATCTGTGAAACATGGTGGTGGTAGTATCATGGTTTGGGCCTGTTTTGCTGCATCTGGGCCAGGAAGGCTTGCCTTCATTGATGGAACAATGAATTCTGAATTATTTTAGAGAATTCTAAATGAAAATGTCAGGACATCTGTCCATGAACTGAATTTCAAGAGAAGGTGGGTCATGCAGCAAGACAACAATCCTAAGCACACAAGTTGTTCTACCAAAGAATGATTAAAGAAGAATAAAGTGAATGTTTTGGAATAGCTAAGTCAAAGTCCTGACCTTAATCTAATCGAAATGTTGTGGAAGGACCTGAAGTGAGCAGTTCATGTGAGGAAACCCACCAACATCCCAGAGTTGAAGCTGTTCTGTATGGAGAAATGGGCTAAATCTCCTCCAAGCCGGTGTGCAGAAATGATCAAAAGTTACCGGAAACATTTAGTTGCAGTTATTGCTGCAAAGGGGGGTCACACCAGACACTGAAAGCAAAGGTTCACATACTTTTGCCACTCACAAATATGTAATATTCAATCATTTCCTCAATAAATAATTGACCAAGTATAATATTTTTTTCTCGTTTGTTTAACTGGTTTTTTCTTTATCTACTTTTAGGACCTGAGTGAAAATCTGATGATGTTTTAGGTCATATTTATGCAGAAATATAGAAAATTCTAAAGGGTTCACAAACTTTCAAGCACAACTGTATATCTAGAACAAGCATCACACAATAGGAGATTTACATTCATAATTAGCATGGAATCTTTCAGAATTTCCCTTGAATAAAAACAAAGTGAACAAAAGGTCAAATTTCTACATTGTATGTGATTAGTTTAGTTTAAAATTAGTTTATCTCATTCAGAAGAAAGGGGCTCCTAGCCATTGTTGCCATATTTATTTAACATTTTACGCTCGTCTCTAATAGCCTGTTTGTCTTGTTCCATATAAAATACTTAGTGTCCCTTCCAAACTGCAGGAAATGGAATCAGAAATATTAAATGTAGCTGATATATATGATTTCAAATAAGGATGGTTCTCACTAGCTTTTGAATAATTCAGAGAGGTTAACTTTAATCACTACAGACCTGCAGAAGGAGATGCCCAGTCTCCACTAATGACAAGAATGAACTGTTTATTCAGCTACTTTATAGTCAGGGTTGTACTCTAAATTTTGGTCCAAAACTCCAATTTTGAGACAAATGGATGACAAGATTTTTCCTTAAAATACAATTCTGTACTTTTGTGCCTATTACAGTTTTGCACCAATTTATGGTCGACAGAATTGAGCACCTTAGTAATAAATAATAATAATAATAATAATAATAATTCTTAAACAGCGCGTGCGTCAAACTGGTGTCTATGTGGCACCAAATCCTAATCCCCGATAAGAGGGATGAAGCAGACCAGAATTAATGTAGGATGACTCAATTAACTGCTGAACGTTGCAAAGGAAGGATTCGTTGCAATGGCTCTGTAAAGCTAAATATTTGTGTGTGTATTTATGTGTGTGTGGCTTCTGAAACAGAAAAAATACAATAGCATAAAATAACCGTCACAAAAATAAAAACACACAGGATGCTAAAAACAGGTAATACCCAAAAAGGTCAGTAGATGGTGGCAGAAATTAACAGCGTGCTATGACGTGCCATCATTGGCGAAGGCACTGAATAAAAGTTACGAAATGCATTAGAACTGTACAGATTCAAACAAATCGCTATTTAAGCAGCCATTACTAAGTCTGTTTTATAGAAGCTCTTATATATTAATAAAGAAACAACTTTTCTGAACATACTTTATACAGTTTTAAATGTTAAACCAGGGGTCCTCAATCACGGTCCTGGAGGGCCGCAGTGGCTGCAGGTTTTTGTTCCAACCCAATTGCTTAATATATATATTTATTCAGTAGTTTCAGAAAATATTCAAACTCCATCAATTTCTGCATGCTCTGTTTACCCACTTTAAATTTAGAGTTGATAAATTTGCCATTTTTGGCTATTCCCATAATGACAAAGTGAAAGCATGTTTTCAGAAGTTTTGCTAATTTTTTTAAAAATAAACTGAAATAATTAATTTATATAAGTATTTAGAATTTGGTACTTTGTAGAAGCCCCTTTGGCAGAACTACCAGCTTTGAGTCATCTGGAGTAAATCTCTACAAGCTTTGCACACTGGGAATTGGGCAGTTTATCCATTTCTTCCAGACAGATCCTTTCAAGCTCCATTACATTGGATGGCAAGCCAGTAGTAAGCTAATTTTAGTCTGACTACAATAAACAGTAAAGCCCTCTGGTTTTTCATATTCATCACACAGTCTGTTTCCAGTTTCAGTCTCAAAAACTACAAGCATCTCCTGGTTTGTAGCTAATAACATCTAACAGTTGCTCTCTCTGATTTTGTCATGCTGGAAATTAAAAGGCAGGTGGACAGCGTATGTGTTGCAGTCCATCTGAGTCACTTTGAGCTCTCACATCTAGCATAACAGTGTGAGGCTGACTGGACTTGTGCAGAGTAACAGACAGGCCATGGTGGAGACTTTTAAAGTACTATTTTTTGTAAATAGCACTACCTATCCCTTATATAGTTCATTTTCCTCAGTTTATTTAGTGATCTGTTGTAGTGCCTTTCTTCTTTTTAGTTAGATAGTCACTGGAGTAATATGACAACACTTCTCACTTCTAGCGATGATCCTTGCTGCCACATTTTGAGTTAGCTATAGAATAATAAGTGAGCGATATGAACAGCTTCATCATTAAGAATTATAGTAGCCTTTTGTTTATAAATGAGTGAACTGGCTTTTCAAGATCTGCCTTCTTAACTTTACAAAGCAAGTTTTAGAAGGCACAGATACTGTATATGATGAGTAAAAGTTAAATCCTGGTCAGAGATAATACCGACATTTAGATAGACCCATTTAAGGTTAAAATTCAGCCTTTGGAGTTAAGAGTAGCTAATACTGTAATGCCTTACTGTTCACAGTGTTATCACACAGTTAAAGAACTATTTTTGTCCGACTTTAAACACAAGGAAAGGGAATGTGTTAGAAAATATTTGAGTATAACATTAATTTACAGCGGAGCTGAATCGAGAAAATAAAAAATAAACTGTGATGACTTCATAGTGTGTTGAAAACTATCTCATGGTGTAAATGTAACAAATGGAATTTCCCCCACTCTGCTATGATTTAAATGATGTTAGGAGCAGAGTTTATTTCTATAAATATCTGGCACTCTTCCATTAACAAATGTCATACTCTACAAAGTCTGCTTGCCAGCTGCTAAAACCTTTTCACCCCGACTACTGCCAAGATCAAATGAAGAAAGCATGTCCACACACAAAGGGTTATGGGAATCCAGAGTTACTGTATCGTATCAGTTTGTAGGCACCCTGATAAGTTCAGGCTCCCTATATTTCTCATGTCATGTCATTTTCTAACCCATCTAACCCAGATCAGGGTTGTGGGGATTGATGGAGACTATCCCAGCTAGCACAACCCCACACACGAAGGCCAATTCACACCTACTCTTTTAGAAAGACGCTCAGGGAGTCAGGACCTTGGTGTCCCATCACCATATTTCCAGCACAGCGACCCCTGAGCATTGGGATCCACACACAGCCCACGGGGTAAGCGCCACCCGCTGGACAAACCAAACACCTTTTCCAGTAGCACCCCGTGTGTTTTCTTAGATGGTCCATGCCCAAAACATGCTTAGCTTCAGGTGGGTGGCATTTCAGAAGCACAGGTGATTTGGGTGCTGACAAGTTGGTTTTGTCCAAAATTCTGGACTTAATTTGTAAACAAGTGCAATTGAGTGATTTAGGTTCAGGCATTTTGGTTTACAATTCATAGATTTCTTCTCTCAACTCTATGATAATAGACCTTTAGTTTCCATAGAAAGTAACAGCCTCTTGAGAAACCTGTTATGTTTTCTATGTCTTTTGTTAAAAAAATGCATACTTACTGGTCTGTTGCTAATTTCATTTTAGCAGCTGATCATTCCATGGTTTTCTCTTCTTGCCAGAAGAATAAAAGGGATTGGTTTGAAACAAAAAGGCAGGCAGTTATCATCTCTGCTGCAGTCTAGATGATCCACGTTAGGTTTTCATGACTGGTATAACACTATAATACTGACTGTTGTTCTACTTCTGAAGAGTTGGAAGATGGGCTTCAAATGATCTAAACCAGGGGTCTCCAACCTTTTGTCCCCTGAGAGCTACTTTTACAAAATGAAAATGGCCGAGAGCTACTCATGTTTTCTAAGGTTTATTCTCATAGCTTATTTCAACCTAAACTAACTAAATAAGCTTGTTTTGCCTGAACGTTTACAAAATGTTGGTGTCCACAACTCACATTTTGCATTAAAACATCACAAAAAATATTTAGTTCACCTGCAAGTGCATTTTGTATGTCTGTATGTATTTTCTAGTGTATCTCACACTATTGAATTAAACATGAATGCTGTCAAAACAAAACAATGCAATTCCAAATACACAGATATGACTTATTCATTTGTCATTTTGTTCCATGTCACTGTTTCACTTTATTCGCATGTCCAGTTGCAGGTGTGATGTGTTTTTCAGTGAGTCAGATGACTGGCTCTGCATGGAGCCAACAAGAGAGGCAGGTGTCTGGTGGAGTGGAGCCACTGAGGTTCATTCTTCTGGAGTCATTTAAACGTTCTTCTGTCATTCTTGTTCTGAACTTTGATTTCATGACATTCATGTCAGACTCACAGAGAGGTATGGAGACCCAAACAAAGCAGACATTTTCAGAGCTGCTTGGTGACGATTCTTATAGTTATCTGGCTCTACTAAGCTCCAGAAATGTTGAGAATGCTGTTGAGACTTTAACTGCACATTGTTTTGAAGGTTTACTAATATATAATATACTCAGCAAAAAAAGAAACGCCCTCTGACTTTCAACTGTTTTTACTTTCAGTAAATTAATGTGTAAATATTTGTATGAACACTAAAAGAGTCAACACCATAAGACATAAACTAAAAATGTTTCACAATGTGTCCCTGAATGAAGGGAGGCTCAAAATCAAAAGTACCAGTCAGTATGTGGTGTGGCCACCAGCTGCTTGAAGTACTGCAGTGCATCTCCTCCTCATGGACTGGACCAGATTTGTCAGTTCTTGCTGTGAGATGTTACCCCACTCTTCCACCAAGGCACCTGCAAGTTCCTGGACATTTCTGGGGGGAATGGCCCTAGCCCTCACCCTGCGATCCAACAGGTCCCAGACGTGCTCAATGGGATTGAGATCCGGGCTCTTCCACTGCGAGGATGATTAGCTGTCCTTCTTGTCTCCCTGTAGCGCTGTCTTAGGCGTCTCACAGTGCGGACATGGCAATTTATTGCCCTAGCCACATCAGCAGTCCTCATGCCTCCCTGCAGCATGCCTAATGCACGTTCATGCAGATGAGCAGGGACCCTGGGCATCTTTCTTTGGGTGTTTTTCACAGTCGGTAGACAAGTCTCTTTAGTGTCCTGCGTTTTTAGAACTGTGACCTTAAATGCCTACTTTCTGTAAGCTGGGTCTTAACGCCCATTCCACAGGTGCATGTTAATTAATTGATTATGGTTAATTGAACATGCATGGAAAACATTGTTTAAACCCTTTACAATGAAGATCTGTAAAGTTATTTTTACATTATTGTTGAAATACACAGTCCTGGAAAAGGGACGTTTCTTTTTTTGCTGAGTATATTTTACATCCAATGTCTCTCTGTCTGTATGTCTGTCTGCTTTTCACGAGAGAACTACTGTATTTAACAGATTTTGATCGTTCTTTTTTTCTAGAATTTGCTTGAACGTTCCAGTTGATTTTTCAACTTCTCTCATTTTGCTATGTGTCATAGTTCGCTTGCGGTATCGGTTTATTTGCACAAATCCGAGATCCACGCAACAGGACTCACTCACTCCAGCTTCAGGGCATCTTCCTTAACTCCGCTTAGCTAGAGAGAATGAAAGAGCAATTGAATTCAACTTTGTTTGATATTTAAAATAAATTGTTACTTAGGTCTTGATGAGTTTGAGTCCGGATATTCTCTTAAGTGTAGGCCACACTGAAAAGATAGATTGCAATTCAGATTGTGGATCATGATATGATTTTTTGGAAAGATTGCCCACCCCTAATTTGACTAATCTAGTTTTCAAATTTATGAAGGATTCATTAACCCTTTGGCAAGCTACTTGCAATGGGGTTGTGAGCTACTGGTAGCTCGCAAGCAAAGTGTTGGAGACCCCTGATCTAAATCATTACGCTAAAATTGTGGTGTGCAGCTTTCAAAAAGGCCAAATCTAAAATGGATTATTAGGACAGACAAGCATGTGTTAACTACAATCATGGACTAGAGAATTGGTAGCATCTGCATCTGCTGGTACCAAATTCTTCAATATGCGACTTGAGAGGCTTCATTCCTGTACAAGGTTAACTGCACAATTTAAAAGGTTAGTTTTATCCAGTTCTTCCTCACCACTGCCTATTTGCTCCATGAATCATCTCCATCTTTGTTAATCTTCCACAAACTCCTTTTTCAATACCCTCTCCATATGGTTCCCACATGCCAGGGTCCTCTTAATTAATCTTATAATCTCAATTTAGCTTCTCAGATTTTTTCACTGATCTTTACCATTCTTGCCCTCCTCATTACTCAGTCTGTTACTCAGCGAGACACTGAAATCCCACCTCAGCTTTCTTATTTTATTTTATTTCTTTAAGTGTATCTTCTTGTCTTTCCCTTTCTTTGCCTGTTGCTCTGTATTACTGTTACTTGTCATTGTCACTTGGTACTCTAGACACCTTAAGACACTTCTTCCATGCTGCCTTTATGGTCTCATTCATTTCCACTTCACAGCCCCCACTTAATTTACAACTAGCTTCAAGTATGTAAACTTCTCTACCACCCTGAGATCTAAGCCTGCTTTATTTTTGTTTTAACAGCCTGATCTGATTTTATAGCACTATCTTTCAATCCTCTTTCTTCTGAGTTCCCCTTATGGGGAAAATTTGGGATAAAAAGCAATGCAGTGATCACCATTCCGATTATATGGAAAAGTTAGAAGAAGACCACTAAATTTGTCATTAGGCATGCATGATCATCAGTCAAGCTTTTCCAGTAAATCCCACTACCACATTCTTGTCTGTTTTCCTGAAAGCTGGAATATATTAACTATCCATCCATCCATCCATTTTCTAACCCGCTAAATCCGAATACAGGGTCACGGGGGTCCGCTGGAGCCAATCGCAGCCAACACAGGGCACAAGGCAGGAACCAATCCTGGGCAGGGTGCCAACCCACCACAGGACACACACAAACACACCAAGCACACACTAGGGCCAATTTAGAATCGCCAATCCACCTAACCTGCATGTCTTTGGATTGTGGGAGGAAACCGGAGCGCCCGGAGGAAACATATATTAACTAAAAAAGGAAAAATCCTTACAAAAAATCATAAAAGTTTTAAAAAGAAAGCTGCTAAGTTATATGCTGCTTAGTCAAAGGCCTACTGCTAAAAGCTGATGTTGATCTCATCAAGGGCATGTGATTATAAATCATAAGCCATGTCAAATAAGTATAAGTGAGTTTAAATATTTAACTGCTATTAAATGGAAATGTTAATGCATGAAAGTGTCGTACTGCGGTGGGTTGGCACCCTGCCCAGGATTGGTTCCTGCCTTGTGCCCTGTGTTGGCTGGGATTGGCTCCAGCAGACCCCCGTGACCCTGTATTCGGATTCAGCGGGTTAGAAAGTGGATGGATGGATGGATGAAAGTGTCGTAGTGTTTTCTGGGGTAACCTTCTATCCTGCCCTTGACTTGTTTCTCACGCTCACTACTATTGGCTTTTTAGGACCCCCACCAACATTAGTTGATTATACAAATGAATGAATGGCCTGCACTTCTAAATATTCCATTTGTCCATCTTTGAATATGCTTCATCAAGTTAAGAGTCACAGCTTATCCTGTCAGCATCAGGTGCAAGGAAACCATAAGGCCAATTAATCTGGCATAGTCAGACTACATTGAGCAAAGATTGAAAATGGAAAATAGATGCTTTCAATCAATGAAGAATTCTATGAATAAACTGGAAAAACAAAGTAGTTTTTTAGTGCTTCCTTTGGGTCATTTCCTGTGAGGAACAGTCTCATGCGGAGGCTCTAAGTGTTGGCTTATCACACTTTTACTGTTTTTGATCTTTTAGTACGAAGGAGAACAGAGGTTTGTGAGTTTCTATACATCAATGTAGAACTAAAGGCTTTGGAGGAACAGATACAGAAACTTTGCGCTTACTACAGACATCTGAAAGTCCTAGCCCAGCAGTGCCTGAAACCAGCGAGTATCTGTTATACCCTTGTTCCCACTCAGGACACAGTGTGAAAGCTCCAACAGAAAATGGGGCTTCCACATGAAGAGCCCAGAGAAGTACTGATGTTAAATTTGACCAACCATTTTAAGGCTCTCAACTCTGCACCCTCTGCTGGCCAAAGTACTGTGATCATTTTGGTGGGAATCCATTGTATACACCCTGGATTTTGCACCTTCTGGCTGGGATACTTTCTGTGTTCTGCTTTTTTGGAGTGCATGTTCAGGACATTGTTAAAAAAAAAGCTCCATCTGTCTTCACAAAGCCTAGATATCGGCGTTGTGGTTTTCTACATGGGAACAAACGACATTTGCAGTCAGAGGTACTGAAAAAGGAATAGGCAAGGCACCCAGGTCCTCTCAGGCAATATAACTAAGGTAATCAATCAGCTTTGACTATTTGGAATCAATCTTAAGACTAATGTACGTTACAAATACCAGCACAGAAGTCTTTTTAAATCCTGAAAAACGCAGAGTGAACTACAAAACGATTCCTCAATGGATTGCCATTCTGCACCATTCAGTTTAATTCAGGCAAGTGCACATTTAAGTATTTACACTTTTCTATTGGGCAGTAAATAGTTACAACTAGAAAAAGGTCTGACTAACATCGACTCAATCGGATCAAAACCAAATTCAAATGATATCAAGGTTGAGTCAAGACTGAGACAGAAAAAAATGGAGTCCAAACCTTCCACACTATACTAGACTATTAGACTCCTTAACTAGAATTCAACAGGCTTTAGCCCAGATTTGATCATTTTCTATTGCTGTCATTTCAGTTGTTGAGTGAGGACATACACAATAGTACACTGAAATGTAGATCTTATCTCCAACAAAAAAAATGTGTCAACATACTTCAGATTAGAGGAACTAATTAATGCAACTTTTTAAGTTACAATTTTTGAGCATTTTTATAGAGTCATAATTGAGACATTTTTTAAATGATCATGTTCCACTTTTATTTGTGCCACGCATGGCCGTCTGAGGAGCACCTTTCAGGCTCAGACAAGATTTGCAATACCCAACCAGGGCAAGAGAGGACACCACTGCTAACAATGCCGTCTCTTTTCTCCTCTGTAGCCTCTGAGAAGCCACTCAGTGAGGACACCGAAGCCACACCCACCAGCCACACCCACCATCAGCTAAGCCCTGCCACTTCTGATTCAGACAATATATAATCGAGGGATCCCTGAAGATGACATCTCGTTCTAATGAAAACTGTCTGACTGAGTGTAATAAGTGTATAAGTTTAATATGTCACTGTGCTCTGTGCAAATATATTTTAGAAAACTACCTTTTTCTACTCATGTGCACTGTTGACACAGAGCCATGTTTAGCACAGGGGTTCACCATATACAAGAACTGCTAGGCAAGCATTATAAGACAAGACAGTTAGGGACAACTGCGAAATGTGCAGTCAGACTGATAACAGTCGCATACTGTTTTTTGTCTGTCAGAGTCAGCATGAAATTGTATTCTCTTTGCCTTGTTTTGATTTGTATTATTCACCTAAGTGGGGGCCTGCACATGAAGAAAGAGTATAAAGCCTTGGAATATTGCTCGGCACACCTTTGAAGCCTACAGACGGATGGGAGATACCGTCATCTGATCCTGAAAATCCTTCCAATGTAGCGGCGAAAATGGCAGACTCTACATAACGTGCCCCCACTCCCAAACTGGGTTCTTCCCATTGGCTTCCTTCATCGGTTATGCAACATAAGCCGTCATTAAACAAAGCTATGTTATTTTTCCTATGTAATTTCCTATCCCTAAGGGAGGGGTATCACCTTTTAATATCATATCTATATAGATTTGGGTTATGTAACATGCCACAATTACAAAAGAACTTATTCCAACAAGGGAGCGAATGCCCCCTGCTGGATACACGGAGCCCCCCAACCGAGACCTGCTCGAGAGAGATGATTTATCTGAGAAGCCACTGTGGCTGAAAGAGCAGTTGTTACCCCCGATTTCTGTTGTACCACTACACGCCCATTTCTGTTTTATTTTTTGGACACTAGCAGTAAATGGCCATCACTTCTTTGCACTTCACATTTGTAATGATGAAAAAAATAAGTGCAGTGAAACAACAGCGTACCATTAAATTAGGTCATGTTATTTACTTATATTATGGCTTTTCCCATGGCATTACCCTCAACATTCTGTGAAAAAACAGAATTAGATTAGATGAGATAAATTTTATTAATCCCATGGGGAAATTCAGCATGTGACCCACAACCCTTTGAAAGGCTGTTGAGCTGCACTGAAGTGAAAGTCAATTTAAGATGAACTCACTCTTCACATCTTTATAGAGTACATCAGATATAACTATAACATACCACACAGATCCGTATCATCTTTCTACTGTAGCATACCAGTAACATTCTCTATGCTTTTTAAAAAAAAAACTATCTGCAAAGATAAAACTGTGCAAAACATCCCACCCTTGTTAGCATGTTAAGCAATACATCAGTCACTTAAAATTCTCAAAATGTATAAGGTCAACTTCATCAGAAAATGTAGTTTTATAAGGAGTCTGGTGCACACAATTCTTCTAATTAAATAAGAGGGAAAAACAATCAAACAAAAAATAAATATATATATCAATATTAAAGTAGGCAACTGGTCTTGATTAAAGAGCAAAGTATGAATGACCAAGTCCAAGACAAAAGAAACAAGTTAGAAAATGTACACATGGCGTAACATTCAGGTGCCTTCAAGGGGCTGTGCATGTCTGGCCACTGCAATTTTTATGAAACTAGGGGGCTTCACCCCCTGCTCACTTCGCTTGCCAACCCCTATGTTTGGTTAATCAGATATACTGTACAATTTTAATTTTTTTTTCTTTGGAATTGTTTCAATTTCATTATTTGCATTTTTACTTTAAAGCTTCATTAAAAACACAACGTACTGTATAACTGCCCGTGAGTGACTATTGTTTCTGTTTCTCTAATAAATAAATAATCCGACGTTTGTTCCTTTGATTTATTGATTGTCATAGCAAAAGCTATTCTCACGGTAAACTGTAAACATTTTAATACGAATGGCATATCACAATCTCCTTTATTGTGTAATGTTATTCCCAAAATATATACATTACCTTTCTTTTTGCCGGTTAAAATTTGCATCGCTTCTCCGTGATCATCAATATACACCTGATCGAATTGTGTATTCTTTGAAATTCAACTTGTTGTTGCTTTAACTGTTCCGGGACCACAGATTCTCATAGCGGATGGTCCATTATTGTGTAAACCCACGTTCTGTGCATTGAATGATGCAAATGCGAAAAGAATTTGTTGTCTACTCTTTGCCTTTTATTTCTGATCTCAATTTGTCCTGCTAGTTTTTCAATTACACCTGGTTCTGATGATTAATCACCTTTTGTTTGCGGTAATGCAATCTTTTCTATCTCTTCTTTGATACTGTAGCGACTGACGTGATGAAGTGTCACAAACGTTTTACTTGAACAATCGCTGAGTTTGTAACCCTAAACACAACTGTCTAGCACCCTCTCCAACCCCTTCTCCACTGGGTCTTGCCCCCCTTTTACCGCAACAATCAATTCCCTGCTATCAGTCTTCCATGCTGTACTCCGCCCTCCCTCAATCAGACCGAACAGTCAATTAAAACCAAAAAGGCCTCAACGTGACTGGGGCGCTACAATACTTTAGAATTTTACTGCTTTCATATTCTGTACCTTTCTCTGCATGTGTATCGCGGCATCATTTGTTTGAGCCTTTCGAATTCCACTGCTTTCATAATCTCTTATCTGCCTTTTTTTTCTCTCCAATACCTTTGGGTCTCTATTCTCCGTATTGTCCTTATACACTTTATATGTGCTGAGAGCACAGGATGTGTGTGTGCTATGTGCTTTTACATGACTGAGTGTTTTTTGGAAGGGTGTGCTCTTATATGATTTCTTTTGTAAGTAGGGCATGTCTTGCAAGAATCTCATGTTCCACGTCCCCGCGAGATGTCCCTGGGACAATCTCTTGGCACCAAGTCTCATGTTTATGGTCCCCACGAGACGCTCCGTGGCAAATCTCTTTTGTCATGCGGGTCTTTTAAATGTCTTCCGAGAACTTCCGAGAAGATCACGTATCTTCGCCTTGCTTTTGCTTTCCAGGATTTTTTTTTATAATAGAGAGATGGGACTTGCCATGCTACTGTATTTCAGTTATGACAAATGTCAGGCAATAATAAAGGTGAAAGGCAAACTTTATTACAGTTAGTGACCTTTATGTATATTATGGCTGAATGTGGCACTCTGATGATAAGTTCCAAACTGGAAAACTTGGGTCACATGTTTTCCCTCCCTCATTTGTTTAATACCTCCTTTATTTCATAATCTTCTTAGAGGGATAAAGGCAAAGGGAAAAAAATTAATTGGTAATCACAAATGAACACCAATGATTCCACACAGTAGTTGATGTGGGAACAAAATAAATGGCAGTACTGTCTGTTTCTTGTCTACCTTGTGATGCTGTTTAAAGTAAGCACAAGTTCTTAATCAATCTTATGCTTTTTTGAGTTTTTATTGTGCTATTATATATATATTTCTTTGAAGAGACGATGGTGGTTCGGGTATGTGCTTACCCCTTGGTGCTTCGTACGTGCTGCTCTAAATATATTTTGAGGATGTCTGGTTTGGTGGAGATACAGTTGTGCTTGAAAGTTTGTGAACCCTTTAGAATTTTCTATATTTCTACATAAATATGACCTAAAACATCATCAGATTTTCACTCAAGTTCTAAAAGTAGATAAAGAGAAACCAGTTAAACAAATGAGAGAAAAATATTATACTTGGTCATTTATTTAATGAGGAAAATGAATATTACATATTTGTGAGTGGCAAAAGAATGTGAACCTCTAGAATTAGCAATTAGTTTGAAGGTGAAATTCGAGTCAGGTGTTTTCAATCAATGGGATGACAATCAGGTGTGAGTGGGCACCCTGTGTTATTTAAAGAACAAGGATCTATCAAAGTCTGCTCTTCACAACACATGCCTGTGGAAGTGTATCATGGCACAAACAAAGGAGATTTTTGAGGACCTCAGAAAAAGAGTTGCTGATGCTCATCAGGCTCAAAAAGGTTACAAACCCATCTCTAAAGAGTTTGGACTCCACTAATCCACAGTCAGACAGATTGTGTACAAATGGTGGAAATTCAAAACCATTGTTACCCTCCCCAGGAGTGGTCGACCAACAAAGATCACTCCAAGAGCAATGCGTGTAATAGTCAGTGAGGTCACAAAGGACCCCAGGGTAACTTCTACGCCAATGAAGGTCTCTCTCACATTGACTAATGTTCATGTTCATGAGTCCATCATCAGGAGAACACTGAACAACAATGGTGTGCATGGCAGGGTTGCAAGGAGAAAGCCACTACTCTCCAAAAAAATTGCTGCTCGTCTGCAGTTTGCTAAAGATCACGTGGACAAACCAGAAGGCTTTTGGAAGAATGTTTTGTGGACAGATGAGACCAAAATAGAACTTTTTGGTTTAAATGAAAAGCGTTATGTTTGGAGAAAGGAAAACACTGCATTCCAGCATAAGAACCTTATCCCATCTGTGAAACATGGTGGTGGTAGTATCATGGTTTGGGCCTGTTTTGATACATCTGGGCCAGGACGGCTTGCCTTCATTGATGGAACAATGAATTCTGGAGTATATCAGAGAATTCTAAAGGAAAATGTCAGGACATCTGTCCATGAACTGAATCTCAAGAGAAGGTGGGTCATGCAGCAAGACAACGACCCTAAGCACACAAGTCGTTCTACCAAAGAATGGTTAAAGAAGAATAAAGTCAATGTTTTGGAATGGCCAAGTCAAAGTCCTGACATTAGTCCAATCGAAATGTTGTAGAAGGACCTGAAGTGAGCAGTTCATGTGAGGAAACCCACCAACATCCCAGAGTTGAAGCTGTTCTGTATGGAGGAATGAGCTAAAATTCCTCCAAGCCGGTGTGCAGGAATGATCAAAAGTTACCGGAAACGTTTAGTTGCAGTTATTGCTGCAAAGGGGGGTCACACCAGATACTGAAAGCAAAGGTTCACATACTTTTGCCACTCACAAATATGTAATATTCGATCATTTTTCTTAATAAATAAATGACCAAGTATAATATGTTTGTTTCATTTGTTTAACTGGTTTCTCTTTATCTACTTTTAGGACTTGAGTAAAAATCTGATGATGTTTCAGGTCATATTTATGCAGAAATATAAAGGATATATAAATTCTAAAGGGTTCACAAACTTTCAAGCACAACTGTATGTTTAATTAGATGGCCAGCCTATTAAAACTGGATATAGTAACTGATATAATTCAGTTACTTATCAGTCAGCATAGCCTGGAATTGGGACTGTCCTTGTCCATAGGATGTCTGGTCACCCTAGTAAATTATACTGACAGCAAAAGAGTGAATTATTGTAATCTGCAGTAATACTGAGTTAAATTTTACTTTCTCTGGGGAATACATCACAAGGTAAATCATTCATATCATTTATAGATAACCTTTTGTTTTCCTTGCTTGCATTTTATACCTTATGGTTAGGAAGATCAATTAACTTACCTGTTGCAACTTAAAGGAACAAGAGGACTGAAGTGCACTTTTGCTTGTGCTCAAGCCACTGAGAAGACGTCATAAAGCAGAAACAGTTTGTCGATGCGGAGGTTCCTCCGCACATCTTGCTGGACTTACTGATTGAGAACTGCAGTCCCACCTGCACTCAAGCAACTTGTGACCACGAGTTCCTACCCACACACGCAGTCTGCTGGTGTTTCATTAACTTGTATTGGGGATGTGTTTGCTGTCAGCAGAGGCTATCAGATGAGAATACAAGGTAGTGTAACCGCTGTCATGGTAAAATTAAACAGTAGACTAATTCATAGTTGAAGTCACATAAAATGTTTCTTTGTTTTATGATAGATGAGTTTACAAACTGAACAGTGCATTTTAGTCGGAAATTTTAAAACTTTTTACAGCACGGCCTGTTCAAGGTATTTCAACACAAATGAAACTGTGTCGTCAAATTTCCTTGAAGAATTAAATGTCCCACATTTGAAGAACATTCATCTACAGTTGGGTTAGTTATTGGAATAGATGTGTCAAGCATTATATGTGAATGCACCTAAAAACATCTGAGACAGGGCTTGCATACTACAGCCACATTCCTGTTGGCATATAGAACAAATCTGAGTGCTTAAGTAAAAAGCTTAGAGATACAGGGAGGCTGTACTGATCTTGTTAAGGGTTCCAATGCTTCAATAAAACATTTCACAATTGTGACAAAGCTGCACTATGCAGATCGATTTGATTCATTGTTGAGTAGTAGCACATGTCATTGAGTATATTCTCAGAATGCTTAACACGATGACAGTAAAGTACTTCACATACACAAATACATGGCTCTGATAATATAAATTCCTGTTAATATGGGAATTGAGATATGACCAGGCAACAGAATTCCCGGCAAACATCAAACTTTAGTGTTTTCACGGCCAGTCATAACATACAAAATCACTTTTTTTTTTACAAATTTTAGATGCACGTGTTGAAACGAGAAGGCGTGTTGTTGTGTCAGTAACTACTGAATCATACATTTCCCAAACATTCTGGTGTATTATTCATTAATCATATGATGGGAGCAACAGCAGCAAGTGACACAGCAGAATACAAAAATTAAAGAAGGGGTAATAAGAGTTCACAATTGCTTTGCATTCATTTCTTAGTGAGTGACAAATAAACGTACTTTAAATATGCACAGCTAAACAGCTAATCAAATATGGTGAATGTTTAGAACAGATTAGAGTGCTGAGACCAATGGAACATCCACTTACAGTATCATGAGCAGGCAGATTTCAATTTCAATTTATTTTTATAAAGCACTGTTCATGAGAATAGACTTACATCACTGTAATTAATTTACAAGTAAAATGAAAGTTACACGTATTACAATATCTACTCTCTACATATAAAATCCTAAGCCTAAAAGTGCAACGGTAACGTTTTTGTGTCATGTTTTTTGTCACATCTTAAATTGGGCTTATTTTAAAACCTACATATATATGTTTTGTATCATTCTTTTCAGAATTTATTGAACTTTAAGGTGATGTTGTTAGATTTTCAGATTCTTAATCTGATTTTAAATTATAAGATAAAAAATATCAAGAACTCACGTCCCGCGAGATGCGACTATGTACCAAAAGATTTAACCATGCCCCGGGCCGGAAATAAAACACAAAGTAGGACAGCTGCTGTCCAGGCCTTTAAATGTTCAAAGCGCCACACGAGATGCATATCAGGCAGCACGGCAGCAGCATCAGCAAGCCAGCAGCCGATTGAGCAAAGAGGGAGGAAAAAAAACTGTATTTATTTCCCATTGTATCACCGTTTAAGAGGGGGTTACAGAGGAGCAACCACGTCTCCTTGCGGTGCATTCAGCCCCCTTCACAACAAGCAGCAGTGGTTGGCGAGTGAAGCAAGCAGGGGGGACCCCCTAGTACATAATATATAAACCTAAAAAAACACAGATTTAGTTAAACACATAATAAAATTAATACATTTCAGAATGAGTAACGTTAATGTTATGAATGAGATGTGACCAGTTGACAGGTGACGGTGGACTTTGACATTACCACCTACTCAGTTTTCAACAACACTCAGGTGCAGAGGGTGGAAAGTTTCAGATACAATGGTGTCCACATCACAGAGGACCTGTTTGTTCCAAGCACATTGACACCTTTATGAAGAAGGCACAACATTGTCTTTACAACCTCAGATGCCGCAGGAATTTCAGGCTGCCCAGAAGATACTAAAGAACTTCCACATATCCACCATCGAGCGTATCTTACAGGGAGTATTACTGCCTAGTTTAGGAACAGCATGCAGAAGGACCACAGGCTATACAGAGAGTGCCGAAGTCAGCTAAATTCATCACTGAGTGTGCACTCTCTAACTTCCATGACACCTATACCAATTGATATCAGACCAGGTCATAAAAAATTATTAGTGACCAGCAATCTGAACAACAGCCTCTTCTCTGTGCGGTGGCCATGAAAACACTGTGGCTGCCTGAAAACCAGTTCAGAGAGACTGAGGAGGAGCTTCTTTCTACAGTTTATCTGCATCTTCAATGAGCAAAGTGTCTACACCTACAAGTGCATGATACCCTATTATTATCTTCCTTACATTAAGTTAATTACATTACGTATTTTTTACCAAATATTCGATAATTCTACTGTAATGCATACTATAGCATTTATTAATGTAATGATTTTTATTAGATTTTTATTAAGTCATGTATTTGTTCTTTTATATTCTTCCTAAACACACAGTCTTGGAGTCTAACAACTTAGTATTTGGATACATATTGTACTGTTTGTGTTATTCATATGTGACAAATAAAATTTGATTTGATGGATTCTGAAAATAAATGGAAAGTTTAAAAGATACATGCATGTTATAACATTAAAGCTGTTGCCCTCATGCCTTGACTGTCCAGTTTTGACTGTTGTGTGGTATAAAACAAATACTAGCTTAGCAGGCCCTGTCTCACATTGCATTCAGCACTTTAGTAATTTTAATCCTGTAACTGAGCAGGAAGTCTTAACTTTAATTTCTAAAATGAAACCCACTACTTATTCCCTAGATCCAGTGCCAACAAAACTAGTAAAAAGTGCAATGGATATTCTTGCAGCGCCTATTCTAAACATTATCAATAGTTCATTATTACATGGCACAGTACCTGATACACTAAAAGTGTCAGTCATTAAACCTTTACTTAAAAAGTCAGACCTAGACCCACACATACTAAATAACTATAGGCCTATTTCAAATTTACCGCTTCTCTCTAAAATACTAGAAAAAGTAGTCGCCAGTCAGCTTCAGTCACACCTTACGCATTACAATTTATTTGAGAAATTCCAGTCTGGTTTTCGCACTGGTCATAGTACAGAAACTGCACTAACAGGGTTTGTAAATGACATTCTGATATCCTCTGATGAAGGAAACTCCACTGTAATTATGTTGTTGGACTGAAGTGCAGCATTTGACACCATTGACCATTCTATTTTACTGCACAGGCTAGAAAATGATGTTGGGCTTACAGGCCACGTGCTCTCTTGGTTTAGTTCTTATTTATCAAATCGATTCCAATATGTACAGAAATGTGCTGACAGTACTCCATTATTATACACAGAAGTTCAATATGGTGTCCTGCAGGGCTCAGCACTGGGACCTTTACTGTTTTCACTTTACATGCTTCCACTTGGATCTCTCATTAGGAAATATAATGTTAATTTTCACTCGTATGCAGATGACACCCAGTTATACCGTTCATTTAAATCAAATGAAGTTTCTCCGATGTTGTCTTTAATTAGTTGTGTAAGTGAATTAAAAGAGTGGATGAATGAGAACTACTTGTCTTTAAATACAGATAAAACAGAGATGTTAATTGTTGAAGGGAATGACGCTGATCACAACAATATTCTGTCATCACTTGACTCAGTTGGAATCCCAATTAATTTTACTGAATCAGCCCGCAATCTAGGTGTTATCTTTGACTCTAGCATGTCATTTAAAGCGCATATTACAAAGTCGTCCAAAACATGTTTCTTCCATCTTAAAAATGTTAGGAAATTAAGGCGCTTTCTAAATAAACAGGATTGTGAGAAATTAATTCATGCATTTATTTCTAGTAGGATTGACTACTGCAATGCGGTGTTCACAGGCTGTTCAAACTGTTGTCTATACAGCCTCCAGTTAATCCAAAATGTGGCTGCAAGAATTATCACAAGAACAAGAAAATATGAACACATAACTCCAGTTCTTAAATCTTTACACTGGCTCCCAGTTAAGTTCAGGGCAGATTTCAAAATCCTCCTTTTAACATATAAAGCATTAAATGGCCAAGGTCCGGCTTACTTTTCTGAACTTATCGTGACTTACAAACCTGAGCACACATTAAGATCTCAAGATGCCGGTCTGCTTATGATTCTAAGGATTTACAAAATAACAGTGGGAGGTCGAGCTTTTAGTTAAAGGACTCCTAAACTGTGGAATGGTTTGCCTGCTACTGTAAGAGATGCCCCCTTCAGTCTCAGCTTTTAAATCCCGGCTGAAGACTCACTACTTCAGTTTAGCATATCCTGACTAGAGCTGCTGATTAACTGTACAGACTGCATCTCTGCTGTTAGTCATTAACACTAAAACATAAGTAACATGATAGTTATAATTTGATACTAACCCTTACCTATTCTGTTTCTCTCCTTGGTACTCAAATGTGGCACTTGGTGCCATGGCCCACCTGCCAAGTTGTTTGCCTGCCTATGGTAAAGTCATCCCTGATGGAGGATCAAAGGAATCGTGGGAAAGAGGGGTCCTTTCATCGGATTGGCTGGCCCAGCACTGATTTAGCCGTGGAATGGCCAAATGGAGGAGGCAACTTGATGGATGAGGTCTCCAGGACTCTAAAAATATCCAAATCTTATTATGTGATATCATCTACTGTTAAATTCTGCTCCGTACTTCTAAATTTTTTTATTTTTATGCTGTATTGAGGATTTGTTATGTTCTGTGTATTGTATTGTATTGACCCCCTTCTTTTGACGCCCAATGCACGCCCAACCTACCTGGAAAGGGTCTCTCTTTGAACTTCCTTTCCCAAGGTTTCTTCCATTTTTTCCTACAAGGTTTTTTTTTTTTGGGGAGTTTTTCCTTGTCTTCTCAGAAAGTCAAGGCTGGGTGGCTGTCAAAAGGCAGGGCCTGTTAAAGCCCATTGCGACACTTCCTGTGTGATTTTAGGCTATACAAAAATAAACTGTATTGTATTGTATTGTATTGATGTAAGAGAGCAGACAGATCACTATAAAAGTTGGGGTACCACCCTGGTGACCTAACTAAAAATGAAATAACCATAAAAAAAAAACTGGCTTGTCCAGGTGGACGAACACCAAAAGTTACATCAATGGTGTTAATCTTCCAGTCTGCTGAGGGAGGAAGAGAAAAAGACATTTGGAAACCCCTGGAGCGGCAAGGAATTACAATCACCAGAGCCCTTAAGCTGTTCTCTAAATGCCCTCAAATGACAGTGACTTCTGGTTAGCCACCTGTACATGAGGATCTGCTTTGGCTTGACAACTCACTTGCCAACTCTCCCCTGAGGCTTCCTGCATTATGAGGAATTTTGTATGCTGACCCTAAGCTTTTTTTATGTTTGATCATTAACTCAACCCAATTTTTCTTTCAACTTCCACACTTTTAATCAATTCCTGAAAAAAACTACAGGAAGATGACTGTGAAACAGCAGTGCACTTGAGGGAATTAATCCAACCGTGTGTGACAGCAGCATCAGGGAGCATCAGAATTGTGCATTACTCCTTTAATCTGACCGTCGATGCATTTGAAATGTATTGATTAATCTCTTATAGTACAAATGCTAGCATTCCATATAGGTGAGGTAACAGGCAAACTAATACTATACATTAATAAAGGAAAATTAATAAAGGATTACATCTTGCCTGAAGAAGGGGCCTGAGTTGCCTCTAAAGCTTGGATATTGTAATCTTTTTTTAGTTAGCCAATAAAAGGAGTCATTTGACTTGACTTCTCACTAAAGAAAAATTTAAATAAAAAATACATTAAATAAAAAAGAATAACAGCAGGAGTATGAATCTAATGATATGTCCTCATTAGAGAGCATGAATAAATTGTATTAGTAATTGTGAAAGATACTGAGCGTGAATGTCACAGGTGACATCGCAGGCATTGCGGACTGCAGGTTCACTCCGTTCAATTCAATTTAATTAGGTGGTGCTTCTGTAGTGAGATTTAAATGCTAGACCAATATGGACTGGGCCAGCTAGTATAACATTACATGGTAATATAGTATAATATCCATCCATCCATCCATTATCCAACCTGCTATATCCTAACACAGGGTCACGGGGGTCTGCTGGAGCCAATCCCAGCCAACACAGGGTGCAAGGCAGGAAACAAACCCCGGGCAGGGTGCCAGCCCACCGCAGGGCATACACACCATGTACACACTAGGGACAGTTTTAGGATTGCCAATTCACCTAACCTGCATGTCTTTGGACTGTGGGAGGAAACCCACGCAAACATGGGGAGAACATGCAAACTCCACGCAGGGCGAACCCAGATCTCCTAACTGCGAGGCAGCAGCGCTACCACTGCGCCACCGTGCCACCCTATAGTATAATATAATAAGCTTAATTTATCCATCCATTCATTTCCTGAAGATGCTTATTTTCATCACTGCAAAACATCTGGATGCAAACATCAGATGGATAGAAGGCATTCAGGAGTCAGTCATTTAGTTCTTAAGGTGTGTGCTGACCAACTTTGTGGTGTCCTCTGTCACCTGTTCAGTCTGTCCCTAAGGCTTCAGAAAGTACCACTGCTGTGGAAACCTTATTGCATTGTTCCTTATCCAAAGAAGGCAAACACCTTTCACCTACTGGCTACAGACCAGTGCCACCTATGTCTCACATCAAAAAGACCTTCAAAGGCCTGATACAAGGCTATAAGAGTCCTCTTGTGAAAGTTCACTCGGAGCCACTGCAGTTGGCCTAATGGACAAAGACTGGAATTTACAGTCTCCTCCACAAGTCTGGACAAAGCTGGCAGCACTGGGAAGATCTTGTTCTTTGATTTCTTCACTGCCATTTACTGTCCATCCATCCCAGTTAAGGGGTAAACTTTGAGATATGTAGGTGGATGGTGTCCTGGATAATGAACTATCTGTTGGAAAGAACTCAAGGACTATGTTTCTGATGTGGATGTGAGCAACATTGGAGCACCATATGGAAACAATCCTATCTCCTTTTCTGTTCCCCCTGTACGCCTCACACTTATGGGGTGTATTGATAAAAAGGGTGAAACAGAGGGTGGGAGTTGGAAGGAGGGACTGAAGGAACTGTCTTTAACTTAACATCAACAAAACCAATGACCTGGTTATTGACTTTTGCTGCACCAAACAGCCTCTATGCCCAGTCACTATTCATGGAGTGGATGTAGGAGTGATGCACTACTACAGGTACTTGGGGGACCACATCATTGACAGGCTGGACTGGTGTAGTGACACTGTGTGACTATGTAAGAAAGGGCAGAGCAGGCTGTTTATATTAATACACTGCAATCTATTCATGTGGGTAGTCACATCCTCTTCATGTTCTACAACTCTTTGATGGCCAGTGAGATTTTCTATGCTGTGAAAGAAGAAAGGCCCGCGAAATCAATAAGCTAATGAGAAAGGCAGGCTTAATTATTGGACATACTCTGGACCTCCTGGAGGTTTTAGCAAAAGGAGAGGACTGAAACAAAACTGAGTGCCAATATGAACAATGCTGCACATCCTCTCCATGACACACTACAACAACAACAACGACATTAACATTTATTCCTATAGCACACTTTCATATAAACAGTGTAGGCCAAAGTGGTTTACAAGATGTCAAAGAAAAAGTTACAAGAAAAATAAATAAGCAATACTAAGAAAGATTAAGTAACAAAGAGAAAAACAAATAAATCTACACAATCTTAAAAAAACTGATAAATACAAGAGTAGACTTTTGCCAAGCAAGTTATTACCTTTAAATTTATCAGAAGGTTTTTTTTCTATTTTGAGACATTCTAATGTTCCTTTATTGTTTATGATAATATAATATTTATTTATTTATTTATTGAGCTTCTGTAAAAAGCCACATTTTACATATAGAGTTCTATCTATCTATCTATCTATCTATCTATCTATCTATCTATCTATCTATCTATCTATCTATCTATCTATCTATCTATCTATCTATGAGACCCAAGACAGTAGATCATTGACACAGTAACACTTAAACTTCACCACGCTCAGGTCATTCATATTTCTTTGCCTTACTGATGACAAATGCACATTCCAATCACACATTTCCACATTTCTCCATCCGGTGCCCTGATTCACTCAGATGTTTCCAGTGGGTCACTAGTTGAACAGTTCAACGTTTTGAGAAAGCCTCTAGATGACCTTAAGTCCTAACACTTTTTCCCCAAAGTGCTTGATTTCTACGTTTTATTCTATGCCTATTCTCAGTCTGCTAGCAGCTACTGAAGTCAAATGTATGAGGTTCAGTTTGAGAGTTAGGGACTTGTAGCATGCATGGAAAATACTTTTTCCAAGTTCACTAACATTGGCAGAACTCTTCTTCCGAATTTCAAAGTAGAGGCAGTCCCAGAAGAGAGCTTCACTACGCAATTTTACTGTCAGCTGTAGATTTCTAAGAATCATCATTATTTGACTTGTTTTTGGAATTTTTTACAAAGATAACAAATCAATAGTAAATTCTTGGTCATTTATTTTTGGCCATACACAAACACATGCGCCACTGTATACATCACCATCCATGTATACCATCACCATACATCACAGCCTTAAAATTGCTGCCATTAGTAAACATGCCTTCTATAATAAGCTGGAGAGAATATTTCTGTTTATTCTCAATGTTTAGATTTGTGGGAAGCTGAAATGTTTCCTGACAGTTAATTGCACAAGTAAGGAACAGGCCTGAATGAAATCCCAAAGCATTTAATAAAATCAAAATGTGATCAATTCAAAATAGATATAGTAGGTCCACGGTATACAGTGCATATACATATTGTCACATACGAGCGATTAGGGGGCAGCTAAAAGACCTGACGAGCCACAAAAACCCACAAAACAGGGGACTAAGGCAAATTTTCATTCTAGTCATTTTCTTAATTAGTGACCAGTTTGTACTGGCTGATTAACATCCATCCATCCATTATCCAACCCACTACATCCTAACTACAGGGTCTTGGGGGTCTGCTGGAGCCATTCCCAGCCAACACAGTGTGCAAGGCAGGAAACAAACCCCAGGCAGGGTGCTACACACACTAGAGACAATGTAGGATCACCAATGCACCTAACCTGAATGTCTTTGGACTGTGGGAGGAAACCCACACAGACATGGGGAGAACATGCAAACTCCACGTAGGGAGGACCCGGGAAGCGAACCCGGGTCTCCTAACTGCGAGGCAGCAGAGCTGCCCATTGTGCCACCGACCTGATTAACATCATTTGCCTTAATTTTAATTGGCTTGCTATTTATTTGATTCCTTTTTTCTTAATTGGCAGATAAATAATAATGAGCTTTAAAATTAACCAACGAAAAGAATATCTGAAAATGAAGAAGGGTAAAAGTCTGAGTAATGTTGATCTACTCAGGTCCTCAAAACACATTGATGGTGGTCTTAAAACAAAGGAAATCAACAGCTTTGGAAATGTCTGCTGTGACAGAATGGGAGCACCGACAGGCCATGGAGTCAAATAACTTAATGAACCACAAGAATCGGCTACTAATTAAAAACTGGTTGGTGAGAAATTGGTTGGAGTTTGAGGCCCAGACTTAGATGGTTAAATGTTGGCTTAGCTCACCTCTTGTTTCTGTTTCACTACCTTTCAAGGAAAAAAAGATTTAATTCAGAGGACTGAGTCTTTGAAAACACAGCAATTAAAATGAAGGGAAAAAAAATCAAATAACAGTAGAAACTGGTCCCTGCAGTATATACACGGAGAGATAGTGAGGAGGAAAAAAAGAAACAGCATTTTCTGGAACTGAAGAGCTCAAGTTTTAGTTTGTGCAAAAAAAAATCATTTTAGCAATCCTGATTGTGTAGTGAAGCACTGAAATTTGCCAAACACACAAAAGCACATTAATTGCACTTTTACTCAGCGTGGTCCTGGTGAAACAGGTTCTGATCAGGTCACCATAGAATAGAGCTTCATTCATAGCTTTGGTCAAAAACCTTCCCGTTCAGTTGTCTGTGCATTATATCATGGTTTGAATGTCACCAGAAGTAAGGGAGAAGACCATTGTCATGTTGCTTGGAGCCAACCTTTGTTTCCTCCATTGCTAGGCACTATAAAATAGACAACTCCAATGTTTACTGACTGCAGTCAAAGGTTCAGCAGATGGCAAGGACAGATGACTTTTCAAAATCCAGTTGCCTTCTAGTGAGCACATCAGATCAGGGTTGACCCATCAGACTGGTCCATCTGAGAAATTGTTTCAGATCTGCCACCTGTCTTGCAGCTGAAACTACTGGCAGATAAAGTGACCACATCAGTGGCTTGACAATGAGTGACAGATTTCATCCTACTGGATTTACAACATGGTGACGATTCAAAGGACCCTATTCACTCTTCTTAGACGTTACCCTTGACGGGCATGGGCCAGATAAAGCCTGCAAGCAATTTGTCAGCGGTGACATCTGGTCTCCTTCTTGGGAGAGATATTGTGAGATTTTTGAGACCCTAACAACCTCTCAGTTGTGCTCAGGGACCCTCAGGGACCAGTTGTCCTCTACCTGTGTACCTACAAGTTCGCGGTCTGCTCATGCACGTTCGAAGTCTCACCCTCTGGTTGATGCAGGAAGCAATAAGGATGCAATAAGATGCTGCAGATGTTCTATCAGACGGTTGTGGCGAGTGCCCTCTTCTACGCGGTGATGTGCCTGGGGAGGCAGCATAAAGAAGAAGGACACCTCACGCCTGGACAAACTGGTGAGGAAGGTTGGCTCTATTGTAGGCACGGAGCTGGACAGTTTGACATTCGTGGCAGAGCGACGGGCGCTGAGCAGGCTCCTGTCAGTCAAGGAGAATCCACTGCATCCACTGAACAGGATCATCTCCAGGCAGAGGAGTAGCTTCAGCGACAGACTGAGGAGGTCGTTCCTCAAGTAAAGGTACACCCTTTACTTCTCGCATAATGAAGCAGCTATGTGAGAGCCTTGCAATTAAACAATTGAGCACCACTGTTTATCATCCAGAGACGAATGGTCTGACTGAACGTTTTAATTAGACTTTAAAGCAGATGATTTGGAGGGTGGCTCATGACGACCTGAGCTCTGGGAACACAGTGTTGCCCTTTCTCCTATTTGCTGTTTGGGAATCCCGTCAGGCATCTTATGGCTTCAGTCCACTTCAAAATGTTATTTGGCCAGTGGCTACGAGGGCTGTTGGAGGTTTTTTGGAAAGAATGCATGGTGGTTCCCACTGAAACTCATAGGGTGAGAGTTCTCAATCAGGTCATTTCACTCCAAGAACAAATTTCCAAATTGTCCTCAATTGTGCACCAGCAGTGTGAACAGTAGGCAAAATATGTAATTATGAGAGAAAAAGCTAACTTTGTGAATTCAAAAAGAGTGATTGGTTTTTGGTTTTGATCCCATCTGACATACATAAATTTCAGGCGAATTTGCTGTGTCTGGCAGTAGTGGGGAACATATTAGCCTGGTGAATGATAAGGTCAGGATTCCTGGGCAACAAAAGTTGCATGTTTATCTTTTGAAGGAGTGGCATGAACCTAACAAGGTGTTGGCCACATCCGCTGCAGTCTTTCATTCTGATGTTGTATTGGTGATGATTTGAAGGACACTCAGAAAGCTGAGTTGTTGTCTCTAATTAGATGGAACTCTGATGACCTTTTGGCGATGCCTGGTGGGATGGAAATTGTTGAACATAAGATTGTAACCGAACCCAGTGTTAAGATACAGATGTGCCCATATCATATGGAGATGAAACAGATGCTCGAGTTGGGTATGATTCACCACTGTAAAAGCGAAAGATGAAGTCTAATTGTTCTGGTTCCAAACCATGGTTTGGTTAGGTTTTGTATAGATTTAGGATGCTTGAATAAGATTTCCAAGTTTGGTGTCATGTATTGATGACTTACTGACGAAACTTGGACAAGCCTCGTATATTTCTGTTAGTCTCTAGATTGGCTCCTGTAAACTGTCTAGCTATAACAAGTTCATTATGACTCCTAAGTCCTTCATATAAGGAGTACTGTAATTTGAAGTTTCAGACTTCCCATTGTGTATTCAAACGATATCATCATACAGTATATTTTGCACTATTTTCAAAAGAATTGCAATTATATTAAATACCACTACCAAGAAGGGTATCTTTACTTTTATGGACAGTACAAATTGAAACATTACCTTTGTAAGTGTTTTGACATAAAATTTGAAATCCCAGCCAAGTTGATAAATCACAGCCCCACAAAAAAAACAATTGAATCTTTTCATTAATGTGTTAGTGAGTCCTGCTACAACACGCTCAGAAATGAAGTGCAGGCCTCAAAGAAAACAAAAAACATCAGAAACCAAGACCTGTCTGGACCCAGAGAGCAGACCTCACCCTCGACAGCCTACTTGCAAAAAGATTAAGGCTTTTAAAGTTAAAAAATGCTCTTTTAAGAGGAAATGAAAATTGTTTTTTTCTAAACTATGCTCTAAAGGACAAACAAAAAACAAAGTTTCATAAGGTTTAAATAATTTATTTTAATAAAAGGAATCACAAGAGAAAGGATAGGAAAGGAAACGGAGTAAAAATAAGTTGTGCCATAAAGGCCAAACATTAAGCAAACAAATCCAAGGCAAGTACCTTACAACAAATGCGGGGTCAACAAGCCAGTAAATCCAAGCACAAATCACGAATCAAAAACAGGAATCGAGGACCAAAACACAATGTCAACACTTCAGTACAACCTGATGCTTCTCCTTTTAAACCCTGCACAAATTATATTTGGGGTGATGAACTCCATAACCAACCAACCGTAAGGTGTCCCTAGTGACAAAAATGACAAACTGTCAAAACCTGAGACAAAACAAAATGGCAGTGGAAACAATTCAAAGTAAAAGTACAAAGCTCAATGCCAAGATAATGGCAAGGTACAAAATTACTATGGACCAGCATGCGTGGAAATATATGGAGTGGCACTTTGGACCAGAACAGCTGGTGTGCTCTCAGGCTTTCAAGCTATGGGAGTAGTTTGGGTTCTGACTTAAACTGAGGGCCAGCACCACCTAAAAGGTAGTTAAAATATTCACCTGTGACTACGTATTAAATGTTTTAACACGGACACGGAACATGGATAGCCTGATCAAGACTTTGCAGCTGCATAGAAAGGGCTTGCAACTAGAATGGTCACAACAGTCCAATGATCATCATAGACCTTGAATGGGATATGCCCAAAAAGTGGAGCACATCACAATGCCAAAGAAAAAATGACCATCCTCCCCTCCACTGTTTCAAGTGTGGGGAGATTGGACACTTCATCCTGTAAGCTGATGGATTACAGCTGAGAGTGAAGAAGAAGGTATTGAGCATCTGCTAACCCTCTGTCTCTTCCTTATATGGGTGTTGTGATAATCAATAGGCACAAGGTAACAGTACTTAGCAACTCCAGGAGTAACATTTCTATTGTTGTTCACCATTACATGCTTATAAAATAGGAAACCACCAAAGTCAGTTTAACCCTGTTTCCACGAGGAAGCTCATTGGCACAGGACCACTGCATGTTTGATGACCTTCCAGGGTGCCACTTGAACTATAATAAAGGCTGTTATGCTCAGCCCACTGTATTCTGTCATACTTGTGCAGGACTGATTGCAAAACAACAGCAGATAAGCACAGAACACACTTGTTGATTCATTGGGCCTGGCATTAGATGGATGATCTACATCTCAAATTGTCTCCAGGCAATGTTCTATGCCAGCACTAGAGATGAATCAAGTGCCAACTCAGTTTGAGTAAGTAACATCACACTGTCTCATGCTAACACTTTTGACAGAGGTGTTGGGTGTGACACCGCAGCTGGGAACTCTGCCCTGGAAGGTCACAACTGATCACCTGATCCCTTGTCACAACTATATTTTCAAATCCAATAATTATCATTTAAAAGAAAACAATGGAAAGATGATTCTTTTAAATCTGCAAAAAATGCAGTAGTTCTTGTTGAATGGCAGCATACTGCACATCCCATGCCACAAGGGTAGAATTTTTCCAATTGAATGTGATTTGTTGTATTACATAGAGGAACATGAAGGAGAGGTGATATCATTGTTGGTAGTCCCAAAAGTCTACTGGTAGCAGGTTTGAAAGCTAGCACACACCTACCTCCTTGGAGCCCGCCTTGGGTCTGATAAGGCTCTCGAGTGAATCAAACTATGTTTCAATTGGCTGGGAATTAATGAGCAGGTCCATCGCTTTTGTAGTTCCTACCCAGAATGTCAACTGCAACAGATTCCTCGGACCAGACTCCTCTTGTTCTGGTACTGCTAATTGACATATCTTTTGAGAGAACTAGAGTGGACAGTGTAGGACCATTTGAACAGTTGGCCCTGAGATGTAAATACATTCTGGTCATAGTGGAATATACTACACAATACCCTGAGGCAATCCCCTTTTGACAAACCAATATCAAAAATATCCTCAGACGTATAGTTTGGTATAGCAGTTTAACCTGATGCTCAAGCAAATGCTGTGCAAGATGGTCAATGTGGATGGAACAATATAAGACCCTTGCTAAAAGCTAATATGAAATATGCACAAGCAGCCTAGGCCCACCTATATGACCGTGGCATGACCCTCTGAGAGTTCAAACCCAGCAATCAATTCATTGCTCTCATTCCCACTTCACATTCTAAATTGCTGAACCAGTGACAGGAGTCTAAAGAAATTAAGGACAAGAAAGGCTTGGTCAACTATTTGGTGAAACAGCCATATCACCATGAATCTGAATAGGCTTACCACATTAACTTGCTGAAACCGTGGAAGAACCAAATTCCCTCTCCAGTCAACCCTGTTCTTATTTTGCTCTTAAAAAACAGCTTAATTTCAGCTCTACTTTGGGACGCAGGCAGCGACGAGAGCTTTAATCAGCCATTTTGTCTGTCCCAGAGGTAGTGAATGAAAAACCCAGTTGGATGTCTCTGATTACACATGACATTGTCATCAAACCAGAGGTCATTGTCAGAGAATGGGAAAAAGTGGAACTTGAGATTAAATGAATGCTAGACTTTGAGGTCATTGAGGAGCATTTTAGTCCTTGGTCTATTCCTATTATTCTGGTCCCAAAGTTGGGCAGCAATTGCCACTTTTGCAATGACGTCAATTGGCTTAATCAAGTTTTGACACACTTTGATGCATATCCAATGCAATCAAGCTACTTGGAAATGCTCAATATTCGATCACTCTTGAAATGACAAAAGGATACTGACAAATTCCTTAAACAGAGTCCACCAAGGGAAAAAAAAAAACTCATTTAGCACCCCAGTGGTCATTGGCAGCATCATGTACTCCCAATCGGATTGCATGGGGAACCAACCACCTTTCAGTGTCTGGTGGATGGAGTGCCAATGCCCCACAATGTCTACAGTGCCACCTATCTGGATGACACTTTCATCTATTAGTGCTTCAAACACTATGTGAGGTCAATCTCTGAATATACCCAAAAAATTTTATTTTGGCCTTACTGAGGCCAAATATTTAGGCTACATGGTGGGTGGGGAAACTGTCAGGGTCCATGGTGTACCAAAGTGAATGCCATATTAAACTGGCCACATCCAAAAAACAAATGTCATGTTTAAGCATTTTTGGGCTTAGTAGGGTATTACTGCCAGTGTGTGCCTCGCTTCTCTGCAAGAGCTACACCCTTGATGAACCTCACAAAAAAGTGAGCATCTAATATGGTGGTATGGGATGAAAAATTGGAGACTGCATTTTACAACCTGAAGAAGGCCCTTACATTAGTACCAGTATCATTGGCACCTGATTTTTCTTTGAACTTTATCCTCCAGACTTCACATGCAGATCTAGGTGTTGAACATCTTGTGATATACCTGAGCTGCAAACTATTGGACCAGCAAACAAGGCATGTGGCAGTGAAAAGGTAAAGGGCAATACAACTGCTGAGGTACTATCTTCTCTGCCATAAATTTACTCTTGTCACTGTACCTTCCCTTCACAAAGAGTCAATTCTGCATGTCACCAAATGGTTTTTAGATTTCCATCAATTTAAATTTAAGGTCCAAATTGCATGGCTTCCTACATGTCAAAACTGATGTTCTTTCTTGGATACATGACCTCTCGGTTTGGACTGCCTGACCCTACCGAATCTCAGCTGAGAAATGATGTCACGTATATGCACTTAGGTGATAACTTCAGGATTCGTCAAATGGTAATTCCACCCCGATGAGGTTGGTGCTGTCTCTTAATGCCCCTCCTCTTCCTCCATTTGTAGAGCAGAAGATTGATGTACTCAACACTAATGCGTGACTTCCTGAAAGTGCTTTTTCCACCTGATTTGCCTGAAAACTGGCGCCACCATCTTCTAGCAGTCTAGCTGAAGACTCACATCTGGAAAGACATCTCCACAGTTATTACTTGTTTAATGTTTTTGATTTGTTACACTATAAATGGCTAGTTTACATTTGATACAGCAAGTGTGAGGCAGGTAGTGTAGTAATCAAAGTCTTTTTTTAACACACCCATAACCAGCAGGCTTTACCCTGAATTTTCCCAGAAACTGTAAGGTCATGGGTTTGTGTGAAGGAAACTAAGCTGAGAATTTTAGGTCACAATATGGTTTATGTTCCGGGAATTTCCCAGATTGACTTACTGTATGTTTATACTAAACAAGGAAGATTCCCAAAGTGTCAGGACATTCTTCTGTAAAACACAGTGACACAGTAAATGACAGTAAATCACTTCTCTCAAGTTAGTTTTCTTGTGCTTACTATTTATAATGCATCTGGAAATTGGAAACATTTCAAATAAGGAAGCTTCTATATTTCCAAGCTAAAAGGTGGATGCTTTAGTATGATATGTACTTCAGAGCTCCTCCTTTCGATCACTGCTGTAGATCAGTGGCGATCACGTCACAAAGACAAACAGGTTAGGTTTATATATGTTTTACAAGGGTACAGGTATGCTCTCTGTAATGACGTAAAATGATGGATGTTTGTTATAGAATCAGAACCAGCAGCATCAAGTGCAAGACAGGGTAACAGTGTATTCAGTTCAACACAAAACAGAACAATACAATCTACTTTATAAAGCTCTCTTTACCAAGTGCAGCTTTAGGGTGCTGTAATCAAGTTAGAAACTATAATAAAAATGACACAAATGCATTCATCAAAATACAAATGAGGTTAAACACGCAGTAAACCACAGCAGTTACAAATGGATTGATGAGGGCATACAAACAAAGTGCAAAATCTGTCATCATAGGTTCTGATAACTTTTTTTCTGCTTTATCATTAGTTTATTAATTTCTAATGATTAGAATGACTGGGTTTTCTCAGACTGATGGGATGGTGGTGAGCAGCAGACAAAGGGGTATCCAGGTTTGGTCAATGTCTCAGCCTGCACTTCTTTTGTATCTAAGCAGGACTGCTATCATCAGATGAGTAAACTAACTAGTCTCATTTTGACAAATTCCTGCTCATGTCTTATTAGTGAGTGAACATTCCAATGCTTCAAGAATTTTGCTTCACAATGACAAGGAGAGCTAATACTGAAAATCCAGGAGCAACGTTGCTGAGACTGCTTGGCTGCCACAAGCCAGTTATCACTTTGATAGCTGACACGTTTTACTTAAAATTAAAAAAAAAAAAGGATCATGAGGCTTTCCCAACAAGTAATGTCATCAAGTGAGCTTTTGTCCTTCTGTTCCTCTAAAGATTTCTGGTTTCTCTGAGCTCATTTTGGGGAATCTACATTAGTTTTTGACAGGTACTTCTCTACCGTCAAATTTCTCACCTGCCAGTGCCTTTCGAGTGAATGCCACCTGGGTGAGGGCTTGTCAGCAAATAGGTTTAGGCTTAGGGTTAGGTTTAGCTACATATTTTTTCATATTTTTAAACTTTTCACCTCTAATTCTTGAATTACAATACACACTCATACATTTAACATACATGAATACTAGCCATAATAGCACATCCTACCATCAACGGAAAGAAAACTGTAATACTGACAGATGTTGTCGACCGATTCTAGTACAGGAGCCCAAACGAAATGTCGGGGTGCCATCTGGGCCACCCCATTTACTTGTGTAAGGGAAACTAAAATAACAGTCACACGATGGTGCTATACTTAACAAAAAGTGTAATTAGCAGTCAGCTAAGGCAGATCTGGTGCAAGTAGCAGTCTCCTAAATGAGACGCCTCCATCTGGAAGTGCCCTGCTTTTATAGCTTGTGGAAAGGAAGGGGTGGAATATGTTGTCCTCATTAGGCATCTCCTCGGAGCTGTGGGTGGAAAAGCAGGCAAGACAGTTCTGGTAACTCGAAATTGACGGTTCAAATCCTGGCAGTGACTGAAAGGAATGCTACTTTGTTGAGCACTTGAGCAAGGCCCTCAACCTGCAATTGCTCCAGGGGTGCTGTACAAAATTGCTGACCCTGCACTCTGACACCACAACTCTGTGGAGAATAAGTTGATAAGTTGGGGTATGCAAAAAATTACAGATTCCTAATTGTACATGGTGAATAAAGTATTAAAAACATCTAATAACTAAAAAAAAATAAAAAATTGCACCCTGTAGTGTTCAGGAGTGGTAGTGCTTATCTGCTGCGCATGTATGACAAAGGGTGCTGAGTGCTTAGGAAAAAAGTACAAAAGAAGAAGGAGACTTACATGCAACTTGCATGCTCAAATGCTTATTGTATTTATACTTGTATACTTACATAACTCGTTATAGAATGAAATAATGAATTTAAAAGTCTTTATTGTAAATTAGCTTTCCTTGTTGTGCTGCGTCAAGATGCTTTACTTTAACTTTTGCTCTCGACCAAGTAACATATGCTTGGCCATGTGTAAAACTGGTGACAATAAATAAATACCAAAAGCAAAAAATGTAGCATTAAAATAAATACAGCATTACAGTTACAGACATGTGTATTTGTAATTATACAGTATATTCACTGCATTCATTTCTGCAATTTGCATAGCTTTATGCTATATGCTGCTTAGAAAATTATGCTTGAGATTCACATTCATGAAATCTAAAGTGTCATTTGAGAGTCATGCATAGTGTCACACATAAGTGTCAGTGGATCATCCTTCGGGCTTGTCTGAGGTATGTACTACCACCCTGGGTTGAGAGGGAATGTTGACACTAACCTTATCTCCTCTGTTCCCTCCACAGTGCTAAGAAGATATCCATTGAGGACATTTGACTCCACTCCTTCTGGTCACCCTAGACAAAGGTATCACTCGATACAAGAGTGCACCGCAGGACGGAGCTCCTAACTCCAGTGATTAAGCCAGGTATTACAAGAAAAGAGAAGTACCCAACTTTAAGAACCCCCTTTTAAGTTCATTTCTAGCACCATCAAGAACATATTTTGTTTACTGTTTTCAACTGATTAAATGGGGGTACTGGGTTGGCTCCACAACATTTCTACTTGTGAAGCCGCAAAACTTCACTTGACCACAACAGATACAAGGATTGCTTCATGTCATACCATGAGGTCCTTATTTTTAGTTTTAACAGGACCTTGGGGACATGTAGTATCGGCGGTCAAGGGATTAGTGAAGTAATATGGGAGGCAATGTGCCAAAGTTTATATTAATTTAAAAATAATACCAGAAAGTGCACTTAAAATAAATCTTCATATTAAGTGATAAAAACAATGAAAACAAAATATTGCACACACACACACACACACACATAAAAAAATCTCAAAGGAGAAAAAGGGTGCTTTTTGAAGTGGTGAACCCATAGGTTTTCAATTTAAAAAAAATGCTTCTCATGCTCTCCCTCTCTGTAAAGCTTACAGGGAAAAAGCGTCTTGCCTTGGCAAAAAGGCTCTGAAAATGCAACTGTAGAGAAGTTGCTCAAAAGCAGCTCTAGTCTCCCACTAAACCTGAACTGAGCAGATCTGATGTCCTCTTAGTCTTACCTGACCTGCCCCTCTCATAGCAGATTCCATCCATCCATTATCCAACCCGCTATGTCCTAACTACAGGGTGACGGGGGTCTGCTGGAGCCAATCCCAGGGCACAAGGCAGGAAACAAACCCCAGGCAGGGCGCCAGCCCACTGCAGGGCATACACACACTCACACACCAAGTACACACTAGGGACAATTTAGAATCGCCAATACACCTAACCTGCATGTCTTTGGACTGTGGGAGGAAACCGGAGCACCAGGAGGAAACTCATGCAGACACGGGGAGAACATGCAAACTCCACACAGGGAGGACCTGGGAAGTGAACCCCAGGTCACCTAACTGCGAGGCCGCAGCAGCGCTACCCTTTGCACCACTGTGCCACCCACATAGCAGATTGACCCACTAAATTTTTGTTGACATTGTCTTTTAGCCTGCAACAAAGAGAAAACAATACATTAATTTATGAATGAATAAATAGAATACAAAAAAATACTTGGATATGCTCACAATCCACTGAAATAAGCTGGATACCATGACAAAAAATAATATGTCTGCCACCATGAAAACAATACAAAATGGTGAATTCCACAAAACAACATTGTGCTGTGATGACATAACAAAGTATAACGAAATAAATATGGCCCAAGGAAAATTATTAAGTTAATGAAATGCACAAAAGGAGTAGGAAAAAAAATCATGGCCTGGGCAAGCAGCATCAATAAAAATAAAGTGCTGGAAATTCTTGCGACAACAAAGCAAAAAATGGTTGTAAGCCAACAAAAAAGCCCACACGAAGGGCCATTCCTGCTCTCTCTTCTGGTCTGAACCCTCTAACATCACAAACAACGACAGTAATATGAAGCAAGAGCAGGGATCATAAATCTAAGAAACCCAAAGAGCAAATCAAAAAGCTTAAAACCAGGAAACAAAATGAATTTGTAATACAGAGGTTTCAGTACAAACTGAACCCAGCTAGAGACTAAAAAGGTGCACAACCAAAGACAATAAATAAGAAATAATGATTTACATAGCAGACTGTGCACAATAAACAATAAAGCTTTAAGATATTAGATGCTTACAAGGCGAGTGTTTTCCATGGTCAGATCATAACAAGAGATGTGCGTAGAAAGAGATTCAGATTGCTGTGTACCAAACTAACCAGACCCAGGGGTTTATATACTTTAAAGATATTTCAGACCATGCTCCAATGATCTTGGAGCTGAAATTACTAAGCCCCATACACTCACCCTGTAGATGGCGACTCAATCCGCTTCTATTAGCTGACGAGAATTGTACTGAATTTATATCCAAACAAATCGAATTCTTTCTAGAGACAAATACATCCCCTGAGATCTCTGCAGGAATACTCTGGGAAACTCTTAAGGCCTTCTTAAGAGGACAGATTATCTCATATCTTTCCCACAGAAATAAATCCGAAGCGAAGAAAGTAGCAGAGATAAAAAGCGAAATTACTAAAATAGATGAAGAACATGCCAGACTACCAAGCGAGACTCTACATAAGAGGAGGCAGGCTCTACATTCAGAATTAAACCTCTTGACAACTAAAGAAACTGAACAACTAATTTACAAATCCAGACATCATTATTATGAACATGGAGAGAAAGCTAATAAGCTTTTAGCGCAACAAATTCACAAGCAAGATGTATAACGCAATCTCGGTAATTACTAACACGAACGGAGATAAAATCATCGAACACAAAAATATAATGTACACTTTTAGAGACTACTATAAATCCCTATATACTACGGAGTTTAAAGAAGACAATATACAATCTAATGCATTTCTGGATACATTACAGATACCACAAATTGACGCTTTTAGTGTGGAGGAACTCGATAAACCTCTGTCATTATCAGAATTACTGGATGCTATAAAGTCACTCCAAGGTGGAAAAGCAGCAGGCCCTGACGGCTACCCTGCAGAGTTTTACAAGAAATTCTCCGCTCAGCTAGCTCCCTCCTATTAGCAACATTTACAGAAGCCAGAGATAACCAATCTCTTCCACAAACCTTTCGCCAAGCACTAATCACTGTCTTTCCAAAACAAAATAAGGACTTATTACAATGTGCATCATACAGACCAATTTCACTTCTGAATAACGACGTTAAAATACTCTCTAAAATCATAGCTAGAAGGATGGAGAAAGTGCTCCCTCAGTAATATCACAAGACCAAACTGGATTTATTAGGGGCCGACACTTATCTTCAAATCTTCGACGCCTGTTTAATGTAATATACTCACCAACTAAATCAAACACCCCAGAAATATTATTATCATTGGATGCAGAAAAAGCATTCGACATGATTGAATGGAAATACCTTTTACTATTTTGGAGAAGTTTGGGTTTGGCCCAACATTTGTGCATGGATTAAATTACTGTATACTAACCCAGAAGCTTCAGTTTGCATCAATAACATTTGCTCAGACTACTTTAAACTAGAGCGTGGCACAAGACAAGGATGCCCTTTGTCACCACTGCTGTTTGCAATTGCCATTGAACCACTGGCAATACATTGTCGAAATACTGATCAGATAAAGGGGATTAGCAGAGAAGGACTGGAACAGAAAATCTCATTATATGCAGATGACATGGTACTGTATATATCGGACCCAGAAAATTCTGTGCCTGCAGTCTTAGCAGCACTCACAGAATTTCAAAAGCTCTCTGGTCTCAGAATTAATCTGAATAAAAGTGTACTCTTTCCGTGAATTCTCAAGCATATAATATTAGATTAGACACCCTTCCTTTTATCATTGCAGAACAGTTTAAATACCTCGGGGTAAACATCACAAGTAAACATAAAGCTCTTTATCAACAAAATTTATCGTCTGCATGGAAAAAATTAAACAAGACTTGCATAGATGGTCAACCCTTCATCTCACACTAGCTGGAAGAATTAACACTGTTAAGATGAATATTCTTCCTAAGCTCCTTTTTATTTCAAAACATACCAATATACATTAATAAATCGTTCTTTAAGCAATTAGATTCAACAATAACCTCATTTATTTGGAATTCTAAACATCCACGCATCAAAAGAGCGACCCTACAAAGACAAAAGGCAGAAGGCGGCATGGCTCTACCTAACTTCCAGTTTTATTACTGGGCAAATATACAGTCGATAAGAACCTGGACACAAATAGAAGAACATACACAGGCATGGACCGCAATAGAAGTAAAATCCTGCAGTACTTCTTTGTATTCCTTGCTCTGTGCTCCAATAAACACACGTTATCGGCAATACACTAATAACCCAATTGTGCTCCACTCACTTAGAATCTGGAACCAATGTAGAAAGCATTTTAAGACGGAGAAGCTTCTTTCTGTGGCACCCTGCAAAAGAACCACCTCTTTCAACCCTCACAAACATATGCAGTTTTAATATCTGGAAAAATTTGGAATTAACTTGCTTAGAGATCTTTATATAGACAACGTCTTTGCATCCTATGAACAATTACATTCCAAATTTAACATTCCAGCTACAAATTTCTTTCACTATCTTCAAATCAGGAACTTTGTTAAACAGAACCTTCCAGATTTTCCTCATCTTGCACCCTCATCCACGCTGGAAAAATATTGCTCAATTTCAAGGAGTTAGACTCCATCTCTACAATATATAAAATCCTTTTACAATCCCTTCCTTTCAAAGATCCAAGAGGACACTGGGAAAATGACCTCTCAATTAATATATCAGAAAAGGAGTGGAAAGTAGCAATGCAGAGAATTCACTCAAGCTCCATATGCAAAGCATACAATTATACAACTCAAAATTATATATCGAGCACATCTGTCTCACTAAAACTCTCAAAATGTTTCCAGGGCATGATCCAACCTGCGACGTTGCAACCAAGCCCCAGCCTCACTAGGTCACATGTTCTGGGCCTGCACCAAATTAACATTATTCTGGACAAAAATTTTTAATTACCTCTCAGACAGTCTTGGACTCACAATCCCTCCTAACCCATTAACAGCTGTGTTTGGGGTTCTTCCAGAGGGTCTTAAAGTGGAGAAAGACAAACAAATTGTGATTGCATTCACTACACTGTTGGCACGCAGACTTATTCTGATAAACTGGAAGAACCCAAACTCTCCTCTTTTAAGTCAGTGGGAAACTGATGTGTTATATTATTTGAAATTGGAAAAAATCAAATACTCAGTTAGAGGATCTGTGCAGACTTTTTTCAAAACGTGGCAGGATCTAATCAGTAATATTTTGAATGAAGTTTATAAAGCACAGAGAATTTGTTGATTTAGGTATTTTTACAAGCCTTAAATTTTACACCGTTTGGCTTGCTCTCTCTCTCAAGGGTGGGGATCGATCTGTTCTTAGCATAATTCTTTTTTTGTAAAAACTTGATTGCTATGTATTGATTGTAATAAAATTAATAAATAAAAAAAAAAAAAAAGATACATCAGATTAACAACAAGAGATAAAGTGACTGGCTAGATGAGGCACAAGGGGTGCGTTGTATTTAAATGGTCATTATGTGCTTTATATGAGTATCATGGGCATTAATAACACCACTGTGAGTTTGGGACGTGACTAACAGTTGTGTTAATAAATGACAAGATAAAAGGGTGCGCAGATCCACAAATAACAGTAACAGCTAACAGCATGAGGGGCAGAACATCTTTTACATTCAGGCCGAAAACTCACTACTTTAGTCTAGCATACTCTGACTAGACATGCTGATTAGCTCTGTGTATTGCATTTCTGCATGTTAGTCACTTTTAGAGAAATATTAGTAATGTAATATTTATAAACCGTTGATAATATTCTTCTGTTCTGTTTCTCAGTATCCTGCTGTGCCTCTTGGTGCCACTCCTGTACTACCAAGCTCTTCTCCTGCCAATGGAAAAGTCACCAGAGATAAAGGAGCATTAGAATAATCAGATGTAAATATTCTGTCATCAGAGTAGATGGCCAAGACTCTGCTGTAGATATCCAAAAGGTGGTGGGTGGCCAGATGGCAGAGGTCTCCAGGACTCCGACTGGGTCTGACTTTGTCTTTGACCTTCTCTGTTATAACTGACCATGGACCCACCAGAGTTTTTTCTCCATGGATGCTGCTAGCTAGAGTTTTTGTTTTCCTCTCCTCCAATTTCAACTGGCCACAGTTCAACATTTTATCAATGGACAGGTAGTGCTGGGCTCCATTTGCGTTAATACGTTTCAAAACACTTTGTTTTCCTACCTGTCTAAACAAATCTGTGTCTTTATGTGTACTAATTACATAATTCATAATTTGTAAAGTTGTTAATTGTATTTACCTGCAAGCCTGTTTCAGCATTTTGAATCTATAATCAATAAAGTGTACTATACAAAAATAAATTGAATTGAATTGAAGGATTGAGTGTTCATTCCAACTAGCAGTCTTGAATAGCCTACCTAGTACCAATTTTCATTTTTTAAAATGGCAACATAAATATCTTTTTTTATAACACTGCTGCTTAGTGCCATGAAGAAGATCTTAAAATACCCCCAATAGTAAAACCTAACTAACAAAACCCAGATACATAACATAGCAGCAAGCCACTAGGCACTAACTGATAAATGGTAAACACTCATGATACCTTGCCCCTCTATAACCATAGCCAAAGTTTATTATTCCTGCTTGATTGGCCATTTTATACTGCTTCTTAAGAAATTCATCTCTTAAAAATTGTAACAGCTTCCTGATTAATGGAGTAGGATGGCCTCTATTCCCATACATCAAACCACTGTACTGTACAGCTAGGCTGACCATGATTGTTGCCACTGTTGCCATAGTCAGCAGACATTTTTTTGGCATCCCTGTTACCCACATGTCCATAATGTTTACTCTCAAGCTTGAGGCCATTTCAGTCAGTCTTCAGTTTATAAACGTCTAAGCTGAATGTGTTTTAGCCTCATGTGGAGGCTCTGAGCACTGTGGGATGAATTCTGGTTTGACACCTGAACATTGTGTCATTATTTGCCCATCCATATATTTCATCCAAGACAAATAGGTGTTTTGTGTTTTCTATTCCTATTGCTCTTTCTTCACACAGGTATCATACTTGTTGTGTCTTGTACAGTATTTATGATTCATCCCTCACCCCCACCAACTCTCCAGGTTCCCCTAGAATTGCATATCTGGTTGACAGCCCATAGATTGCATTGTGTTTCCTTCTCACAACTAAAGCAGTATTCTGGTTCTGTGATTAAGCATTGCTGCCCTGAGGGCATGCCTAAACATTCAAATCTGAATACCTTTCAGCTGTCACATACAACCAGATACTTTAGATTTTTTGCACACTTCATTTCCCTATATTCTTGTTTAAAGCCTCCCGATTTGTTAGACTCACAGCCTTTCTAAAAATTATCTAACGATATAACTATATAATAATAATAATAATAATAATAATAATAATAATAATAATAATACATTTCTTCTAATGGTTTTTATACTCAAGATCAATAACTCACCCACAGGGTTGGCACAAACCAGTGTGTTGCTTCGTGCCGGTCCCAAGCCCGGATAAATGGGGATAGTTACATCAGGAAGGGCAATATATTTAAAAATCTGCCAGATCAATATGTGGACAATAATACAGATTTCCATATGGAAATTTTTACAGCGTAGTGTCCCCTTCACTGCACTGGGGCATTGAGATCCAAACATAGAGCGCAGGCTAAGCACCCCTTGTTGGCCTCTCCAACACCTCTTCCAGCAGAACCAAACATTATAACAACAACAACAACAACATTTATTTATATAGCACATTTTCATACAAACAGTAGCTCAAAATCACTTATCACCTACAAAAAGTGTTAAAGTAAGTTGGGATGGGGACACTGTGCTTTAAAAGTGGCTCTGTCCTTCAGATGAGACATAAAACTAAGATCATGACTCTCTGTGGTCTTAAAAGATCCCTGGGCATCCTTTGTAAAGAGTAGGGTGTATACTGATGTCCAGGCTAAATTGCCCACCATGACCTAGTCATTCAGACCACCTAATCATCCCCTGTCTCAAATTGGTAATGTGAGATGAGTGTACTGGCTCAAAAATGTGGATGCTACACATTAATGTGGCTCATCACTCACTGAAATGATTTGACCAGTGAGAAAAACACTATATAAATGTAAATAAATAAATAATAATAATAATAACAATAATTATTATTATTATTATTATTATTATTATTATTATTATTATTATTATTATTATTAAGTAATGGGCATTAGGCTTGATAATATAGAGAGATGACAAGTGAAAAAAGATTGATTTGAAACCTTAGTGTTGACTGCAAAATGTCTTTTGCAAATCAACTGTTTTTTTTTTTTTTGGTGGACAAAGCTTGGGTTATTAGCTAGCTTATTAGCTTATTTTGACTTTTTATTTTTCCTGTTTGATCTGTCATGCACGCGCGCATGGGAGGCAGCTAAAGGGCTCGAGTGAAGGCAGTTCTGAGGCATGCCGGGATGTGGCAGAGTGCACTAACTCTCTTTCTCACTTCCCTGTAGACCAAACCCGGGAGGCTCCACCTGGCTCTCTTGACATCACTTCTGGGACCGAACCAATGGAAACAGACCTTACCAGCTCCGCCCCCTGATGTCACATCCGGGCCTGATCCAATGAATAATGAACACGTGCCCGATCCTTATGACCTCACTTCCTGTCTTCCTCTTTAAAAGACTACCCTTTTCCCTTCTCCCGCAGTCTGGTTTTGGACTCCATTGTATGCACTTCAGTGCTAGTTGCTTTGAAAACAACTTTTGCAGCCAGGATACCAAATTATATGGGTGGCTGCCTCAAACCTTTATCTGTCTTTGTCTCGTTTTGTGACAGATCACAATCCTTGTTTATGTAGTTGGCTTTGATAATGACATTTTTGTTAGCATTTCTGCATGACACTGACTATGTTTTAGATTCTTCCTGAGGAATTTTTCATCTCCTGGAAGTGAATTTTTACACCTTTGTCCCTGGCATCTGCAGGAAAGATCTGCTTGGTACTGGTTTTTCGATCCAGATCCCAACTTCTTCTGATAAAGTTTTATCCTGTTCCCAACTTCTCTCAAGGAAATTCCATTCCAGACAACATTCCTGTTTTTCCCTATAGAAATTACTTTAATTGGTCACATAATAGGTCAGCAGCCATTCCATCTGCACTTTAGAACAGGTCATCCACCTGAAGCTAAGAATATGTGTTCCTAGCCAGTACTTGGATTGGAGACTATCTAGGAAAAGTCTGGGTTGCTGCTGGAAAAGGTGTTGATGGGCCAGCGGGGGGTGCTTACCCTGTGATCTGAATGTCGTTCCCAATACCCCAGTGCAGTGATGGGGACACTGTGCTGTAAAAATGGTGTTGTCCTTCGGATGAAATGTAAAAATGAGATCCTGACTCTCAGTGGTCATAAAAGAACTCTGTGCATCTTTCAAAAAGAGTTGGGTTTATCCCAATGTGCTGGCTAAATTGCCCATCATGGCTTTGTCTATTCTGCCCCCCTTAATAATGTCCAGTCTCCCAAACAGCTGTCACTATGCAGCTAATGTGTGGTGAGGGTACTGGTTCAATAATGGCTGTCGTTGCATCAACTGAGTGGATGCTACCTGTTGGTGGTGGTTGAAGTGGTTCCCCTCTGTCTCTGTAAAGTGCTTTGAGTAGCAAGAAAAGTACTATATAAATGTAATTAATTATTGTTATAGCCCAAGTGAATTCAAAACAGCAGAATCTAAACGGGGAGAAAACATCATCTTATATATAAACGACTATGCGTGGAAGTGTGTGTCTGTCTGTCTGGCCCTGAAATATGAGGTTACAGCATGAAGCTGAAAGAAAGCGACTCTTCTCACCAAAGTGAAACTCGCTTAGCCGCTGATAGACAAGGGGGTGAGCATGTCCGCAAAACGAAACCGCCGACTATGCATTTCAATTTTTTTCTGATGATTTCAATAGTTTCTAGGAGCCCGGGCTTTTTACAGCACGGGCTTACACAGCTAATACAAGTATAAGTGAATCTGTTTATAACTGTTTATTAATTTTCATAATACCATTTGTTGAGGCTTATTTCAATCATTTTCAAAAAAATCAATAGATAGTGTCATAGTTGTGCTCACAGGGGACAGTTTCAGGGCTCTGGTGTCAATAATTCTCCACTGCTCCAGGGGAAGGAACACTGGCATAATTGTCTTCTCTTTTTCTCCTTCTGCAGACTGGAAGATTAAAGGCTTTTCCACCACTGACATCACTTCCAGTGTCCATCTACCTTAACCTGCCTCTCTCTCATAGCTGGAAGATCCACCATTTTGGTAGTTGTAACCAGACTTCCATCTGAAAATACACATCTTAATGCTCTTACCTCCTTTTTTTCTCTTTTTGAGATATCAGTTATACAGGGTTTTCCCACTAGTGCCCCAATCCTTCTTACTGTCTCTGCTTGTTTATTACAATAAAGAGAGGAGGAAAAGAGACAGGGTGACCAGATGTACTCTTTTACCCGGACTGGGCAGATCCACATTACTGTTCAGTGCCATCTTATAAGTATAATAGGCTCCCAAATGAAAGTGGATATTTATAGACGAGTTAAGGAAATAAACGTTTATATTATTGATCTGAGCAACACAAATGGTAAGCCGAATGTATGGTGTGTAGAGCTGGAAAATGAGACTCTGAAAAGCACAAAATTGCTTTAAAGGACAAGAGCTTATCCACAAATGTAAAAGTCTTCCTTGTCAGACACGTTTCATTATGTTTCAGATTGTTCTAACTGATTATTTTTACAGCCTCATATGTTAAGATTTTTATTGTGCTAAAAAAGATTACTTTAATATTAAAATAGGTGAATATTTTTGTGGGGTTTTTTTTGTCATTACGGGAGCAATAGCAACACAGCAGTTTCTTAAAGGTTTTACTAAGCAGTTGACTCAGTTATAAACTATTTGCATTTATTGAAACCTTTTTATTTAAAAAGTTAATAAAGCATGAAAATACACTCACCTAAAGGATTATTAGGAACACCTGTTCAATTTCTCTTTAGTGCAATTATCTAATCAACCAATCACATGGCAGTTGCTTCAATGCATTTAGGGGTGTGGTCCTGGTCAAGACTATCTCCTGAACTCCAAACTTAATGTCAGAATGGGAAAGAAAGGTGATTTAAGCAATTTTGAGCGTGGCATGGTTGTTGGTGCCAGACGGGCCGGTCTGAGTATTTCACAATCTGCTCAGTTACTGGGATTTTCACGCACAACCATTTCTAGGGTTTACAAAGAATGGTGTGAAAAGGGAAAAACATCCAGTATGCGGCAGTCCTGTGGGCGAAAATGCCTTGTTGATGCTAGAGGTCAGAGGAGAATGGGCCGACTGATTCAAGCTGATAGAAGAGCAACTTTGACTGAAATAACCACTCGTTACAACCGAGGTATGCAGCAAAGCATTTGTGAAGCCACAACACGCACAACCTTGAGGCGGGTGGGCTACAACAGCAGAAGACCTCACCGGGTACCACTCATCTCCAATACAAATAGGAAAAAGAGGCTACAATTTGCACGAGCTCACCAAAATTGGACAGTTGAAGACTGGAAAAATGTTGCCTGGTCTGATGAGTCTCAATTTCTGTTGAGACATTCAAATGGTAGAGTTAGAATTTGGCGTAAACAGAATGAGAACATGGATCCATCATGCCTTGTTACCACTGTGCAGGCTGGTGGTGGTGGTGTAATGGTGTGGGGGATGTTTTCTTGGCACACTTTAGGCCCCTTAGTGCCAATTGGGCATCGTTTAAATGCCTGAGCATTGTTTCTGACCATGTCCATCCCTTCATGACCACCATGTACCCATCCTCTGATGGCTACTTCCAGCAGGATAATGCACCATGTCACAAAGCTCGAATCATTTCAAATTGGTTTCTTGAACATGACAATGAGTTCACTGTACTAAAATGGCCCCCACAGTCACCAGATCTCAACCCAATAGAGCATCTTTGGGATGTGGTGGAACGGAACTTGTGCCCTGGATGTGCATCCGACAAATCTCCATCAACTGCAAGATGCTATCCTATCAATATGGGCCAACATTTCTAAAGAATGCTTTCAGCACCTTGTTGAATCAATGCCACGTAGAATTAAGGCAGTTCTGAAGGCGAAAGGGGGTCAAACACCATATTAGTATGGTGTTCTTAATAATCCTTAAGGTGGGTGTATATGAACACGTGTTGAGTGTCAATTAATCATCCAAGCCCCCTATCCTCTTTTTTGAAAACCAAAGTCTGGTCACCATAACAAACAGATAGAAGCAATCGATAGACAGAACCGTACTGGCCACCGGCATGTATGCTGCTAAGGCAAACATTTACTGTAAAATTTGTGTGACCTGAAAACACAACAAGCAAGATCTGAGTTGCCCCTCAGCGCAGCAGAACACCATTCTAATCCTATCCGTGCAAAGGTAAACCGATACATGCATGATGGGAAATAAAACATTCAAACCAGTTCACAAGCTGCTATGCATATGCATCACAATGCCAAGACTCCACCATGTCTCAGATGTACTCACACTGTCTTTTCGTCTTTTCTGAATGCATGTACTCATAAAGCCCATATATACTTTGTGCATCCACATACCCATGAGGCTTTGCGTCATGTAAATTTAATCATCAGTTGTATCACACTGAAGTGCTGTGCCACTGCATGCCTCCAGATTTTTGTGTCCATACTGTCTCGTGTGTACCTGTGCACAGACTGTGCATGTGCTAGACAGCACAACATGGATGCATTCAAACAGAAGGCCAGTGTGCACGTGTGAAATGACAGTGCCGCACACACATGATTCTACTATAAGCACAGCAGGGCTAGAATCTTCTTTCTGCAACCATGTCCACAGCTATCTGTGCTCATTCAGATTTGGAGTATAAATGTTCCTTTACATTGAAACAATATTAATTAGAATTCTTAGAAATAGTTTTCTGAGTATTAATTTTAATTGTAAAGTACGATATGTATATATTGTAAAAGATGAAACACCACTAGTAAATAAATGTTGGTGTCCCGACTGGACAAAAGAAAAGGAAAGCACATTTTTTCCAGAATTGTTCCAAATGTGAATGTCAACCACCGGTGAGGCCTTTCGGTTTTATGTGGTAGAGACTAGAAGTGGTAGGACTTTGTGGGGATAGGAAGTGACCTCAACAGCTCTCCTGGGATTTATATTCCTCCAGTCCAGGGAAGCACATTGAACAGAAGTTAGCGGCAGTAAAACACTCACATCTTTCCCTGTGTTTGACCAGAAAAAGCCCACAAAATGCTCCTGAAGCTCACATGTCTGAAAATATATATGCAAATTATTTTTCTATAATTTCTTCAGAGGTTCATCTACACTCTGGCAGTCTTCTCCACCTTATTCTGTTCACAATTCTTTCAAAATCTTGAGTTTGGCCCATAGGGACTTCCGTAGGAACACAAACCTCTACCTGCAGGGTCATAACAAATACCTTGGTTTGATGTTATGATGCCAAGATTTGACTCCCATTAACACCCCTCCAAGGGTAGAAACACCCTACAAAAAACTAGACATCCCAACAAGAGGCGGCCCTTAACTGAACCTCTTCCAATAATACAAGAATAATGAATAAATTACGTATCAAATTTACTATAAGAAAAAGTTGTATTTAACAGCAAAAACTAAAGTCCAAACTCTAGAAAAGAAAAAAATGTAAACAGAAATAATTAACAAGATTTTACTTTTACAACTATAAATAATACAAAAACAAGCAAAAATAATTTAAAAAAAGGGAGGCGTCAAAGAAACAAACACAACATCAAAACACAGAAGCAAATCCAAAATTTTTAATTACTTTTAAAGTTCCAGAAAATGAATAGAAATTGGGAAGCTGACTGTGATCCAAAAAACAAACAAACCAAAAGCTTGTGCAAGAGAAGCGAGACTGTATAGAGGCTGTAGAGGAGAGCCACCTCTGAAGGGCACTGCAGTGTGAGCAGCCATTTTGTCTGATCTCAGGTGGTAGTTAACAGTAATATGACACTCTGCGCCCTTAAATGGAAGCAATTAATAAGTAAAAGAGGCTTGACAGGAAGAAGAACAATAAAGGAAGAGCCAGTACAGAGCTCCAGTTTGACAATGAATGTAAAAAAAGTTTACAGGAGGACAGTTCCCTAGGCCTGCTATAACTAGTTCTGTTTACAAAATCCTATTAAGACGTAACGGCCCACAAAGTACTAAAGAGTTCAGTTAAATACAGGTAGGTATCATGAATGTGACACTGCTGCTGTTTCTGTGGGATTACAGGTGCCGGTCATAAAATTAGAATATCATGACAGTTGATTTATTTCAGTAATTCCACTCAAAAAGTGAAACTTGTATATTAGATTCATTCATTACACACAGACTGATGTATTTCAAATGTTTATTTCTTTTAATTTTGATGATTATAACTGACAACTAATGAAAGTCCCAAATTCAGTATCTCAGAAAATTAGAATATTGTGAAAAGGTTCAATATTGAAGACACCTGGTGCCACACTCTAATCAGCTAATTAACTCAAAACACCTGCAAAAGCCTTTAAATGGTCTCTCAGTCGAGTTCTGTAGGCTACACAATCATGTGGAAGACTGCTGACTTGACAGTTGTCCAAAAGACGACCATTGACACCTTGCACAAGGAGGGCAAGACACAAAAGGTCATTGCTAAAGAGGCTGGCTGTTCACAGAGCTCTGTGTCCAAGCACATTAATAGAGAGGCGAAGGGAAGGACAAGATGTGGTAGAAAAAGTGTACAAGCAATAGGGATAACTGCACCCTGGAGAGGATTGTGAAACAAAACCCATTCAAAACTGTGGGGGAGATTCACAAAGAGTGGACTGCAGCTGGAGTCAGTGCTTCAAGAACCACCATGCACAGACGTATGCAAGACATGGGTTTCAGCTGTCGCATTCCTTGTGTCAAGCCACTCTTGAACAAGAGACAGCGTCAGAAGCATCTCGCCTGGGCTAAAGACAAAACTGCTGAGTGGTCCAAAGTTATGTTCTCTGATGAAAGTAAATTCTGCATTTCCTTTGGAAATCAAGGTCCCAGAGTCTGGAGGAAGAGAGGAGAGGCACAGAATCCACGTTGCTTGAGGTCCAGTGTAAAGTTTCCACAGTCAGTGATGGTTTGGGGTGCCATGTCATCTGCTGGTGTTGGTCCATTGTGTTTTCTGAGGTCCAAGGTCAACGCAGCCGTCTACCAGGAAGTTTTAGAGCACTTCATGCTTCCTGCTGCTGACAACTTTATGGAGATGCAGATTTCATTTTCCAACAGCACCTGGCACATGCACAAAGTGCCAAAACTACCAGTACCTGGTTTAAGGACCATGGTATCCCTGTTCTTGATTGGCCAGCAAGCTCGCCTGACCTTAACCCCATAGAAAATCTATGGGCTATTGTGAAGAGGAAGATACAATACGCCAGACCCAACAATTCAGAAGAGCTGAAGGCCACTATCAGAGCAACATGGGCTCTCATAACACCTGAGCAGTGCCACAGACTGATCGACTCCATGCCACCCCACATTGCTGCAGTAATCCAGGCCAAAGGAGCCCCAACTAAATATTGAGTGCTGTACATGCTCATACTTTTCATGTTCATACCTTTCAGCTGGCCAACATTTCTAAAAATCCTTTTTTTGCATTGGTCTTAATTGATACTCTAATTTTCCGAGATACTGAATTTGGGACTTATATTAGTTGTCAGTTATAATCAAAAATTAAAAGAAATAAACATTTGAAACACATCAGTCTGTGTGTAATGAATGAATCTAATATACAAGTTTCACTTTTTGAATGGAATTACTGAAATAAATCAACTTTGTCATGATATTCTAATTTTATGACCGGCACCTGTATATTAAATAGAACACAGGTAATTGTGGTTCCTAAAACCCCCAAGGATAACAATTTCTGCCTGCTTCCTGCTCAGCTCTGATGTCACTAACAGTGAAGATGAACATTAACTCGGGCCCCAACTCAGCCTACAAGTCTGTCGATTAAGGACAATGTGACAGTATTCATCAGTCTTATGACCCAGATGGTGAAAGGGGACAGATTCCACACATCATAAGAATTTAGTGTTCATTAGTGGATGCTAATCATGCACTCGCAAACTTTTTTTTTTTTTTTTTTATTTTCTCCAAAGTCAAGTCAAGTCAAGTTAGGAAGCGTACACTGGTACAGTGCATTGCCTCACCCACTACACAATGAAACAGCTCGGGATCCCGGTTGGCAACCCCCCAATGGTCCAGTCCCACCCTCCAGAAATTACCCTCTATCTGCCGCAGTCAGGTGTTACGTGGGTGACCCCTTGGCCTGGTCTAGCCACTCGGGTCCCTAACATTGAGGATCATATGAGCTGGATCACCCTCGGGGAAACACGCCACATGGCCGTAGTGCCGTAACTGACACTTCCTCACAATGCAGGTAATGTGCCTCATTCAGGACTTTAGAACATTAGAACACTCTAGACGAGAACAGGCCATTCAGCCCAACAAAGCTCGCCAGTCCTATCCACTTATTTCTTCCAAGAAAACATAAAGTCGAGTTTTGAAAGTCCCTAGTGTCTTACTGTCTACCACACTACTTGGTAGCTTATTCCAAAGTGCCTATCATTCTTTGTGTAAAGAAAAACTTCCTAATGTTTGTGCGAAATTTACCCTTAAGTTTCCAACTGTGTCCCCGTGTTCTTGATGAGCTCATTTTAAAATACAAGTCTCGATCCACTGTACTAATTCCCTTCATAATTTTAAACACTTCAATCATGTCCCCTCTTAATCTTCTTTTACTTAAACTGTATAAGCTCAGCTCTTTTAATCTTTCCTCATAATTCAACCCCTGTAGCCCTGGACTTCATGAGAAACCACTCATTCGAGACAAAGTTAAACCAATGGTACCGATGGATTTTCTGGAGAGACACAGTACCAAAGGAGTCCAGTTTTCGTCTCAGCTCACTGGATAGCATCCATGTCTTGCATCCATATAGCAAGACAGGAAGCATCAGGACTCTAAAGACTTGGACCTTCGTCCTTTTTCATAGATATCGGGAGCACCACACACCTCTTTCCAGAGACCTCATGATCCCGCATGCTCTCCCAATCCGTCTACTGACTTCATAGGAAGAGTCACCTGAGACATGAATGTCACTGCCAAGGTAAGTGAACCTCTCGATGAGGTCAACACTCTCTTCGCAAACAGACACAATGCTGATGGCTGTGCTGAAGATGTCATTAAAGGCCTGGATCTTGGTTTTTATCCAGGACATTCGTAAGCCCAGACACTCAGATTCCTCACTCAGTCTCTCGAGCACCCTGATCAGAGCCTCTATTGACTCCGCGAAGATCACAGCATCGTCAGCAAACTCAAGATCCATGAATCTTTCTTCACCAACAGATGCCCCACAGCTGCTGGAGCCCACGACCTTGCCCAACACCCTGTCCATACAAGCATTGAACAGAGTAGGAGCAGAACACACCCCTGATAAACCCCTGTATCAATTGGGAAAAACACAGAGGATTCTTCCTCCAATCTGCACAGCACTCACAGTACCAGTGTACAGGCCAGCCATGATATCCAGCAACTTTGAGGGGATCCCTCGAACCCTCAGGGTGTCCCACAGGGCAGCTTGATCAACTGTCAACTGAGTTGAACACTTTACGAAAATCGACAAAGGCAGCAAAGAAACTCTGCCGATATTCGCGTTTGCGCTCCATGAGAACCCTCAGTGCCAGGATGCAGTCGATGGTAGACTTCTTAGGTATAAAACCAGACTGTTCCAGTCACTGGTAGGTAAGTAAATGATCATGGATCCTATTGAGGACGACCCTAGTAAGGACCTTACCTGGCACCAAGAACAGTGTTATCCCCCTATAGTTGCTGCAATCCAGGCAATTACCCTTCCCTTTCCAGACAGGGATGACAAGTCCCATTTTTCAGTCAGTTGGGATAATGCCAGTCTCCCAAATGGAAGCATAGATTGCTTGCAATGCCAGGAGAACAGTCTTATACTACCAGCCTGGAGAAGTTCACCCCAGATACCACAGATCCCTGCAGCCTTTCTCTCCTTCAGCTGGTTCACCACCTGCGCAATCTCAGTGAGACTGTGTGGTTCACAGCTAATTGGAGGATTAGCCTCAAAAAGGACCCAGAGATATCCAACGTCCTAGCCGGAGGATCAGCTTTGAACAGCTACTCAAGGTAGCCAGCCCAGCGGGTCACAACTGCAGTGTCATCCGTGTCTCCAAAGGATTCAAAATAAATAATGTTTTCCTGGCTTGGCTCTATCTCTGCTTATCATCTGTTAAGAGATTATTTCCCGCAGGAAAACAATACAATAAATTGCAATTATAATCTAGAATCTGCCTTGGATAAGAAATCTTCAACTGCAGATGTTGTGATTTCCGCCCAGATTTCAAAGATATGCACATTAGAGTAACTGGCATATCTGAAAAGGATAAATACTGGATTAGCAAAAACATCCATTCTTTCATCTGTTATCAGGGTCATTAACGGCAAAATGCTTGTAGACACAATAGTAAAATCAATCATAAGATGAGAGTAAGTAAGGTCAGTGTCAAATAAGAACAAACTACTCATTGTAATCTAGTAACGCGATAAAGCAGAACACTTGATTCAAGGCAACTCGTGTGAAGGTGCCAAAGACAAGGACGCCACTACAGACTGCTTTGCAAGTGGAAATAAATAAGTCTATTGATGGGCAAAAGCCAGATCTTCCAGAGTGAGGCAACGACACACTGATTCACTCCTTTGAGGTTTTTCAGAACCTTTTGCGTATTCCATCTTGTAGACAGCAATTCCTGTGAATTCTGCAGCTCTAATGTTGCCAAGCCTATAGGTACATTTCAGTAACATTGAGGCCTCTAATACATGAAATAGTTTACCAGTCTGAATCAATAGAACATACACTACATGATGATAAAATGCTTTTCATTTGGTTATGTTATTATTAGATTATCTTCACTGAAACACAACTGTAATATTCAGAATAAATTTCAATAAATTTAGATAAATAAATATGGAATTAATTTAGGCCTGCACCACTCACTGTGAATGCTAATGCATCCCTCTCTAAAAAATGTCACACTGTTCCAGTGTGGTGCCGTGGTGTCACCCACTGCACTCGGGTTCCAGTCCTGGTGGTTCCTTGTATCGTTGGTGCAGCAAAGCGTTATCAGCGCATGATCCCAAGCTACTTTGCCTTGGTGAAATACTGTATAGGCAAAGAAAAAGTCCATCTCATTATTGTAAATAATCAGCCTCTTGCTTAATAATAATACATTTCTCTGTACTCAAATGTGGCAAGTTGTTTTGCCTGCCTAAGGTAAAGTCATGGGTCTTTTCATCGGATTGGCTGTCTCAGCTGTGGAATGGCCAATCGGAGGAGGCAGCTTAATGGCTGAGGTCTCCAGGACACTAAACAAATCCAAATCATATTATGTGATATCATCTACTGTTGAATTCTGCTCTGTACTTGTAATATTTATATTGTACTATTGTATTGTATTGAGGTTTACTTGTGTTCTGTTCTGTGTATTGAATTGTATTGACCCCCTTCTTTTTGACACCACTGCACACCCAACCTACCTGAAAGGAGTCTCTCTTTGAACTGCCTTTCCCAAGGTTTCTTCCATTTTTTCCCTATAAGGGTTTTTTTTGGGGAGTTTTTCCTTAGCTTCTTAGAGAGTCAAGGCTGGGGGGCAGTCAAGAGGCAGGGCCTGTTAAAGCCCATTGCGGCACTTCTTGTGTGATTTTGGGCTATACAAAAATAAATTGTATTGTATTGTATTTTAATTTAATATGCACCCTTCTTAGCTTTCTAGGTTACTTTACAAAAAATTACATAAATAAATAGAAATAATGTCACACACACATGAGTAGGGAGCAGCCGACCGGCTCAACGGAGTGTGATAATTCATAGAAAATGGGTCTGGAACAGAGTACTAACACATCTCTCTTTTATTCTGCAGGAAAAGAGACGAGTAAGCAAACCTTTTCAAAGACCCGCAATCGATTTCCCTTTCGTGTTTACAACAACTGCTACCTCCCTTCTGTTTCATTCTGATGACATCACTTTTGGCTCCATGTTTCCCCATCATCTCTGGCGCTTCCTAGAATTTCACATCACACCCGTTGTACACAATTTCCTGTCCGTCCCATATATAAATCCGGGTATTTCACCAATACCTTGGTCCGGGTTGTGATTCAATGTTTCTGAATGTATAAGTCTGAGTAAGACTATTGGGACTCTTCACTACACGGGGAAGGCAAAACCCCACAATGTCTTGAGAGTGTTGTCTCTTTCTTATATCTTCACAATAAAAACAAATAAAACAATAAAAATCAGATAAAGTATTAAAAAACATAAAAGATAAAAGAACACAACAATTCTATAATCAAAGTTGAGATGGAAGTTTAAAAAGTTATGTCTTAAGAGTAGTTTTGAATTGTGTTATTGAGTCCAGTTGATGGAAATGAGAAATGTGGTTGAAACCTAACCATCTTATTAAAGAAAGAAAAATCCTCTAACAGAACAGTTCAGTTATCAGGCAGGAGAAAAGCTGTTCATTGTATCTTTTAATTACTCCTCAGCAAAATACCTTGGAGGGAGCATTCTTCAAAAGCAGCACGATCGGAATGATCAGAGAAACAAAGAATAGAGTTTCATTTTATAAACTGTTGAATTTAAATACAGTGTCAATCAAGGCATACATTTTACTCTGGTTGGTTCGTTGGTTTACACCCAAATGATTTATATAAAATAAAAGTCTATTATATTGTTTTGTCTTGGTAGAGTAATATATTGCTCTACTTTCCCCTTTTGTATTATTAATAAGTAGCCTTTGTCAGAATTCCTAATCTCACAGACTTACCACTGTTTATAAGGTACTAGCAGAATACCCGCGCTTCGCAGCGGAGAAGTAGTGTGTTAAAGAACTTATGAAAAAGAAAAGGAAAAATTTTAAAAATAACGTAACATGATTGTTAATGTAATTGTTTTGTCATTGATATGAGTGTTGTTCTCATATCTATCTATCTATATATATATATATACCCGCGCTTGGCAGCGGAGAAGTAGTGTGTTAAAGAAGGAAAGAGAAAGAAAAGGAAACATTTTGAAAATAATGTAACATGATTGTCAATGTAATTGTTTTGTCACTGTTGTGAGTGATGAGTGTTGCTGTCATATATATATATATATATATATATATATATATATATACATATATATATATATATATACACACACACACATATAAACATATATATATACATATCCATACATATACACATAGACACATATACACATATACATACATATATACACATAAATCCACATATATATACATATATATATATATATATACACATATATACACACAAATACATATATATATACACATACACACACATATATATAAACATATATATATACATACATATCTAAATACTGTATATAAATATACACACACACACACAACTATCGTATTTGTTCAAGTTCTATTTAAATTTTAAATAGAAGGAATTTTTATTTAGTTGACCGAATATTATTCCGGAATAAATCAACTCAAACCTTAAATAACTTATAATATTTTGCTCTCCATAAAAATATATCCTGTCTAAATTATACAAGTTAGAAATAAAGTAAACGTTAAAAGAACAAACATTCAAATTTCTTTACTCTTATGTGATTTTATATAAAAAATAAACTTAAATTTTAAATATCCCAAAAGATTTTGCTCTCCATAAAAATATATCCTGTCAAAATGATACAAATTCAAATATGAACATGGTGCATAACAAAACCTGGAAATATAAATAAAATTTGTTCGTTTCAGCAATAACAAATCAAATCATTCAGTTGTCTTTGCTCTTATGTCATTTTATCAGAGCTGGAAGCCTGGCATCTTTTTTTGGCCACAGGTTCGTTTCTGTTTGGTGTGAGGTTCTGTGTTGTGGAGATTCTCAGGATGGACTGCAGGTGCTCATCAGTGAGGCGACTCCTGTGTGCTGTTTTGTTAGTCTTCATGACTGAGAAGAGCTTCTCACACAGATATGTGCTACCAAACATAAACAAGGTTCGAGCCGCATGTAGACGGAGCTGGAGCATTTCTGCGGGAATGGAGTGAATAAACTGTGCGGGTCGTTCAGTATCGTACTTTGCCTTCAGTGTGCCATTACACTGCAGCTCAATCACCTCCATCTGAATCTGCACAGGTGCAGTTTCCACATCGACAGTAAATGGGTTGCGAAACAACTCAAAATTATTTTTTTGTTCTTCAAAGTCACCAAAGCGTCGTGCGAACTCAGTGCGCAATGCGCTCAGTTTATCAGCAAAGTGCGTATTTGGGAACACCGTTGTGCCGACTTGGTTCAACATTACTTGGCAACAGGGAAAGTGGGGCAAGTTGCACTGGTGCATTTGTGTCTCCCATAAAAGTAGCTTCACTTGAAATCACTTTGTGATTTTGCACGGGTAAAAACGTCTGCTGAAGTGTCAGATTCTTCTTTAACTCTTCTGCTTTCTGTATCTTGTGCATTGCATTCAGGTCTTTCAGGTTATCTTGATGTTTTGTCTCATAGTGCCGTCTTAGATTAAATTCTGTAATTACAGCCACATTAGCTCCACAAATGAGACACACGGGTTTACCAGCAATGTCAGTAAACATATACTCAGCCTCCCATCGGTTTTTAAAGGTTCTATGTTCAGAATCACCTTTTCTCTTCAGCATTGTGTGGGCTAGCTTCGCAATAGCTTGCAGCATCATAAGCTAGACTTGATTAACGCGGTAAGTGTTCGGCAAGGCAGCTGAAGCGCTGCATTATGGGATCTGTAGTTTATTGTGTTACCAGCGCTTCATATCCCCGGGCCATTAATAACAATAATATATAAAATGATCTCACGGGCCGGATATAATTACACGCCGGGCCTGATATGGCCTGCGGGCCTTGAGTTTGACACATATGGACTAAATAGAACTTGAAAAGATATATTTTTTCAAATGTGATCGGCAATTCAGATCGAGTTGACGCGCACTACAGTACATCGAGCCCGCATGCTATTGTGGTTTTGCCTGCGTGCCTCAATAAGTCATCCTCCCCTCGCTCTTACTTTTTTACCGTTCATCTAATGAATACACTGAGTATGGCTTTACCAAAACAATCATTGATCGCGAATAAAGTATCCATTATTCATAAAGCTTCAATTGGTGATCTGTCTTTCTGCGTAAACCGCATATTTTTTCATACATCTCAAACCAAGGGAATGCGAGGCTAAAATGTATCGGGAAGCGCGCATGCATACTCAGTGCATCCCCTCTCGGGAATCGAACCTTGAAAGCCGGCGCTAGAGGCGAAGCCTCTACTATTGCGCCATGGCGTGTGATTTGTCTATTTGAGCGTAGCAGTATAATTCAGTTTTTGTTCAGCACTCTTTGGAACTGTTGCTTTTTGTCTGCGCACTGCGTCAGTTCACATGAGCCCTGAATATGGTTTTATATGTCACTCGCTCGCTTCTAATTGTTTTGCTGCCTTCTTAAATATATAATGTATGTTTTCTTCAACAGTTTTTGGAGCTCTTCCTGGTTTTCTACTTACTGCATGATTACGTGGGAGGAGTGATGATGTCACACGAAACTCCGCCCCCACGACTTTCGAGCTCAACTCCATTACAGTAAATGGAGAAAAATAGCTTCTAGTTATGACCATTACGCGTAGAATTTCAAAATGAAACCTGCCCAACTTTTGTAAGGAAGCTGTAAGGAATGAGCCTACCAAATTTCAGCCTTCTACCTACACGGGAAGTTGGAGAATTAGTGATGAGTCAGTCAGTGAGTGAGTGAGTGAGTGAGTGAGTGAGTGAGTGAGTGAGGGCTTTGCCTTTTATTAGTATAGATTATAGTACTGTATATAACTCCCCGCCTTCCTTTCACTCTCTATAACCTCAGGCAATTAGGTGTAGTAAAAGACAAGCAAGAGTTAAGTTACAATTTAAACAATGTATTATTGATAATATTCATAAATAATAACAATATGCAAAGTACATTTGAATATTGGCAACCATACAACCTGATTAAATGGTGATATGTAGTTTCAGGCGGCACACAGACTTGTTAGTTACTTAATGTCTCTAGTTAAGTTCTCAATTGTGGTCAGCTTTCTCAGAACAGGCCACATGCCTGTTTCAACATGGCTGCAGAGCTGTACTCTCCATTGTGTTGTCCTTTCAGTTTATCAGTTTGGTAAAAGAGAGATGCTTCTTCATCAGATGTCAGTACAAAAGAGAGTGTGAGGTTAAGCAAGCAGATTTATAGATGTTCTGTCCGACCCCTAAAGCCAATAGGACGTTCTGGTACTTAAAGGCTTCTGATACAAGTCAATTCCAAACAGCCATACTTCAGACTAATGGGAGGGATAGAACACCTTCACACCTGCCCCCAAAACATATGTTAAGGTAAAGCTTGGCAGTTAGGCAGCCTGGCTTTCTTGCGGGGGTTGAAGGGAGAGACTTTAGCAGAGATACACTTGCCAAACTGGTTTAAGGCACATCCCCCAAATCCTGTCGTAGAGAGACCCATTGCTGGTTGGGGGATGGTTGGGGGGATCATGTTTTAAACATGAATACTTCTCACATAATGTAACACTAATATTACATTGCTTTGCCTAAGTTACAAATAAAGACATACAAAATATTTATCAACTTATATGCAAAATCTCACATCACAAAAATATTATATCTGGTTCTTCTTATACCTTTTCAGATGAGCCATCGCCCTTTAAATTTCTGTGCATATAGCAACTGTCCATTCTTGTTTATAGGGCATCTGCTGATTTCTTAGTCATCTCTTAGTCATCCTTCAGTACATTTTGTATATCACATCACCCTTTTTTCTGGTACATTCTTTATTTACTTGACCATCTCAGTATTTTTCCTAAACCAATTCTTATATTTTAGTGTACATTTTGTTGTTCGCTTGATCTTTATCTCGTTTCTGACATTTATTAACCCTTTATGCTATTTCTTAAAGATGAATGCTATGCTACCCTAAAATTATTCTTCCACAGAGGGTAGAGAAGTCCAGAGTTGAGGAGCACTATGAGAGAATGTTCCAGCTCCAGTAGAGCAGAGTTTGATGTGTGGTGTAACCAGTAGAGCTGCACATGTAGGTAGCCACCCATACAATCAGATTGTGATTCAGACTACGAATGTCATGAATGTAATTACCCCGATCTACATACAGTCAAATGAAGAACCACCGTGGTGCAACGTAAGAGGCTTTGACACTGACATTCAAGGTTCGGTTCCCGAAAGGGGGTGCAGTGAGTGTGTATGCCTGATGAGCCCAGAATTAGGGTGAAACACGTGTTGCATACTCTTTGCATTATTTGACAGTAAACTATATAAATATATGCTATTCTATAGCATGATTAGAATCGTCGGAGTATTAAAGGTGTAGATCTGTTTTATAAGCATATTTTATGACATCAATGTTAATATAGAGTATAACTATAATTATTATTATTCTACAGTATATTGGCATTGCTATGAAAGATTTGTAAAATTAGTGTTAAGTATTTAAAAAAAAAAAGCATTCCAGTTTCTTGTTTTTACAGGTACACAGTGACTTAGATATATATACAGTGGTGTGAAAAACTATTTGCCCCCTTCCTGATTTCTTATTCTTTTGCATGTTTGTCACACAAAATGTTTCTGATCATCAAACACATTTAACTATTAGTCAAATATAACACAAGTAAACACAAAATGCAGTTTTTAAATGATGGTTTTTATTATTTAGGGAGAAAAAAAAATCAAAACCTATATGGCCCTGTGTGAAAAAGTAATTGCCCCCTGAATCTAATAACTGGTTGGGCCACCCTTAGCAGCAATAACTGCAATCAAGCGTTTGTGATGACTTGCAATGAGTCTTTTACAGCACTCTGGAGGAATTTTGGCCCACTCATCTTTGCAGAATTGTTGTAATTCAGCTTTATTTGATGGTTTTCTAGCATGAACCGCCTTTTTAAGGTCATGCCATAGCATCTCAATTGGATTCAGGTCAGGATTTTGACTAGGCCACTCCAAAGTCTTCATTTTGTTTTTCTTCAGCCATTCACGATGGATTTGCTGGTGTGTTTTGGGTCATTGTCCTGTTGCAGCACCCAAGATCACTTCAGCTTGAGTTGACGAACAGATGGCCGGACATTCTCCTTCAGGATTTTTTGGTAGACAGTAAAATTCATGGTTCCATCTATCACAGCAAGCCTTCCAGGTCCTGAAGCAGCAAAACAACCCCAGACCATCACACTACCACCACCATATTTTACTGTTGGTATGATGTTCTTTTTCTGTAATGCTGTGTTCCTTTTACGCCAGATGTAACGGGACATTTGCCTTCCAAAAAGTTAATCTTTTGTCTCATCAGTCCACAAGGTATTTTCCCAAAAGTCTTGGCAATCATTGAGATGTTTCTTAGCAAAATTGAGACGAGCCTTAATGTTCTTTTTGCTTAACAGTGGTTTACGTCTTGGAAATCTGCCATGCAGGCCGTTTTTGCCCAGTCTCTTTCTTATGGTGGAGTCGTGAACATTGACCTTAATTGAGGCAAGTGAAGCCTGCAGTTCTTTTGACGTTGTCCTGGGGTCTTTTGTGACCTCTTGGATGAGTCGTCTCTGCGCTCTTGGGGTAATTTTGGTCGGCTGGCCACTCCTGGGAAAGTTCACCACTGTTCCATGTTTTTGCCATTTGTGGATAATGGCTCTCACTGTGGTTCACTGGAGTCCCAAAGCTTTAGAAATGGTTTTATAACCTTTACCAGACTGATAGATCTCAATTACTTCTGTTCTCATTTGTTCCTGAATTTCTTTGGATCTTGGCATGATGTCCAGCTTTTGAGGTGCTTTTGGTCTACTTCTCTGTGTCAGGCAGCTCCTATTTAAGTGATTTCTTGATTGAAACAGGTGTGGCAGTAATCAGGCCTGGGGGTGGCTATGGAAATTGAACTCAGGTGTGATACACCACAGTTAGGTTATTTTTTAACAAGGGGGCAATTACTTTTTCACACAGGGCCATGTAGGTTTGGATTTTTTTTCTCCCTAAATAATTAAAACCATCATTTAAAAACTGCATTTTGTGTTTACTTGTGTTATATTTGACTAATGGTTAAATGTGTTTGATGATCAGAGACATTGTGTGTGACAAACATGCAAAAGAATAAGAAATGAGGAAGGGGGCAAATAGTTTTTCACACCACTGTATATATATAATTTTTACTGCAGTAATTCATTAACGATTATTGGTCTTTATATACCAGAAAGACTTTCCTAGGGTCTTTTGTAGAAAATATGTACACATAGTTCATCTATCTTTTCAGATAAAAATGAACTCGCCCAAACAATTAATTAACAAAAAAAGTTTTTAAATTGGCAAAGATGAAGTCAAGAAAAAAAACTTTTCACTTTCCATGATTTGTATTTTTAAAATTATAGAGCACTTCATATTATTATTTTTAAAGCTCATTCTGTAAAATTAAACTATGATTATACAATTAAATGTTTATTATATTTATACATTATCTTATCTGTCTTTACACGTGTTGCACACATATTTAATAAATGTTACAAACTTAACCAGGAATGTTTAAAAAATCATTCAAAAAATGTGTACGTGAATATAAATATATCTGCACAAACCGACACTCGTGAGTAACATTTTTAGGTAGTTCAAAAAGAAACACAAATCGCAAAGCGTCTGTGTGCCGACTCGAACAAGCTTTTGCAAAATACATTAACTGACAAGAGGCTGGCCCGCCCTCTCCGAGTTTTGGTAGCCAACTTGAGCCGTGATTCGCCAATTCTTGGTAGCCGAAACGGGTTGTGAATGGTCAATTCTTGGTAGAATCTTGGTAGCAGAAAGCAATCTCATTGGTTTTCGCTACCAGGAATTCCCTCGACTCACGGCTGCTCGGGGCTCCTAGCACGTGCAGCTAGTGGGCTCAAGCTGCTCTCCTGACATTGTTAGATCATTGCTGTATTTTTCAATCAAAAAATTAATGATATTAGAAATAACATAGTACATCTCCTTAACACTGCGGAACCTCCTAAGCCCCAGTACTCCGTTATAAACAAATTAAATTCTTTCACCAGTATAGATTTACCTAATTTACATAGTATAATCTCTCAACTGAAACCCTCCACCTGCATCCTTGACCCAATACCAACAAGGTTTTTCAAAGAAGTATCGGGCGTGCTAATTGATAATATTCTTGATAGTAAATTCATCATTAAATACAGGGGTCTTCCCAGACTGTCTTAGGACTGCTGTAGTTAAACCCCTGCTCAAGAAAAATAATCTTGACCCCTCTGCTTTTGAAAATTTTAGACCCATCTCTAACCTGCCCTTCTTATGTAAAATTCTGGAGAAGGCAGTCATTATGCAGTTAAATGACCACCTCAATAAACCTACTATTCTTGATACATTTCAGTCAGGTTTCAGAACAAATCACAGCACAGAAACTGCACTCGTTAAAGTAGTAAATGACTTGCGGGTAAATGCAGACAGAGGCCATTTATCTGTTCTCATCCTCTTAGATCTGAGTGCCGAATTTGACACCATTGATCGCAATATTCTTAGAAATTGCCTTAGTCAATGGGTGGGTCTCTCTGGCAGTGTCCTAAATTGGTTTGAATCCTACCTGGCAGGGAGAAAATTCTTTTTTAGTTGTGGTAATTACATCTCAAAGACACATGATATCCAATATGGTGTTCCACAAGGCTCTATCCTGGGTCCCCTGATTTTTTTGATCTACATGCTTCTGTTAGGTCAGATTATCTCAGGTTACAACGTGAGCTACCACAGCTATGCTGATGACACACAGCTGTACTTATCAATAGCACCTGATAACTCCGACTCTCTTGATTCACTAACACAATGTCTCACTTGTATTTCTGAATGGATGAATAGTAATTTTCTCAAGCTAAATAAAGAAAAAACTGAAATTTTAGTGATTGGCAAAAATGGATTCAATGAGGTTATCAGAAATAAACTTAATGCATTAGGATTAAAAGTTAAGACAGAAGTAAAAAACTTAGGGGTAACTGTTGACTGTAACCTGAATTTTAAATCACATATTCATCAGACCACTAGGACAGCATTTTCTCACTTAAGAAATATAGCAAAAGTTAGACCTCTTATATCACTGAAAGATGCTGAGAAATTAATTCACGCTTTTGTTTTCAGTTGACTAGTTTACTGTAACGCACTCCTCTCAGGACTACCCAAAAAAGACATAAATCGTTTGCAACGAGTGCAGAATGCAGCTGCTAGAATCCTAACTAGGAAAAGAAAATCCGAACACATTTCTCCAGTTTTGATGTCACTACACTGGTTACCTGTGTCATTCAGAATTGACTTTAAAATTCTGCTTATGGTTTATAAAGCCTTAAATAATCTCGCTCCATCTTATATATCGGAATGTCTGACACCTTATATCCCAAATCGTAACCTCAGATCCTCAAATGAGTGTCTCCTTATAATTCCAAAAGCTAAACTTAAAAGAAGTGGTGAGGCGGCCTTCTGCTGTTATGCACCCAAAATCTGGAATAGCCTGCCAATAGGAATTCTCCAGGCTAATACAGTAGAGCACTTTACAAAACTGCTGAAAACACATTACATTAACATGGCCTTCTCATAATTTGACTTTAACTTAATCCTGATGCTCTGTATGTTCAATTCATTATAATAACTATTCATGGTGGCTCTAAAATCCGCACTGACCCCAACTCTCTCTTCTGTTTCTTTTTCCGGTTTCTTTGTGGGGCGGTCTGCGCCACCACCACCTACTCAAAGCATCATGATGCACCAACATTGATGGACTAAAAGCCAGAAGTCTGCATGACCATCATCATCAAGTCCTTCCATGAGAACCCTAAATCCAAAGAGGACTGTTTGACTTATGTTAGGTAGATTGCCCAGAGGGGACTGGGCGGTCTCTTGGTCTGGAATCCCTGCAGATTTTATTCTTTTTTCTCCAGCCGTCTGGAGTTTTTTTTTTGTTTGTTTTTTCTGTCCACCCTGGCCATCAGACCTTAATTATTCTATGTTAATTAATGTTGACTTATTTTCTTTTCTTACTGTGTCTTTTATTTTTCTATTCTTCATTTTGTAAAGTGCTTTGAGCTACATTTTTTTGTATGAAAATGTGCTATATAAATAAATGTTGTGGTTGTTGTTTGGGTCCCAGGGTAGCTCATTTGCCCTTAGTCGTCTGGCCATGTTTCTTTAGGGCAGGCATGTTGCTGCTTTAGAACTCAAACAGTCACAGTAAATTCACTAGTTTGAGGCACAACAAAATAAATAGAGGTTGGTGGTGTTGATGCACACAACCTTCTTTCTCACAAAGGGACTTGTATTAATTATTTATCGCCAGCTTTGTCACACCACTACATGCTCCACTTTTTCTTTCAGTTCTCCCTGCTTCTTCCCTTTTTTTCTGCTGCTATTCCTCCCACTGAGCCTTTTTCAGTTTAAGCATAGAATATTAAGGTAGAATTTTATTTGTACACAGGGGAAAAGTTGACTTTTTACAGAAGCTCTTTAAATAAATAAATAAATACATACATACATACATACTGTAACAAGAAGAGACTCGAGGCATGGCAAGGTTTGGGGCAGCCACCCGTTTAATGCGGTTTCCTGGCTGCAAAAGCAAATGATTCATGCAGTCAAGTTTACACGGCAGAGTCCAAAACAGAACTTCCTCCCAGAGCAAAGGCGGGAGGCTTTATAGGACGTTGGGCGGAAGTGACGTCGTCCTCGGGGCCGGGACCGGAAGTGATGTGTCCCGCTTCGAGGTGGTGGCTCCTGGAGGGATTTCCCGGGAAAGACCTGCAGGGAACTTAGAAAGAGCGTCAGTGTGAGGGGCAGATGTAAAATCAGTCCTTTCTAAGCCCTTCAGTTGCGTCCTATGCACACGTGTGTGACAATACATACATACATACATAAATAAATAGATAAATTAAATTTTATATTACATTCATCCTATGGTCTGAACACACCTAAATAACTAAAAACAAAGACAATTTAAAAAAGAAAGAAAAAGTATGACTTGGCTGTCCCAGTCACAGTAAGGCATTATGGAGGCATGTTGCTGTTGCTATAAAGGAGCCCCAGTAATGTTTCTGTTATGTTGCCGAATAATTCATTAGTTGAAAGTCCTCAGTATTAATGCATCAGAGAGAGGATGTGCAGCATTGTTCATAATGGCACTCAGATTTTTTTTTAATTCTCTCCTTTGCTACTACCTTTAGGGGGTCCAGAGTGTGTCCCATAACTGAGCCTGCCTTTTTACTGAGCCTGTTCATTCAGTGGGTATCTCTTGAAGTGATGTTACCACATGACAGCATAGAAGATTGTAATGGTCATCACAAAGTTGGAGCAAATGTGAAGGATATAACTAATAATAACTATTCATGGTGGCTCTAAAATCCGTACTAACCCCTACTCTCTTCTGTTTCTTTTTCCGGTTTCTCTGTGGTGGCGGCCTGTGCCACCACCAACCTACTCAAAGCACCATGATGCCCCAGTATTGATGGACTAAAAGCCAGAAGTCCACGTGATCATCATCATCATCATCATCAAATCCTTCCATGAAAACCATAAATACAAGGAGGACTGTTTCATTTATGTTAGGTAGATTGCCCAGAGGGGACTGGGCGGTCTCATGGCCTGGAATCCCTGCAGATTTTATTTTTTTTCTCCGGCCGTCTGGAGTTTTTTGTTTTTCTGTCCCCCCTGGCCATTGGACCTTACTCTTATTCTATGTTAATTAATGTTGACTTATTTTATTTTCTTACTGTGTCTCTTATTTTTCTATTCTTCATTATGTAAAGCACTTTGAGCTACATTTTTTTTGTATGAAAATGTGTTATATAAATAAATGTTGTTGTTGTTGTTGTTGTTGTTGAATGCAGTTCCCTAAGAAAAAAGAGCCGCTCTGTCATTTCATATACAGATTCCTCTGTGTTACGAGACCTGTCCAACCTGTCATTGATATGGACTACCAAGGAGTACATCACCACAACATCCACTCCTTAAATAAAGAGGTGAAATGATTGAAGTGTTTGAAATAATGAAGAGAATTACTACAGCGGATCAAGAATGTTGAATTAAAATGAGCTCATCAAAAACACAGGGACACAGTTGGAAACTTGTTAAGGGTAAATTTCGCACAGAGAACCATAGAGTAGTGTGGTAGACAGGTAGACGTTTAAAACTAGACTTGGAGACGTTAAGTGGACGGGACGGTAACGTTTTTTTGAGCTGAATGCCCTATTCTTGCCTAAATTTTTTGAATGTTCTAATATTACAATATGTCATCAAACGTGTCTGAAGAGAGGACACCATTTCTTACATCAGGAATCCCATTAGTAATTTATGAGGTATCGAGTGTAACATTTAGTTTTGTGGGGGAAGCCCTTACTGTCATTAATGCTGGCGATTCATCTCAGTCCTTAGGGACAAAGCAGACAAAACTCTGGGATGATGATAAGTGCAGACTTTATAATAAGATCTGCTCTTTTGTTCTGTAGGCCTCCACTGACTTCAGGAAACAAGCTGTTGTGATTCTGTTTTGCTGCAACCTTCATGTTAGGATTTTGGGAGTGACTGGTTCTTCTGTGTATTACTTGAGCTAACCCAAAAGAAAACTCCCTTATGCTAATTGTACATCCCACACTGTGCTAATTGTCATTTCCTTGTTATATTACTAGCCTAATCCTTCCTTTAAAAGGCTGTGAACACTTTTATTGTATTGAAGTGAATATACAGTATAAGTGAATACATGAATTATATACTAGACTTTCTTCTATATTATATGTGCTCCATTTGGAAAACCAAAAGAAATTTAACTAATTGCATTATAAATGTTGTACGTCACCTTGGATAAAGGCATCAGCCAAAATAAGTAAATGTAAATATATCTGAGGATCAACAATGCTTTTATCTCACAATCACTTTCAGTTTTATTGTCTGAATCAATATTAAAACCCTCCTTGCTTTCTGATCATTGACCCACCACAGTCCAAGTTTGTCTTCTGCAGGTTTCTTCCCTCACACCACCATCACAAATCCTTGCTCCACAACCCTGGATTTTCACCACACTTTCATTCATGTTGTACAATTTTTGGAAATAAACTCAGTGGTCAGGGGTCAGTGGTCCTCCATACATCTGGTTGGATGTGAAGGGTGCCATTCATGACTAGAAGTTACAATAGCTTTTGGTTCAAATTAGGCACATATGTACCAGCTTTAGATAAATGAACTTGCCACTCAAAAACTTGTGTGCAAGACAAACTGTTATCACTTGTGGCGGACAGCCGGGTCCTATGCCCGGCAGGGACGCCCCTGCTGCATCTGTTTCGGGGGAGCAACCATGGGGAGCTCAATACCTACGCTTGGTGGCAGCTTCCCTGGCAGACGGTGATCCCCCAGCCTGTAGCATGGCTCCATGGGAGATGGAGTCCTCCACAGCCTGGTTGGGGGCTCGGATGGCCAATAGGGGGAGCTGCATGGAGTCAGCAGCCCGGCTGGACGAATCTTCAGCCCCACCCGAAAGTGCAATTAGGATCAGGTGGTCAAGCACCTGGAACGCTTCCGGGTGGGCTATAAAAAGGGCCAGCCACCACCACTTAAGGAGCCAGAGTCGGGAGGAGGAGGAGGACTAAGCTTCAGGAGGAGTGGTGGAGGAGAGAAAAGATTGTGTTGTTGTTGGAATAGTGCTTTGTGGACTGTGTATTGCCTGGGGGTCACGGGGAAGATGTGCGCCCACGGGTGAAGAAAAATAAAAGTCTTTATTAATTTTATACGTGTCTCTGTGTCCATCTGTGTCAGGTCAGGTGCCGATATAGCGCCTTGTTACACACTGTACACTGTTTTTATCATTTCATAAATTTCTGTGGCCATTATGTTCAATTTCATGAGAAATTTGATGTTGATTCACTGTTCGATTTTTTCACCCGACATTATAGCAGCAACTCGTGTAGCGATTGTTGTGCAAATACTGACTGGGCTTTTCACAGGATATACCTAGCCGGTCGGCAATTTGAGAGGGCATGTATCAGGGGATTTAGTTCTATGATTCACGTCTGGCTGACCTCCTGACGGTTTTCCAGGAAAGCCCCAAGCCCAGTCCGGTTATTTTTGTGTCTTACCTCATACTTATGTGATGAATTATTTTGTGTTTTACATTTGGAATTAACTTAGACCACATTGCAGAGATCCATTTTCATTTTGACATTAAAGAGTCTTTATTTGTTGACCAGTGTCAAAAAATCCAAGTTAAATCAATTTATGACTCAGTGTTGTCCAGCCATCCTTCTATCTCCTAAATCTGCTATATCCTATGTAGGGTCATGTGGAAGCCAGGGCCTGTCCTAGCAAGCATAGGACGTAAGGCAGGGATAATCACTGGACAGGTCACCAGAAACACACACAGACACACACACACACAGAGGCAGACACAAACCAATTTAGCATTGCAAATCCAAATAACTTGCATGTCTTTGGACTGTGGGAGGAAACTGAAGCACCCGTGCAGATACGGGGAGAACATAACAAACCAATTCAATGTGGTATAATAATAAAATGTGAAAACTCTTTAGAGGTGTTATATAACTTTTGTTTCTCACCAGTGGTGTTCACAATCTTTGTTCACCTTTCATGTTCTCCTTGCGCCTGTGGATTTGACTCTGGGTACTTTGGTATTTGTCCCACTTAATGACATGCAGGTTAAGTTAACTGGTGAGCCCTGAGATGGACTGGTGTCTGTTTTTGACCCAGTACTTTCAGGACCCAAAATGATTGCACTGGTTTGATTAATGGATAGGTGGATGTTTAAAGGTTAAAAAAAATCATATATACACACAAGACATTTGACGTTTACCATATGTTTATTAAAAAATATAAAAAAATGATTCTTTATAACATTTATTATATTTAAAAGAAAACAATAAATCCTCAATTCATTATTTAAAAAATATTTTAAAAAATAAAAATGAAATATTCTTCACATGCAAAACAAAATTAACGTGCATTTGTAATATGATGCCTGGCCTATACTGAATTCCACTTTATTATAAAAGTTCTTATTGAGTGTTACATATCAGATCCATTCCACACGCAGATTTCACTGCTGTTGTTGTGTCCAAATGTTGGCTCCATATTATCTCTTCAGGTTGGGCTTAACCTTGCCTTACATGTTTGCAAGTGACCAAATATTCTCCAGTTATCCCCAGGCCTGGCATCAGGTGTAGGTCATGGAATCAACTTCTGAGCATGAATTCAGTGAAAAGCACTTTCTGAAATATATTGACGTGCCTTCCATGGCAAGCTCAACAGGAGCTAGTTGAGTTGTTCTGGCCCTGTAGGTAAAATGCCCCAGATACCCAAGCAGAAACCGGAGGGAGTCTATTTCTATGTGGACCTGGAAATTACTCTGATGTAATTGGAGACAGCTTCTAAGAACAAGATCAACTGTTTCACCTCAGCACGTTCTTGCCATGTCTCTTGCCCTAGAATCTGGAAGGACAGTGTAAAGACTGCACATGATCTCACCTCCATTCACTGTTCACATTTACAAATTAAGGAAGAAATTCCCATGTAGAAGACAAGATACTGCTATTGGCCCTGTTGTTAAAAACTTTGCATAATTTTAAGGCATAAAATCTGGCATGAACTATGAATAGCATATGCAGCAGGGGTGTCATACGGGGCCTCATGATGCAAGATGATGGGGGATGATACACAGAGAATGGTTCTGAACTCACCATTACAGGAGACAACACCAGAAGTGTTATTCAGTAATGTTACAAAGCTGATTTAAAAATTGTTATGAATCACAACTTTGTGATGGCATCAAATCCTAAGAATAGAATTGCCTCATAAATGCCATACTGTGGAATTCAATAACTGTCAACCGGCAATAAACAGTATTAGTTGCTGAATACGTTTCCTTACTCAAATCGGTCATTTTCAGTTGTTCTGTTTCTGCTTATCATACTGTAAACATCAATAACTAAATCGGTAATTGGTTAGATATACAGTGTGTCACTTAATGTATTTTTTGTTTCCTTAATATTCAACTTATCGTCTATTCACATAGTAAACTCATAATAGTGTGTGTTAATTGGTATAAGTGGCCACAAGCAAGATGGCCAATGGAATTATCTCTTTGTAAAGTCTAAAATCTCTTTGGCATGACATGTAATGTCATCAAATCAGTTCAATTCAGATTTACTGTATCCGGTGTAATTGTAATTGTTATCTATATGCTTGACCAAGACACACCATTTTCCATCACTGTGACTACTGCTCCACACAGAATAGAACGGTCTAAATGTAGTTAGGTCCGAGTGGGGGCCCTAGTCACACAATCCAGGATCTCTTGCATGTTAGAGTCATGCAAGTAAGTGAAGCTGTAAAGTTAGATTTGTAATGTCAGCATTAGGGATAGCTCTGATTGAGGGGTGAGGTGGGTAAAGGTGTGCACTGATTTCTCTGACTCTGCTCCATCTTCAGCTTGGCAACATGATGGTGACCTTAGACATGTGTCAGGTGCTTCTTGATAACTGGTCCAGCTGCAATTAAAATATTTAACAAGATTAAGTGATGCATAACTCTGTAGTTCTTGGTGGTTACTGTCACCTAACCATCTAAGGCTAATCTAAGTAATTCAAGTGTAGGTCAAACAATTGTGTTTTAATAAGTTCTCCATGACACCATCAAAACTTGCAAATTGATGCAGAATGTTGTGCAGAATTGCTAAACATGAATAAGGCTTTCTTCTTATTTTGGATTACTGTTGCCAACAATGCAGCAATAATTTCAAAACATTTGTTTTGTGCTTTCATTTTCAGTATAATAATCCAAAAGTTGCATTTAATACGCTCCAAGGCTGGGTACATTGTTTTAGCAATAATGCTCTTCATTTTCACTTTGCAAAGTTCTACAATCTGACTGTTCACAGCTAGTCCACATAGTGGAGCAACTGCCTGGCAGTTTAACCACACAGCACCAGGTCTTATGTTACGTTCATGTGCTCTTGGACAGTCAGTAAGCCAGAGTTCCCGAGTTGCATATTCCATGTAAACACATTAAGAACTTGAAGCTACAAGTCGAAAAGTTCCTAGAAAACAAAGCTACCTAAATTCTGCAAGTTTTGATGTAACGCTGACCTTTCTTTTTATTCAATTATATAAAACTAGCCATGGTACCTGTCGCAGAGAGGTAACAGAATAATTGAAAAATATTTATCTCTTGCCCCACGTGCACCTTCAGTGCCTGTCCTCCTTATTCACCGGTGCTCACTCTGTTGAGCGCGCTCCCGTAAAGCCTGCTTCTCATACTTTTTCATTATTTGATCGTCTCCTCTCTGGTTTTATATTTTCCATCTTTGAAGGTGACTTTCCCTGTGTGACTCATATGCCTTTACTCCTCTTTTGTTGCGCCACCAAAGCCAAACTGACCAATCAGATTGCTTAGAGAGACTGGACACACCGACCGTATCATTTTATTTAGTCAGTAGATAAAACATAACCTGGTCAGCCAGAAATGCCTTTTTTCATCTAATTGCATTACAGCGAAGTGATACTCATTTAATATATTTATTTTGCTGTTTATTTTCCATTTCCTGTAAAACTTTTTGTTTTTTTTTCTTTTACACCTTAAACCTTATTGTTTTATTAAGTTAGTAAATAAAACATAACCTGATCAGCCAGAAATGCCTTTTTTCATCTAATTGCATTACAGTGAAGTGATACACATTTAATACATTTATTGTGCTGTGTATTTTCCACTTCCTGCATATCTTTTTTTTTTTGCAAACCAAGTAACAAGTCAATACCAACTTTGCATTTTTCCAAATAGTTTGGCCCACATGAACCCAAGTGAACGCCTTGAAATGGGAAGGTGAAACGTCACAACCCGCAGCTCTGAATAGTCTGAAAGAAAGTCAGTGGAGTATTAGGTCTTGGCCTTGACTCGGACTGTGCAGAGTTTGCACTTTTTTCCTTTATCCAGCTTCGGAAAATGGGTGGAGGGCTAGTTTACTCTTGTTGCCTGCTAAGCTGTTTTGTAATATTCTTAGAAAACACACTTAACAATTAAATAACGTATGTTCTATTCTAATAATTAAAAAAGTAGCAATTAAAACAAAATATTATGCAAGTAAAACACAAAACAAAATGAATAATGCAGACATAATGTGAATCAGTGATAGCTTGATATCTCAGTGTGCACTGTTATCCTTAGTCTCCACAATGTTATAGCTTCACTCCATAATGAATTCATTTTTATAACTGAGTAAAATAAAAGTGGAAGCGCACTTTATAAGAATAAACTCAAGTTATAAAAATGGCTGGGTAGATAACAATGAGCACTGCTAATCCTGTCTGTTCATTGTAGTATACTGTAGGTCACACATACCTTAACAGTCAGAAAACTACAATGTAACTTAAAAAGAAGGCCCAGAGAACACAAATTGAAACTCAAGAATATGTACAGTCAGAACTGGACGGCATTTAAATATATGGCTAAAGAGCTGTAAAGAAACCATTTATGGACGAGAGCATAAAAATACCTCAACTTCATTTTCTCTTAATAAATACATGATTCACAATTAAACCACTTCGGAAATGCTTTCATTATTGCTGAGGTTGAAAGCCTCAACCACTTTTTTAAATTACAGTGGATTACATATGACAACATCTCTTACATTTAGGAAAACCATTTGTTGTGCATAAGAATGCATCACAGTCACAAATTTTCTTTATATGACATTAAGTTTGTTCATGAAAAAAGTCATTTATTTACTGAAACTGGTCTTTTTGCACGTGTTATCATTCTTTTCATAATTTGTTTCACACAAACTAATGGCAGCAATAATCTTCACTTTTTTTCAGCTGATTCTGTGGTAACATTTTTCATCTCACTGACTTGGATTTGGTGAAGGATTACAGAACCCCCATTTGTTGCTTTTTTGTTTTTATCCTCATTTGGCTTGGCAGATTTCTTTACGCTATTTACCTCAGTATTGCCCTCAAGGAGTCTGGCAATAAACTTCATCCCTGAAGTCCTGATGAAGGCACTTCCAGCAAATGTATAAAGAATTGGGTTAATGCTGCTGCTAATGAAGGCAAAGGCAGTCACGACAGGACGCAGCTTTTTGGAAGCTGTTAAAAGTGTGTCACTAAGTGGTTTATCGACCAGATGTCCAGTCACCTGAACAATGTTGATCATATTATAAGGCATCCAAAACATGGCAAAAGAAATAACAATCAACACAATTAGTCTATTGACTCTCTTTCGGGATCGTATTTGAAATCTTCCATTCTTCAGCTTACGGCTTATATGAATGTAACTTCCTACCATAATGCTGAAAGGAATTACAAAGCATAAAAGAGTTTCAAACAGGTATTGAAAAATCTCATCCTTATAATGTGAATGAGAAGGCTTGCAAGTGAATGCTCCATTCACGTTAAATACTTTCCGATAAAACACCATTGGCAGGGAAAAAAGAAAAGCCGCAACCCACAGAGGAAAAATCACCTTTGATACTTTTGACTTTGTTCTCACCTTCTGCGATAGGAAGGGTTTGGCTATTCCCATAAGGCGATCCAAACTCATGAAGGCAATGAGGTAAACACTGGCATACATGTTGACACAGCACATGTAATGAAGAGTCTTGCACCATGCATCTCCAAACTCCCAAGTACAGACTGCTAGGAAATGAATAAAGAAAGGAGCAGTCAGCAGAACTACCGCATCCGCGGCTGCCAAATTAAGAACAAGGATTGATGTCACAGATCGTTTCCGTAGCTGGAATACAACAGTCCACACCACAAATAGGTTCCCTGGAAATCCAAGAAGGAAGGCGAAAGCCAAAAATGAAATTCCAATGGATCTCTGGGTATCCGTAAAATTTAGAGAACAGGAATTGTTCATGACTTGCTCCAAATGCAGTGTCCCTTGTAATAAAAAAAAAAAACAAAAAAAAATTAACTCCACACAATACTATGCTATATCAAAATCAATTGATCATTCGATAATTATTATTCAATTTAATAAACTAAACAATGTTTTATTCATCCAAATAAGTAAGGCAGAAATAATCATTGAACGGGACAGGGATGCAATTTAACTTGTGGTGCAGTCATGTCTTTCTGAGACTCACAATATGGCCTTACTTAATCCGAGAGCTTTAACTACTGTGACATTTTACATAAATGATTCTATCAGTTTATGGAAAGTAGATATCTTAACTTTCTATAAGGCATGACTCAATAGAGCAGTACTAATTGCAGCAGTCCCTCCAAATGATAATTCGTTTGTCAAGGAAAAAGAGCATTCAGTCTAGCAATTATTTATATTTATAGAGCCATTTAAACTGTAGAAATTGTTTTTCATCTTTAAGTATTTTGCTGTAGCTATTCAAGGAATTATTCCATTTATCATCCATCTAAAATGTAATACTTCTACTATCAATTCATTTTCAGATTTGTTATCTACAATAGAAACTCATTTTAAAAGTTTACAATTTCAGTTTGTATGTAGACAATCAATATGACCTCAAAGCAAGACAGTTTATTAACTTGCAGCATTCGTTTATGTCAGTTAAGTAACACATCATCCAGGCAACACATCAGGGATGTCACATTCTAGATTTAGTTATTCAAATGGACTTATCCACAGATCATGGCCGTCAGCATATCTGATCACTGCTGCATTTCCTTCAACATAACAATATCTGCAGCTAGACCTAAACAGACCTGCAGTTAGACCTAAAGAGCAGCATGTTCTTAAATAATGTTATTTTGATGCTGTGTCTGCTTCTAGGCTTGCTAATTCTAGATACTCAGTTTGAATTTAGTTTTTGTCTTATTACAATAGCAATGAATAGTATACAGTAAGGTAGAATATTTTAATGCTACGGTGAAGGCCACAATCAACATAGTAGTTGAGTCACATGAAACTCCATGGGGATAAATCCCTCCCACCCAGTATAGGATTACTCCATAAAGGTCTTTGAAAAGACTCTCAGAGTTAAAGAAGGTGACGTCTCTTCTAAATATGCATGGAATAAAGAGAGCGTTGGATGAATTTCAAAACTGATTACCAGAGCACAAAGTTTTTCCTTGAAAAAAAAAAAAACAAGTACCATGGAACACTCAAAATGGAGTACGATAAACTTTAGTGAAAATTGAGGAAATCTAAATTAACGGTCCACTATGAAATTCTAAAGCCAATTATAGCTGTACACAAACCAGTCGTCGACTTGCGAAACTTGCAAAACTTTAATAAATGACAATGTGAAAAATGCAAATGTATATTTTCAACTATTGATTAGCTAGAACAGTGTTTCCCACATTGCCAATCAGCAAAAAACAGGCAATGCATGCGCCGGTTCTTGGCGTTCTCCACTGTTAAAAAAATCAAGCTTCTTGAAATTCTATGACGAGCGATTCCACTCGTTAGCCATTAGCCATTAAGATGGCTAACAAAATGTTAGGTTATACAGCACGATGTGTAGCGTACAGGTCCAAAGAGGTTATACTCAAGATTTATAATGCACTGGTGAGGCCTCATCTTCAGGCTACAAAATGGACAGAGGAGCACTGTAAAAAGCCTAGAGAAGAGTGACTAGACTGATTCCAGGGCTACAGGGGAAGAATTATGTAGAAAGACTTAAAGAACAGGGCCTTTTCAGTTTAAATAAAAGAAGATTAAGAGGAGACATGATTGAAGTGTTTAAAGTTATTAAGGTAATTAGAACAGTATATTGAGACTTTTATTTTAAAATGAGTTCACCAAAAACACGGGGATACAGCTGTAAACTTGTTAAGGGTAAATATTGGACAAATGTTAGGAATGTTAGGGATAAGCTATCAAGTAGCATGGTAGAGAGTATGACTTCATGGGCTTTCAAAACTCAATTTAATGTTATTTTAGAAAAATTAACTAGATAGGACTGACAGGCTTTGTTGGGCTGAATGGCCTGTTCTCGTCTAAACTGTTAATGAATCAAGTTGCATGAAACTCTGTGGGGGAAGCCCATCCCACCCTGTATGTGATTATTTTTTTGTTATTTATTCACCATATACAATTTCTTGTATTAGGAATTTGTTATTTTTCACATACACAGCAGGATCCCTTTTGGTAGTAACAGGATTCGAACTGGCAACCTTGCAGATACCTTAGATTCACAGCCACCATGTTACTCCATAAATGTCCTCAAAAAGATTCTGAGACTTAAAAAAACACATGTCAAGCAAACCAAGCTCCTTCAATGGAATGGATCCTGATATCTTCAGAAGCTGAAATAAAGGCGTTAGCACCGTTTCTTAAAGATAAAAAAATATCAAATGTAATATAATACATCTCTCAAAAGTAAGCAATGTTGAACCTCACTGAGCTCCTTACAGTAAATTAAACACTTTACTTTAGGTTTCCCTGAACTTAGCAAAATAAATACTAAGATAAAACCTTCCACATGGCTCCTTGACCAAGTTCTAACAGGCGTTTCCAAGAAATTTCTGATGTGCTAATCATGTACTAGACATTATTAACTCTTCAATAAACAAGGACATTTGTTGTAGATTCTTTAAAGACTTAAGTAGGTAATCCCCTGTTAAAGAAAAATAATTTTGATTGTTTCTAATGATCTGATAAAAATGGAGGCTAGAGATTAGTCAAAAGTTAAGTGAAATTCTAGTAAAAGTAGTTTTTCAGCAGTTAAACGATTACTCGATAAAACGATAAGTAAGGCTTGGTTAAAGTAGTTACAGATTTGTTGTAACATATCATAAACAACATATCTATTCTTTTCTCTTAGATTTGAGAACAACATTTGATACTAGATTAGATTACATTAGATCTCAGCATTCTCATTAATCTCCTTAGTCACTGGTTGGGTGTCTTTGGTACTGCATTAAGATTGTATAAATGGCACATAACATGTCATTCTTTATATGTTGTGGCAATTGTACATTAGAGAGGCATAATCATGGGTTTGGTGTGCCACTCTGAACTATTCTAGGCCCACTGTTAGTCTTCATCTACGTGCTCCTATTATTTCAGATTATTTTGAAACAAAATTGCACTACTACAGCTATGCGGATGTTGACACACATCTTTACTTACTGTATTTATTATGTAGGAGAACCTAGAGGCTACAAGCACTCTGATCCAATATCTTACTAGCATTACAGATTGGATGAGAATTACTTTCCTAAAACTAAACAAAGGAAAACTGGAAATTTTAGGTTTTGGCAGCAAAAAAAAAAAAAAACACACATGAGAGTATTAGAAATAAATGTATCAAGTAGCTTTACAGATCAAAATAAATTAGATAGATAGATAGATAGATAGATAGATAGATAGATAGATAGATAGATAGATAGATAGATAGATAGATAGATAGATAGATAGATAGATAGATTAGACAATATTATAGAGTTGATCTTAAAACACTCTTAAATTCGGCTCTAAACAATCTTGCTCCTTCTTGTATTTTGGAATGTCTTTTCCGCTGCATACCCCTCTAAGGCCTGAGGCACACTACATGACTTTTACTTATACAATATGGCACACAACGATTTAACATTGGAACCGAGTCGACAAGTACCTGTAATTAAAAGATCTGCACTAGTGACTGACCATTACTTTTATGCTTTTTTTTCAATTTCTGCAGTGGCATCCTTCTGCCATTGCTACCAGAAGAAAATCCTCTGCAGCTGCTTTTGATTTTGGGAAGGATGTTGATCTTATTACTGAGATCCGCTGCGTCAGTTGGTGCTTCTAGGATGGTGCATTATTACAATATTACAAAAGCTTTAGAGGTTTATTCAGTAGTGTCATTATTGTTGAGTTAAGTGAAATTCCTAAACATGCTATATGATGCCACTCTCCGGCACCATAATTAGTGAGTTGAACTACCTTGCTTCACAAATTTCAAATGAAAGGCAGACTACAGTAAACAAAAATATTTAAAAAATTAATAAAAGTTGTTGAAAATGATCTGATGCTTTTGGAGTTTTTGTTTTCCTCTCCTTCATCCACGGCCAAACTTCTGCACAGGCTAACTTGGGCTGCAGGGGGCTTGAAAGTAATCAACTTGTATGAAAAAAAAAATGCGTTCTTTGTTCTTCAAACAAATATTACTGACTCTAGACTGGCTGATCGTGTCCTCTTTAAACTCGTTACTGTTATCTCTTTGCGATAACTCATCCATCGCTAGTTCAATGGACACGGTCATCCCTGTGTTTACTCGTCTCTATTCAATAATGGCTGTTGAGATGGTGTTTAGAAGATTAGCTGTCAGAAAATGAAGAGTGTGATGAAGAAAGTGATTTACTGTATCATGTTAGAGACAGTTCCTTGTAGAGAAAAGCCAAGCAAAATGACACCTTTTATTGGCTAACTAAAAAGATTACAATATGCAAGCTTTCGAGGCAACTCAGGCCCTTTCTTCAGGCAAGATGTGCCTGAGTGGCCTCGAAAGCTTGCATATTGTAATCTTTTTAGTTAGCCAATAAAAGGTGTCATTTTGCTTGGCTTTTCTCTACATTCATAATGGCTAACACGGTACAACACCCTAGTACTACAGACGGTTCCTTGGAAATGACAAGTGGCTACAATGCACAGTAGAGTCTTGTTCTGCTAGTGGTGATGCACACAAAGGTGATGAATTTCCTGATACAGTAATCTCTGACACAACGTCTAAAAATGCATGGATTAGCAAGAGTGCTGAACGACTTTCAAAACTGATCTCCAGGGCACAAGGCAGATGTATCAGCTAAAGAAGATCACTTGCATAATTTCACTCAGTTCATTAGTGATAGCATGTTAGACGTAATTGTGGCTGAGCCCAGACATGCACAGGAACTGATCAGGCAGCCTACACTGAAAGAAAAATACGGGCTGCACAGGTGGCCCGTCAGTCATGATAAGTGTTTATAATTGAAAAGTTTGGGGCTGCGAAGTACTGGTCTGAAAAAACATTGTTTTGAAAGACTTATGACAGCAGATCGCAACTAAAAATGGTGCCAGCTTAATTGTCAGGTCTTTGTATTTTGTTACCTGTTACTTTATAGTGAGTAATCCCTTTTGGAAATAAAACTGTTGCTTGACGCAGTGATAGAGAGATTCATTAGGTCTGCATATCTGAGTAGAATGTTGTTTTCCATTCATTTACGGTCTGTAAAGGCCAAAATAAATATTTAATTACTGGGTTGTCAGTGTCCCCACTGAGCAGCACGTCAAGTTCATTGGTGGCTTGACAAAAGAATCTACAATCTAGCAAATGACGTAGCCTGCTGATATGTTTTATGTTTAAGTGTTTTTTTAATCTGTTATCTTTGTTTTCATTTTTTCTAAGTTTCTCAATAATAGCTGAAAATTGTGAAAATAATTATGTGCTAAAATAAAGCTTTTAAATATGTTTTCCCTTTTAGTTTTGCTATTTTTCCCTTTTAGTTATCCTTTTTTAGTTTGGCCTTTTTATATTATTTTTTATTTCTGTATTTTTTCTGACATTACTTGGAAATTCAGTTTAGTTTTAGTTTTCTTTCATTGTGTATTTTTAGTTTAAATTTAGTTTTTATTTCACAAAGACATTTCTATTTTATTTTATATCTATTACTTTAAGTTTAGTTTTAGTAATTATGGCATGGAGCTCCTATGGAGTTTAGTTTTGTGTCAGAACTGTACACTTAATGGATTTGGATATAATAGGAGTTTAATGTTAGTGGAAGCTTACTACACAATATGGTTTACTATCTCGTTTTGTTTTTGTCCAATAAAAACAAGCATACAGTAATCAAAATCTGACACTGAATATGAACAATTTTACATAATTTTATAATTTTAAAAATATTTTTCTTTGTCATTTGTGCTGAACAACTGTGCGCTGACTGTTGGCATTTTTATCTTTTCCTTTAATTGCCCAGAATAGGCCAATTTGTAATGAAATTTAGGAGAATTTTAAGGTTTGAGTGTTTTTTACTCTAAATGTCTACAATACATAACATATAATGCTCTAAGTAAAATGTGCTTAAAATGAATGCCTTCAATATTGCATTAAAAATCTCCTATACTGGGCCTTGTTATTTTCTACCTGCCATATTGATCTCTGATTCCATCTCAGGCACATACAATTTATAGACAGAATTTTGCCACCTGCAAGCCTGAAAAGATATTAAAAATCAGAAAATAGACTCTATTGTGTTCTGACATGTGTAATCATAAAAATTATGTGGGCTTAGGAAGAACAGGACTCTTAGGCTTGAATCAGTGTGCAGACCCCACTTAGCTGTATTGAGGGAAACAAAGAAAAACAAGCATTTAGTGTCAAGGTTAGGGGCAATGAGCCTTGAAAAGCCCATGCAAAAGAACAGGAAACCCTTAATGAGCAGAGTAAGAGCAGTTAATAGGAGTGCGGACAGCCACAAAACGACAGATACAACATCTGAGATTATGAACAACATATTCATTATCTAAACCTGTTTATCCAGAGAAGCCTGGAGCCTACCCCAGCAGGTTTGGGTGCAAGGAAGGAAAAGTCCCTGCTATGCAATATGAATGATATGGCTGATGTTAAGAACAAAAAGAATATGATACTTCAGCTATCTTTTGAGAGAGAGAGAAAAAAAATGAAAAAAGGGGACAGATATTTAAAAATATCATTCTGCTACTGGATTATATTTAACTCAATATCAGGTATTTTGAGCTGTGAATATAAACTAAAAAAGATAAATTAATAAATATAGAATAAATACAAAAACACATTAGTATGTTTAGCTTTTCATCACTTGGCAGACTCTCTTCGCCTACCTACCTGTAGTTCAGTAGAGACATTGCCAAGTCAGGAATTTTACAAAGTTTGTAACGCTTCATTGTTAATGGCTTTTTTTAAAGCAAAAGAGATTTGTCTAGCAACAATATGCTGATCTTGTATGATGACCTAGTCAGTCTCTCTATCTGTGTCGTTTTATTTTCAAAAAGGATTTCTCCTGTGCAAAGTGGTGAGTGAATTGTTGTCAACAAAAATGTAGACACCTAAGAAATAAGCTGAATCTTTATTCACTCATGATTTTTCTGTCCATATGGTAAAGGTTTTTTTGACCTGCACATTCCAACATTCAGGCGTCTGAATTACATTTTGATATACAAGAAGCACAAGGAAAGGCGTCACAGTAAATCACTTTTTATTTCACATACTTTACACGCTTGCTCTGTCACCACACATGCTCTGTGAACAGATGCCCTCCGTCACCAGCCACCATTCACTGGATGAATAGATCCAGGTGGCTTGTGGTGGATGATTTTCTATTTCAGAGTTAAAGTTACAAGGGTTAAAGACTAACAGCAAGAGTATTCATTCATGAATGAAAACTAAAAATACTTTTAGTAAATTATTATTTTATGTCAGTTAGTCTTTCCAGCTACTTTAATAGTTTCATTTAGTTTTAGTTTTCCATTTCGGTTTTGTTAATTATTTTATTTCAGTTTATGAAAATGTTTTTTTAATAATAGTTTCAGTTTTGATTTTAGTTTTTGTTAATTCTAATAACCTTGCTCTGTGTGTATAAATATATTGTAGGGTGGTGAGTGAGAAGGCAGAGTGAGTCCCGAAATAGTTGGGCACCAACCTTTTAATTAAAAAAAAAAAAAAAGACACATGATGGTAATATCAAGACAGCACAGGCAATGGCCTTTTATTGTGCTCTAGTGGCATTCTCTGGTTGAATGAAGACAGTCAGAATCTCAGATTCAAATAAGACACCACCTTCCAGGGAATGTCTCCCTTTTATATCGGTCACACTGGAAGGGTGGAGCTTCCATGTTGCCCTCAAAGTTGGTTTCTTGGCACTGTGAAGGAAGAAGGTGACAAGACTATTAAGTAGCAACACAACATCTGATCCCAGGGTGGTAGTACATACCTAAGGTGAGTCTGGCAGGTGACCCTCTGCCGTTCATGCGTGACTATTTATTTATATATGTGTGTACTGTATATATCATGTACAATTTAAGATGCTGTGTTTGTGGTTTTTGCTGTTATCCAAACACTTATTAAATACTGACATACAACTTACTCTTCTTGTGTAGTGCCAATTCAAGTTTAGGTGATGCCTAAGCTTTGTCATTACATACTAGTTTTTCTTTGGTTCCCTCAAAACACCTGCGGAGCCTGAACAATGGTTCAAGCACAGTGGCCCCCTACCCTCAAAATCCGTCCTGCATCCATCTGTCCATGCCATTAGACTTTGAGTTTTACCAAAGATTTAGAACTTACGTGTACTTAATAGCAACTTAAGTTATCTGAAACATTTACAGGAAAACTTTTGGGTTGAGTGCACAAACTTCAAGTATCTTTAGAAAACTGACTTGGCAGTTTCTTAGGTTGAGAGGTAGTAGAGTTCCTGGAAATTTCCTAGGTTGGTTCATGTTTAAACAAGAGCAGAAAACAGCTGGGTAAAGCTTTCAAAATGTCGTAATATTGTCACATACATAATCTGATGTTTATACTAAGAATACTGTTGTAAGAGACTCAAGGAACTGGATCAATCTTTTTATCAAAGTTTAGAGTTTTTTTACTTCACTTCTGGATCAATGTTTTATCAAAGTATAGTGTTTTGTTTTTCCTCACTACTGGATCAATCTTTTACCAAAGTTTAGTGATTTTTTTTACTTCACTATGTAGAAAATTTGTGAAAAAAACTTTGCAAGAAAGGAGTTATTTTCAGTACAAGCCAGGAAGAAAACCTTACAGCCCAGTCACCAGCAATTCATCTATGCATAGCACTGGCAGTGAAGACTTAGTGAACCTGTAAAGAATGTGGCACACGTCTAATTAAAACTGCAATCTGAAACAAAGACAGAGTAACATACGTACTCAGATTTGGGGAGCTTTTGTTTAGCTCTGCTGTTCTTCAGCTTCACATTGATAGTGTTCAAGTCTCAGAGGAGTCTTTACAATTGTAGTACACTCTGTAAAACAATAATTACAATAAATAAATGAGACATATGTAGCACACAATAAAAATAAATCACCCTTGCTAAACCCACACCTTTTTTGCACCTTTAAGAATGACCCTCTTTGATATTTGTTATGGGTTCTTGTGTGAATCTCAATATCCAGAGATATTTTGAGACCACCCTTGTAAGATAGAATGACAGTGATTTCATGGTTCAAGGGTTCAGGGTCTACTGTTAACTTTATTTATCATTTGAAACCACATACAGCAGTGGACCCAATTATGTGCAAGAATAGCCAATAAAAAATAGTCAAGAATAATAATATACAAGAATATACAGGAATAAACAACAGAGAATCTCTAAGATACATACATACTTAAATACAAACACTCTACACAACATAATCAATCACGTAAATTTAACTTAACAGACAATAACAGAGGTAATACTGCAAAGACAAACAATATGTTGCATTGTATCAAAGGGCTGATCTTTATTTAAGAGTCCAATGACTTGTGGGATGAAGTTTTTCATGACTTCTGGCAGTTCTGCAGTTCTCCCGGAGGTACTGCTTGCCAGAGGGCAGAAGGCCGGACAGTTCATTGTTGAAGTGAGTGTGGTTTCTGATAATGTTGCTGGCTCTATTTTGTCAACATTTTCATTACAGTTCCTCAATGCTTTAGAGAGATGTCCCAATGAAGGACATTTAGAACATAAACTATGAAGCATTTCTTTATGCAAAGAGTTGTGGTAATCTGGAACAAACTACCAAGACATGTATTTGAAGCATCAACTTAGAACCATTAAGAAGCACATGCACTGTATATGGATGGGATATTGGGGCAGCTTAACTATTACTATAGGCGGAGTGGTGGCTGTGAGGCTAGGGATCAGTTCTAGCAATCAGAAGATTGTCGGTTCAAATCCCGTAAATGTCAAAAGGGACTCTGCTCTGTTGGGCCCTTGAGCAAGGCCCTTAACCTGCAATCTCTGAGCGCTTTCAGTAGTGAGAAAAGCGCTATATAAATGCAAAGAATTATTATTATTATATATACAAATGCTGTACAATACCATGCCATTTTCTAGGCCTCCCAAATCCTTAGCAGGTTCACAAGGAGGCTGAAGCCTATCCCAGGAAGCAAAAGATACAAGGCAGGAACAACTCCCTGGACAGGGTGCCAGTCCATCACAGGGTGAACACATATGGGTCAATTTAGCATTACCAGTTCACCTAACTTGCATGTCTCTGGAAACCAAAGCACCTGGAGGAAACCCACACAGGCAAAGACAGAACATTCAATCACTGTGAAGTATGGACCCAAGACATGAACCACAGACTCCATACTGTGAGACAGCAGCACTACCAGCGTGCCACCCCCAAGATCTCTTCTTTAGCAAATAAAGTTTGGAAATTGCAGAGCATGCTGACATCTTTAATATCATGGCTACCATGATGGCACAAGTCACAAGAGCTTCTCCCAAGTACAATTTTCAATTTTAGTGCCCAGAACTGGACCGGCTTGTCCAACAGCAACGGCAATATGTATTGAACAAAATTCAATACTGAGGGTAAGGTCTGGCTCCCATGACCCTGACCTGGTTTAAGCGGGTTTGATAATAGATTTTGTATACAGATACCAAAAAATGTGTCAACTTTCCAATATTACATGTCTACTACAATAATTTTGTTTCAAAAGCAAATATGTACAGTATATTAATAATAGGGCTGGGCAAGTTAATGTGTTATTATCTCGTTATTGTTATTATTATTATTTTGAAAGCGTCAGTCTCGCTAGCAATCGATAGAGATCAGTGGTCTTCTTGTTACAGCGCTTTTCGATATGCTTTTGCTAGAAGGAAAGTTAGCTTTGTTGATTTGACCTCGATTCCCTGCACTTGCAGGATTAGCGAAGAGCAAGCAGCTTCTAAAATGGTATGTGGAGAGATACCAAAGTGAATGCTCAAAGCAAAACTTTTCTCATATTATCGCTGAATTGGACTCTGATTTGTCGGACTCTGATTTTGATACAAGTGATCTGGAGATGTATGAAAGTGAGGTTCCCGCATCAGCTCGTCGATCCCCAGCTGATCATGGTGCTGAACACGTTTGTGTAGCTGATCCACCTATGACAACGTTCACCTGGTAGGACTGACGCTTACGATGAAAGGAGGTACAAACCATACAAACTGCAACTGCGACCCCCATGCACCTGTCTTACAAAGACAGCCAGGCAGCCAGCCCACCATGCATTCCATCCTGCAGGAGTCTTTCTGGACATTTTCAACTTTTCTCTACAGCTTGCAATGGTCCCTGTCTGCCTTAAATCCTCCATTATTTTGCCAGTGCCTAAAAAATCTGCGGTCACCTGCCTTAATGATTACCGCTCTGTGGCTCTAACCACAGTAATAATGAAGTGCTTTGAGAGAATCCTCCTAAAGTACATCAAGGATGCCATCCCTGCTGGATTTGACAACCATCAGTTCGCCTACAGGAGGAACAGATCTACAGAGGATGCTGTCTCAATAGTACTTCACATAGCCCTGACTCATCTGTAGTGCCCTAACACTTATGTTAGGATGTTATTCGTTGATTTTAGTTCAGCATTTAACACCGTAATCCCAGGTACAAAAGCTTCATAATCTGGGTCTGTCCACATGGTTGTGTCTTTGGATCAGGGACTTTCTCACCAACAGGCGTCAGGTGGTTAGAATTGGAGATCGTACATCAGCCACACTGGTTTTGAACACAGGCACGCCACATGGTTGTGTTCTCAGCCCAGCACTCTTCACATTATTTACGCACGATTGCTCTGCCATCCATGCCACAAATATGGTTGTGAAGTCTGCGGATGATATGACCGTGGTGGGTCTCATATCAGACAATGATGAGACTCACTACAGAGAGGAGATACAACACCTAGCACTATGGTGCTCAGCCAACAACCTCATCTTGAACACCAACAAGACCAAAGAGGTCATTATGGACTATAGGAGGTCCAGAAGAACTGAACATGCTCCTATATTCATACATGAGGAGGCTGTAATGTTTGTGGACAATATCAAGTTCTTGGGTATCCACATCACATTGGATCTGACCTGGTCTTTGAAGACATTTCACCTGGTAAAGAAGGCCCAACAAAGACTCTTCTTCCTCAAGAAGATGAGACGTGCTGGATTCTCCTCTCAGCTGCTCACAAACTTCTACAGATCTGCTATAGAAAGCATCCTCTGTCACAGTATGACAGTGTGGTACAGCAGCTGCACAGCACAGGACAGAAAGGACTTGTCACGGGTGGTGAGAGCAGCACAGGGGATCGTGAGAAGTCCTCTTCTAGACCTGGACTCTGTATATGCTGGAAGTGTGCAGAAGAGAGCCAAATGTATAGCTGCAGATCTCACCCATCCGGGAAATGGACTGTTTGTACCACTGCCTTTGGGAAAGTGGTACAGAAACATAAAAACACGTACCAGCAAACTGAAAGACAGCTTTTTCCCCAGAACTGTGAAGTCCATCTGCCCCTGCTGATACACACACATACATCTACCCGTAACCTGCCCCCTTGTAGACCTGCACACACACTTTCCCTCGTAATCAGACACACACATTTGTATTCCTCCCCTGCAGACCCATGCAAACAGATCACTGGTCTCTGCTGGCGTACTACCTCAGGAAAAGTATGGACTTGGTGATGTTTTATTGCTGCTGTCTTTTATACTTATTATGTTTATTTTATTATTTATAGTGTATTGTGTATTTAAGTATTCTGCCTTGAAGCCATGTCCTACCAAAAAAAACTTTCATTATGTGTATGCATAATGACAACAAAGAATTTTATCTATCTTCTAACAGGTCAGGACTGTCACTTAATGTTCACATTAAACACCAGAATTGGGACAAAAAGTGATTTGAATCATTTTGGCTGTGGCATGTTTGTCAGTGCCAGACAGGCAGGTTTGAGTATTTTTGTAACTGCTGATCTCCTGGGATTTCACATACAATAGACTCAAGGGTTTACTCAGAATGGCTTGATAAACAAAAAAAAAAACATCCAGTGAGTTGCATTCCTGTGGATGGAAACACCTTGTTGATGAGAGAGGTTGGAGGAGAATGTCCAAATTGGTTTGAACTGACAGAAACATTATGGTAATTCAGATAACCATTCTGTACATCAGTGGTGAGCAGAAAAGCATCTTAGAATAAACAGCTTGTTAAATCTTGAGGCAGACAGGCTATAACAGCAGAAGACCACATCAGATTGCACTAATGTCAGCCAAGAACACAAAGCTGCGGCTGCAGAGGGCATTAGCCAACCAAACCTGGACAGATGAAGACTAGAAAATCATAGCTTGGTCTGATGAGTCTCGATTACTGCTGAGGCACACAGATGGCACCTGCAGCATGAATCCGTGATCTCATCCTGCCTTGTGACAACAGTCCAGGATTTTGGTCATGGTGTAATGGTGTCAGGAATGTTTTCTTGGCACACTTTGGGCCTTTTAATATCAATCAATGATTGCTTGAATGCCACAATCTATTTGAGTATTGTTGCTAACCTTGTGCATCCCTTCATGGCCACAATCTACCCATCTTCTAATGGCTACTTCCAGCATGATAATGCACCAAGACACAAAGGAAAAGACATCTCATAGTGGTTTCATGCACATGACAATAAGTTCACTTGCCTTCCCAGGCACCAATAAAACACCTTTGGGATGTGATAGAACGTGCAGCTGTCAAATCTGCAGAAATTGTTTGATGAAAGTATTTCAGCATGAACCAGAAATTCAGTAGGAATGCTTTCAGCATCTTGTGGAGGGCATGTCATGAAGGAATCAGGCTGTTTTGCTGTTTTGAGAGCAAAAGGAGGTCCTACTCAGTATTAGTTTACTGGTTCTAAGAATTTCTTCAACGAGTGCATATGCCTCATGAAGTTGCAGTAAATCATCTCGTAAATCAATGGTCACAAACATCTTTGTAGGCAGGGCAGTGCACAGTTATGCAAGCTGCCCAAAACTATTGAAAGCGTGTAATGTTCTGCTGCAAAGTCACTAATCAAAAGGCAGCCACAGAAATTTTCATGTGGTACAAATTACATTTTTTCCCCATATAGATTACGTAAATCAACACAGGCTACTCATGTTATACTAAAGGAAATGAAGAACTGGCAGCAGACTGTGAGTTTTCTAACCTTTTTATTCTGGAGAAAAACTTTTTTCAATCTTTATAATAGGTGTAACTGTTATGAATGATTTCAAGAATGTAAATATATAAAAAGTCATTTTACAATCATTCATGTTTTGTAGTTGATGTCCCTCACAAAGCTGGCCTTAACAATTGGACTCTTGCGCATTGAAGGCTCTCTGCCCACTTTAAACACATCCTCAATTGCTAACAGATTTAAACATAATGTGCACAGGGCTTTTTGGAAATGATGATACACACGTGTTATTGCTAGAATACAGCAGGGACGTGCAGTCAGGGGAGGCAAGTCATCATGAAAAGTAAAAAAACTAATAATGATAACATAAAATAAATTTCTACACTGGTCTGTGCTGTAAATTTGTTTTCTGTATGATTCCAATAATTTTGTTCATTTTTATAATCAAAATCGTTGAACTGCTGCATTTCCTGTTCAAATACAGGGGAGAAACGTGAGGTGCAGGAGCAACGAGCCTCACCGCACCTTCGACTGCGCTCTCCCTCACACACGGGGTTGATGTATGCAATTGGCGAGTGCCTGTTGCTGTCTCTCTGTATGTCACCAATATAGTGTTTGCAGATATGTTTATTATAAACCCTAACTTTACACAGTCTGGCTGATATTTTTAATGAATGTGTGTGACATAGTTAGTCTTGCTAATCGGACATAAAACTGCAGTGAAAAGGCACAAGGTGAGACAGACAGTACCGTGCCGCACCGAAGGGGGCGCCCGTGAGCCCAAGAGGTGCTTGTTGCTGTTGTTCTTCTACGCAGAGGCTGTGGGCGCCAATAAGTTAACGATATCAGAAAGTCAAGTGCACTGCAGCGGTCCGTTTATTTTTATTTTTTGTTCCAACTGGCAAAATAGAAGATTAAGGTTTTTAAAAATAAAGGAAAATAAGGAGCGACTTTTACAAGAAAATGACGGAGATTTTTGTGGAGAAGGATAGGCACATGGACTTCATTTACTAATAAAGGTAAGACCATAAACTGTTTTCAATTTTATAAAAAAAATGGGATCAGACTAAAAAAAACAACCCAATATTTAAAAACTAAATTTTCTCTTCAAATAAAATATTATTTTGTTTTTCTTGTTATCCTTTTGTTGAACAGTTTCTATTACAATTGCTTAAACCATCAAAATAAAAAGCTTTTTAAAAATAAAAACTAAATATTTCAATTAAGGTCAATATTGAAATCCATTTTTTTGTACACCACTCAGTACTTTCATTTGTATTGAATGAGTGTGAATTGTGAAATTGCAATGGCAAATTTAGAACACATGGAGGGTGCAGAGCAAATGCGCTCTCTCTGCTCTTTCTTGACGATATAAATGTAACGTTCTTTCTTAGCCAAATATGTACCTTACCTATGTGTGTGTGTAAAGAATGCTGATGAGATATGACACATAACCAGTAGTCAAAGTGCAAGCTGCCAATTGAATAGTGAATAAGCTACTCTTTGGGGTTCATATATTTGTAAATCTGACTCTGAAGGAGTCCGTGCCTCACCAGCCATGAACCTCACCGCACGTCACTGGAATACAGAGAGAGTAACACTGGCTTTCAGCAAATAAGCTGCCATTGGTACGATTAATTAAGAGGAGTCCCATTTTGGCACATGCACTGTGTACACATTTATAATAGTATATACGATAATGTTTGTAACTTTTAGGGCTTAAGAGACTTGCATGTTAAACACTTTTAATATATGTTGACCACCTGCACCTTTGTTAAACCCTTTCATACGGCTTGCTTACTTCAAGTTTTTTGCTAACAGTTCTCTGTGTCCTTAATACTCCTTAAATAACATGAAAACAAGCCTTACACAAAAATTGGGTAAAGATCATGTATAGAAAGAAGAATAATGAGAAAACTAGAATAAAGCAATACATATTCTAAATGATTGCCTCTAGTAAAGCAAGATAAAAGCTTGTACTTCATGCATCTGCTAGTCAGTCACTCAAAATTTCACACCATTATTATTACCATAGTACTTCTGTAAAATGTAAGTGTCTAAAAGAATTTCAGCATATTGAATATTTGCATAATGTACTCGTTTAGAGGTGTTGGAGCATTCATTTTGTGTGTGTTCTGGCACACTTGTGCACACATTGTAGCTTTTTATTTTATAATAAGATGTTCTCATCACTTGAATTACTTGAGATGGTTAGCTTACTTAGGCTGTAAGGTGAATGGCTGTGTGATTGTCAATGCTCCCTCATATTTCTAATAAATTGTGAGCCAGAACAACAAACCCATGTGCACTCCGGTTTTCCTCCCACATCCAAAAGACGTGTGCACTGGCTTAGTAGGTATTTCCAAACTGGCCTTGTTTGGGTGTATGCTGGAATGGACCTAATGAGAGACTGAGGTCCCATTAAGGATTAATCCATGCCTTGTACCCACTGCTGCTAGAGGAGTGCCAGCACCCACTCAACCCGCTAGTGGATTACGTGAGTTTGAGAATATTATGGTGGCATTTAAGCTTTACTAGTTTCTGTCACTGAAACACCTTCCAGTCATCCAGCATTCATTCACCTTTGAAAACATATATGCTTTCACGATAAACTGGAACATTTTACATCCTGCTATTATGTGTATTATACAGTATAAGCACTTCTGATTTTCTCAATAATGTTTAGTAAACAGTGATTTTTCTATAACTTCAAAATAATTAACAGGTTTGGCAGTGCTGGAAATAAACATTTTATGAACTTTTCAAATACATACTTGGCATGCTATGGAAAATTCTTCTGTTTTGTTAATTATATTAATTAACATTGCTCAATGCAAATTTTGCTTCCTGAACATGTTTGGATGTATATTAAAGATTTTGTCCTGCTTATCACGCAAATGACCTTTAAATTTTCCTGTCACATACTTTTTCACTGCAAATAGCAATTTTAAATGAAACTAATATTAACTATATTATACATATACCCATGGTGATCTAAAAAGTAGTGGCACTGCTGATAGGAAAGCAGTTTAGATATACCAAGGGAATGGGAATGGGACAGCCACGCTAAAGTGTGTTATCACATGAAAAAGAAGCGGCAGCTCCACAAACATTTGGTGGCACATAAATCAGTTGTCAACTCAAAAACAATTTTTTTGCCTTCTCTTCATGTAAAACTTGGACTGAAGAAAAATTTTATGAAAGTGATGATCAAGGAAGGTGAAGGATTTCCATACTTGAGATGTTTATATGAATAAAATTGTGTTAATCCACAGATCAAGCACATCGTGAATTAAAAGCAATTTGAAGATATTCTGGAGCAGGTGGAGGAAATAGCTTACCTTCTACAGATCACCAAGCTATATCTAGCCAGTTGACAACATCAAGCTTAAAAAACCATGAACTGAAACATGTCACTTGTAAGACAAAGTGGGCATTGCCCATTTCGCTAGGCTTGTTAGTTCTTAATAAGGATGCAGAAATCCAGTTGCACTTCCCCTAACCTACATTCCAGACTAAATGGCTGAACTGACACTTTGGAATCCAACCTCTCTGCTTTATGTGATAAAATGATCAGTCACCCTGTGAGCAACCAGACATGGCTCTGGGATGCACCAGATAAACACTTGCTCAGAGGCAAAAGACCATAACTCGAGGATGACTGGCATTGATGGACATGTTGCTCCTGTGAACAGGCTCAGGTTCTGCAACTGAAAATGATCCGAGTCCAATCACTATTAAAAACTAGCTGCACTCATCTCTTTCCCCTCTGGCACTCTTTGAAACAAGCTCTCTCGGAAAACTAAAAGATGATGAGGTGTCTTCTTTTATGTTGGACCCAGGAGTACTTATGATGCCATAGCATTGTACAAGAGAAGCACTTCCTGAGTCATGACCCAGAAAACAGAGAGACTGCCCTCTGGAGACACCCAATGACCTCAACAGGGTTGCTTTTCCGGACTACAAGCCCCAGGCAACACTGTGGGTGTCCATACTGGAACCATGCCAGAGGAGTACTGAAATTTATCATACTGGGGGATGAAGTGTTCTGATCTATCTATGTTTCTAGGAATATTTCACATAAAACACTTTGCATTCTCATACCCGCTTTATCCAGGTCAGGATTTGGACTTAGCACCTATCCTGGATTGGCAGAAAATGGCCCTGGCCTGGAAATCAGTCCATCACAGGTCCCACTCATGTAAACAGCTACATACAGCCAATTTAGAATTAACAATCAACTTGACGCAAACTTTTTGGTAAATGGGAGAGGAAAATACACACAAACATGGTGAGACCTTGCAATCTCCAAACAGGTGAATAGGTAAGGGAATCAAACCAAGGACAATGGGTTCATTAAGCAGTAATGATATCCACTATACCACTAGAGCACCCCAGCTTTCAAGTAAACGTGTAATAAATCTTGAAAAAAATATCTCTAGTGCCTTTCTAGAATGTGTTAGAAATAAGAGGTTATTAAATCTTGAAGGTTTTCCCTAGATTTAGTTAAATAGATACTAAGGAAATGCATCAAAGTAGCATAGTGGACTATGAGTAAACATGGCTGAAATGTTGCATGGTGCTTACTGCACACTTCCCTCTGGATGAAATATTTGCATTGGGAGAATGTAATCACTTGGGAGTATGTTGCAATGAATAAATAAATAAGTAAGTAAATAAATAAATAATAAAATGGAGAGGTGTGTCACTGTCCAAACGTTAGTGCTAAGTCACTTAGAACAGTACTGTTATGCTACCATATTCATACAAATTGTATAACTTTACTAGAGTATAATGTTTTACTCTAAGAATTACCAAATAGTTTATTTTCATTAGACTATAAAGAATTAGACCGGGTTCAGCACTCAGGTGCTGGCTGCATTTTCTTTCCCCGTTACCCTCATTTCTGTGTTGGTTTCTTCCCACAGTTCAAAGACGTGCAGGTTAGGTGGACTGGCACTTCTAAATTGTCCCTGATATGTGTTTGTGTTCTCCTTCTGATGGACTTACGCTCTGTCCAGGTGTTGTTCCTGCCTTGTACCCAATAAATGCTGGGATAGGCTCCATGCACCCCAAGACTCTGCCCTGGATGAGCAGGTTATGAAAATGGATGGAACAGATAGATTTCTAGGTTTTCTTCTTCCAATCTGGTTGAAATCTTCTGCATCTATGTACAGTATATGCAAACCACTTCCTGGTATATAACAAGATGCTAATTGTTCAGCAATCCTGATCTAACACCACTACACCTCATCATCCTGAGACATATTAAAATCAGAGACCTGAACTATCAATGAGCAGAAATAATCATAGCTGCAGCAGGCATTATATCATATATGACAAAATGGAAGAGAAGAAAATGTCAAGGTGATATAAATGGTGTTGACATTAATACTCATCAAGGAGAAGACAACATTTTTTCTGAACTCTTCATTTTCAAAACTTACATCACATTTAATTCTTACATTGACAGTTAGACTAATTGGGAAATGTAAGATGGCCTGCTGGGAGCGACTGTGCTCTCCATGACTGGTGCTCTGTTCAGGTTTGTTTTTTTCTTTGTTTCTGGTGCTGCTGAAATACTGTGGTTCTCCAGCATTAGTAACCCTCAACTTGAACTTGTTGGTCTGATAATTATATCATTTTATACACACACTATTTATGAGCACATACATCAATGAGTTCTGCATTTTCGAAAGTTGAGATTACAAATTCCTGTATGTGACCATGTAAATGGTTGCAAAGCTTAGTTATCTGATTTCATCTGCCATTATAGGCAATTTGATAAAAAGTGAAACACCAATGTTGAATTTAGATGTGATTTGCCTTGTGCTCATATGTTTTCTTGTACAATTCCTGCCATTCCCTTTAACCCCTTTGATTCTCAAGCTTTTTTCATTTACAGTGTCACACACACAAGCCATGGGAGTGTTTAACAGGTTTTTACAGATTAAGTAAAGGGGGGAAAGTGACACGGTTACTAACATCTTTCCCTTTTCTACCTTTAGAGTGGAGACAGACGTACCAGAAGGCTTATGACATCAGTTCTTCCCTGTTTCCCAAAGCCTCACCTCCTCCAGCACGACTGCTACTTTTAGACAAGTCGGCAGTCATTACTGAACTTGCTTCCACAGAGGACCGAGCTTTGCATCAGGAAGCCAACTTTACAGCCTTAAATCCAGACTTTGCATAACAAGCACCACAAAACGCTCTGAACTGCAATCTGTTTTTTCATTCTATTTTTTCATATATTAAACAGGGTGCCCCTGGAACCCCTACTTTTTTACTTCCACTAAGTCAAATGTTGATATCAGGATCAATGGACTGACACTCCATGATAGTGTTGAAAGCCATAACCAAAGCCGTCTGGGAACTGAAATGCCTAGGAGCAAATTTATCATGCCATGTTTAAAATCACTACAGTCTCTCGTTTTTATTTTTCCAACATTCAACTGTACACTACCTGATGCTGAAAATACTGTTCTGTCTGATTTATACCCCACACTGATCTCACATGGCAAATGGCATGTTGGAATGTAGAATTTGAGTGAAGGTGGGTAGTACGCCCAATAAACTGGCATCTCAATAGATAGATAGATAGATAGAATACACTTGTTACTAGATAGATAGATAGATAGATAGATAGATAGATAGATAGATAGATAGATAGATAGATAGATAGATAGAATTGGCTCCAGCAGACCCCTGTGACCCTGTAGTTAGGATTTAGCGGATTGTATAATAGATGAATGGATAATGGATGGATGGTTAGATACTGTAGATAGACCTTTATTTATGTCCCCAGAATCTCAATAAACAAACACACAAATAAATAAACACATGCACAGTTTGCTCAGTCACACACCAAGATGACTATAAAGTAAGAAAAGTGTAAAGAAAGAAAAGTTCTGACTGGGCTATCTCAGTCCCAGTGAGGCATTATGCAGACATATTGTTGTTGGTACAAAGGAGCCCCCATAACGTTTTCTCACTCACTTATACTGAATGACTTGTTGTCTGGAAGTCCTTGGTGTTAGTGTGTCAGAGAGAGGATGTGCAGCATTGTCCATAATGGCCCTCAGTTTTTTTTTTTTATTCTCTCCTTTCCTACTACCTCCAGAGGGTTCAGAGAACATCTTATAACTGAGCCTGCCTTTTTCGTTTGCTTGTTGGTTTTTTTCTAAAGTTATATTACCAGCCCAACACACCACAGCGTACATAATCACTCTGGTCATCACAGAGTTTTAGAAGATGTGAAGAATGTCACTTCTCACATTAAAGGAAGCACGTCTCCTAAGCAAAAAGAGTCTGCTCGCTCTCTCTTATATACAGTTCCTCTGTGTTTCAAGACCAGTCCAACCTGTCATTAATGAAAGTACTTGTAGGAGTGGACCATCTTTATAGCCACTTCACTTTGTTCCAAGGAGAAATGTAGAATATAGAAATATAACAAACAACCCATCGCAAGTGCATACAAGAATTACAAAAAAAAAATGGATAAGAGAGCAGTCACGATGTGAAATTAAAACAGCATATATAGGAGTCCTAGAAACATTTATTGATACACTTCTGTTAAATAGTTTGTTGGCTAAAAGTAGTTAATGCTGGTACCTCACAGAGAGGAGGTGCAGTATTATTCATTATAGCCATCAGTTTTGTCTTCATTCTCTCCCACGTCACTACCTTCAGCTCCCCATAGATATACAAAAGCAATACTTTACCTATTTCATTATTATTATTTAGCCGACACTTTTAACCAAGGCAGCTTATAACATTTGAGAGATACAGTTGGTGACATTTCTTTTATTTTTCCAATTGGAGCACAGACAGGTGACGTGACTTGCTCGTGGTCACAGAGTGTCAGCAGTGGGATTTGCACCGACAACTCAGGGTTTGAAGTCCAAAGCTATCCAGAGTGCTGATAAAAGAAGCTTTCCAGGAGCTTGCTTGTATGTCACTAGATATTCCAATACCACCTCTTAGATGGCAGCAGATGGAATTTACAACGTGTTTCTACTGTGAGATCAACTGGCAACTCTAAGATGAATTAGGGTGAGGGTGTTTGTAGCAGTTTGGCCCTCTCGTCTACTACTCCATCTAGGACTGGTTCCTGCTTTGTGCCAAGTGCTGCCAGGATTGGCTCCATCCCCAGTGAACCTTGGGCTTGATAAATATATCACTGTTTTACAGACACCCTGCATAGGGGTGTAAATAGCATACAGTGAACAGATCTCTGACTTCTGCATTTCAGAAAGATGAGATCTGACCACATTCAATTTTGAAAAGCTTAGTCCTCGGATTGAGAAATATTTCTGTAACATAACTAGTTTTACAATACTTGATGAGGTTTAAAAAATTACACAACAAGCTATATTTAGCCATTCATGCAGTAGCCAAGAAGAAACAATTTGGAATATGCCAAGTAATCTTGTAGTCATGTAAACTACCACGAAAAGAAGTGAATTTCCAGCTCTTTTTAATTGTGCATAACCTTTTATATTTGTAATTTGATACCACCTACCTACATTGTACACCATGAAAAGAAAGGAGACAAAACCCAGTTCTATTATTAATAAACATGAAACACAAATATTTGAGTGTCACACATGTGCATGTCGGAGACAGCTTAAGGGCACCAGTTATGATAATCACCCACTGGACCAGGGGTTGGTGCTATGTTCTAATGGCGCCTCTTCTACTACTTCTGCAGAACTGAAGATTGACAGCCACTCCATTGCTGACGTCACTTCCGTTGTCCAACTGGACCCTGTCACATGACCGCTTAACAAAGAAATCAGTCATCTTGTCCCAGTTCATTTGAGAACTCGCACCTGAGAAGATGTCTCAACAATATGTTACATGCTTCTTTTGTTATTTTCTCATTCAATTATACGGGGCCATCAAGGTGGTGCCCCGACTCTTTATTGTTGGCAGTTTCATCTTTTACATGAGAAAGAAAAAAGGGAATCTACTGTAGAAACCTTATCTAAGCATGGAGTGGGCACTCTCTTTATGAAAGCTTTATCTGTCTACCAGTGATCTCAATGAAATTAAAAGCTTGATAACTCACAATTTCTAAAATTTTAATAGAGTCAAATCTTAGTGGCTCAAAAGCTAACTTGTCAAAACCTGGCAGCTTCAACATTTGCATCGATGGTACTGCTATTCTTTTATACTCTCATCATAAAACTGTGGGTGTTGCTTTAGATGGTAGTTTGTCTTTTTGAACCACATGTTAATCCCACACCTTTTTTTTTCTCCACTACATTAACACTCTGTTCCTCAATGACACACTCAGCCACTAATTGATGCAACTTAAGGTTAGACTATTGTGAAACTGTTTTTTCTCACATCCCTGCTAAACCTAAACAAGCTGCCACTGGTCCAAAATTCTGCCGCATGTTATGACCTTCTCACCCTGTCCTATATACTGTAAACTACATTGGCTTCCGATAAAACTTCAAACTGAAAAGACTGCCATCTTAAATTATTCACCACCTCTGTCATTTACTCTCTTCTTCTGGCCTTCTCATTATTTTATTTGCCAGTCTCTGATTTATGGAAGGTCATGCTTTTAATTACAGTGCTTCTCACCTCTAGAATTCATTTCCTTTTCAGATTCACATTTCAACTTACATTTACTCACTTTAGCCGATGTCACATTATTCGACTTTTTGTTGTGGGGTATGTCAACTTTGCCAATCACATACCAAATTACACACAACTGCAAATCGCAGCTCATGTCACATTTACTGACCAAGTGCCAATCTTCCAGGACAGCTGTGCTCACCCGTTTTTCTGACAACCAATAGCGTGCTGCCTGATTGAGCCTGATAGAGCGAGTTCAGCAGCAATCTTGGCCTGTTAATTATTTTTTCTGTCGTGTAAAATATGAGACATCAGAAAGACAAGCCTCCTTTCTTTTTGTGAGGTTCATAGACCCCATGCTGTCTGATGGAGCCAGCTCTGTATGAAGGGTTAAAAACTCATTCAGTGTAGTCTGTGCCTGTCTTTTTTGCCCATTTAATTTTAGTATATAAACAGGAGACATCAGACAGCCAAGCTTCTCTTGTGTTTATGAGGTTCAAAACACACATGCTCCTTATTCCTGGTCCTTCTATGCATTGTACCGCTAGCTGAATGCTCATTGGTCTTCAGTTCTCACATGTAAAGAGCCTATTTGATTTTATCCTAGCCAGCCATAGACAAGTTGTTCTCAGTCGCTGAGTATGTCAAATTAGACAATCGTCTTCATGGGAGCGCACCTCCAACGAATGTAAATGAAGGCTATGACTGAAAATATTAAAACATCAATTTTCACTCTTACGCAGATGACACCCAGTTATACCTTTCATTTAGATCAAATGAAGTTTCTCCAATGTCTTTAATTAGTTGTGTTAGTGAATTAAAGGAGTGGATGGATGAGAACTACTTGTCTTTAAACACTGATAAAACAGAGTTGTTAATTATTGGAGGGAATGATGCTGCACACAACAATATTTTTTTATTATTTAACTCAGCTGAAATCACCATTAATTTTACTAAATAATCCCATGATCTAGGAGTTGGTTTTGACTCTAGCATGTCATTTACGGCGCACATTACAAAATTGCCCAAAACATGCTTCTTCAGGAGGTCTCCAGGACTCTGAACAAATCTGAATCGTATTATGTGATATCATCTACTCTTGCATTTTGCTCTGTACTTGTAATATTACTATTGTACTCTCATACTGTTTTGAGGATTACTTGTGTTCTGTTTTGTGTATTGTGTTGACCCCATTTTTGACACCCACTACATGCCCCACATATCTGAAAAGGGGTGTCTCTTCAAATTGCCTTTCCTGAAATTTCTTCCATTTTTTTTTCCTTACAAGGATTTTTTGGGAGTTTTTTCTTGTCTTCTTAGAGAGTAAAGGCTGCCAAAAGACATGGCCTGTTAAAGACCATTGAGACACTCCTTCTGCAATCTCGGGCTATACAAAAATAAATTGTATTGCATAAATGGTAAAATCTCTTGGAAATTCATCAAATGTGATATAGCCTTTAGCAAATGAATTTACAGTAAGTGACTTACAAAAGAGGCCAACATAACCCAGTAATCATCACTCTGGAGACTATTTTAAAAAATGCGCTACAGGACTAGGTTACAAAAATTGATCATCACAAGTTAAGACTTTAAATCAAATAGAACAATACAAAACTAGTTTTAATATTTCCTTAGCTACTAATGGTTTATCATCAAAGCCATTATCACTTAGAAAGATACTCACAGAACACGAGAATCTTCAAATGCTTCTTAAATACAGAATAGAGTAAAATAAATGAGGGAATCAGCAGCTTGGACAGAGGTGTGTAGCATTTTCCACCAGCTAGGACCTTCACATTTCTGCTTAAAAAACAACTTAAAACTCACCCCTTCAAACCACTTTCTTCATACTATTGATCATCTTTTCGCCCTCTTACATATTATTTGTTATTTTAATTGTTGTGTTCTCTTGTTTTCTCCCCCACTTCAAAGACATGCAGGTTAGATGAATGGCATTTTTTTTTTGTTCACCCTGCAATAGACTGGCAACAGCAGTTGTTCTTACCTTGTGCCTAACAATTGATGGGTTTAGGCTGCAGATGCCCCACAGCCCTGCCCTGGATAAACAGGTTAAGAAAACAGGTGAACAGTTGGATATTTTGTAATTTGTTTTGATAATGTATTTTATGATTTTATTCTGTACAGTGTCCTTAGGCTTCCTGAAACGTTCAAATCAAACAGAAATTATTATCATTATGAAACTTGTATCTTTTAATTAACTCAGTGGAGGCCAGATGAGAATATGCTCCCCCATATAAGCCTTGATTCCACTTCCAATTATAGTTTAAGGGAGTTTTCATTGCCACTGCCACTTTGGTCTTTCTTATTGTGGTCCAGGCTCAGAAATCTGCACAACTGCTTTGTGGCAATGTCCATTGTGAAAAGAGCTCATTTCATTACTTTTCCTTGAGAGGGGTGCAGTGCCAGCAAGTTAAGCAGGTCAGACCAGTCCTCCTTGTCCTAATCTACTGATTCCAGCTCTTCCTGGGGAATTCTCAGGAATTCCCAAGCCAGCTGAGAGATATAATTCCTCCATTGTGTTCTGTGCCTACCATATAATCTTCGTTCAGTGGTACATGTTCAGAGAAGCTGTAGAGGGAGCTGACTGGAGGGCAACCTTGTGACATGCCCAAACCATCTCAGCTGGCTTTGTTCAATCTGGAGGAGCAGTGACACTACTCTCAAGCTCCCTCAAATTGATGAGATTCCCACCTTATGATGGAGTGTCAGCCAAGCCACACTGCAAAGAAACTTCATTTCTGCTGCTTGTACTTACAATCTCATTCTTTCTGTTATTAACTACAGATTGATTACTGGGACTCAACCCAGCAGCTAGGCCTGGGGTGATGTTCTTCAGCAAACACCTAGTGGTTGGAAAATCCACATAACCTGGCCGGGTGCAGCCTAATGTGCAGCCATCTTGTGCGATTACCACTGCCAAGACTGAGGGTGAGGGATGGTTGCAATAGTAGTTTAGTAGCATGCATAGGTGGGAAAGATCTACACAGACTAATAAAAAGAGCTATACCAGTAAATCAAACTGAACTGAATTATTATTATGAGCTCCAAAGGATCATTGTCTCAAACTCTTATGGGTATTTGGCACTACAATAGTTCTCACCAGCACCTGGCAGTGTCTTTTCTTCTTCACTGACACAATGAAATGCACATTCCTTGGCAATGTGTACTGCTCCCTCTCCCTTGGGGCATTGCTGCAGTTTGTGCCAACCTGTTCTGATTGCTATCACCTAGCACTACAACATTTTTAAAGAGCAGAACAAATCAACAAGAAAGCCAAAAATAAGTGGTTCTGTCAGTAAACAAAACTTTACTCACAAGACTTTGGAAATGGGCCCAAAAGAGAACTGATAACTGATTATGCATGTCCTTTAATAATGAGTGAAGTTATTCTAAGACAAGCAACTTGAAGGCACCAGCCACTAGCCGGGAATTCAAGACTGGGAGTCTGCTTTGGATTCCCGGCTCAGAGACTGGGATGGGAGGTATAACTATATTTTATATTTACACAAGTTACAATTTTCATCTGACATGACTTAGAAGACCAGGATATGTACCAAATGCTTACAGGTATTATTTAAAGTCAAGATTAAGTGACAACAGTGGAACTGAACAGGAGACTTTGTTGGTTAAGATCGAGTTTCATATGTATACAGCTTTTACTTGAATATTGTTGTCCGTTTTGCCCTTAGCCCTGAACTGCATTTATTGGGCTTAAAAAGGGATGAATGGAAATTTTGTGTTTCGTTTTAGCTGTTGTAATTCTAAATAAAAATAGTGTTCTTGGTTAATAAAAGGTAATATTATATACAGTTGAAGTCAGAAGTTCACATATACTAACTCTTTAAAAATCACTTTATAAACCCTCCACAGATTTTATTCTACCAAATTATAAATCTGCCATATTGTTTTAGACATTTGCTTTGTGCAGGTTGAAATGATTTTTTTCCAGCAATGTTTACAGACAGTATTTCACTTTTCATTGACTGTATCAAAATTCCAGTGGGTGATAAGTTTACATATCCTTTGTTAACTGCGCGTTCAAACAGCTTAGAAAATTCCAGAAAATGATGTCAAGCCTCCAAGCAATTAGACAATTAGCTTCTGATGGCCAATTAGCCTAACTGGAGTCAACATGTGGATATATGATAACGCCTAGCATCAAACTCAATGCCTCTTTGCTGGACATAATGAGAAAATCAAAAGAAATCAACCAAGACCTCAGAAAACAATTGTGGACCTCCACAAATCTGGTTCATCCTTGGGAACAATTTTCAAATTCCTGAAGGTTCCATATTCCTCTGTACAAACAATAACATACAAGTATAAACACCACACAACCCTCACACCGCTCACGAAGGAGACCCATTCTGTCTCCTAGAGAAGAACGCACCTTGGCACAAAAAGGGCAAATCACTCAGAGAACAACAGCAAAGGATCCTGTGAACATGCTGGAGGAGACAGGTAGACGAGTATCTACAGGTATATCCACAGTAAAATGAAAGGCTACTCAGCAAGGCAGAAGCCAATGCTCCAAGGCCACCATAAAAAAGCTAGACTACAGTTTGCAGTGACACATGGGGATAAAGATCTTACATTCTGGAGAAATGGCCTCTAGTCTGATGAATCCAAGATTGGAGGAAAAATGGTGAGGCTTTCAAGCCAAAGAACACTATCCCAACCGTCAACCCCAGAGGGTTCGGGATGTAGAATTTTGTTGTGGGTGTGCTTTGCTGCAGGAGGGACTGGTGTACTTCAAAAAAAGATGCCATCATGTGGAAGGAAAATTACATAGATATACTGCAGCAACATCTCAAGAGCACAGCAAGGAAGTTAAAGGTCAGTTGCAAATGGGTCTTGCAAATGGACAACGACCCCAAGCATACCTCCAAAGTTGTGACAAAATGGCTTAAGGACAACAAGGTCAAAGTATTGGAGCGGCCATCACAAAACTCTGATCTCAATCTGATTGAAAATTTGTGGGCAGAACTGAAAAAGCATGTCCGAGCATAGAGACTTACAAACCTGTCCCAGTTACACCTGGAGGAATGGGACAAAACTCCAGCAACTTATTGTAATAAGCGACCTAAAATGATTGGCTCAAGATAAACAATTTAAAGGCAATGCTACCAAATATTAACAAAGTGTATGTAAACTTGTGACCAACTGGAATTGTGATAAGAGTCAATAAAAAGTGAAATACTCTAGTCTCTGGACATTTTTGGAAAAGATTACTTTGTCCTGCACAAAGTAGATGTCTTAAATGATATGCCAAATATATAGTTTGTTTGTATAAAATCTATGGAGGTGCAATAATGTGAGTTTAATCGAATTCAATCTAAGTCTATATAAACTTCTGATATCAACTGTATAAAAATGAATTGAACAATTTTCTGTAAAATGAATTTAAAACAGCACACTGAAGCTTTTCAATACAGCTGCTCAGTTGTGTGCACATAAACAATATTATGCATACAGTATATTACAATTGTTATAGAGCACAAATGACAAAATCAGCCAAATATACTTACATGTGTGCAAAATGAAGAAATAATACAGGACTGGGTAATGCAGATTACATTACTGTACTTTTAATCCGTCTTAAACTGATAGCCATTATGCAGAAAGCTGCAGATCATCTCTATGACAAACTAACATTGAGTACTTAAAGGTGACAAATTATTTAACAGAAGTGTGTCATGAAATGCTACTTTATACCTATAGAAATACACCTTTCACTGTGACTTCTCTTTTAGCATTAGCAAAGTCAGAATTTTTTCTCTACTTTTTGTAGTTATTTTGGGTATGTGTTTAAGTGGTGGTTGTTGTTATTTGTTATTTATTAAATTATTATATTACTTGAGATTCTATAATTCCTTCTTGTGACAAATAAGTTCTATCTATCTATCTATCTATCTATCTATCTATCTATCTATCTATCTATCTATCTATCTATCTATCTATCTATCTATCTAGCACCAGAGATACTTAATGTAAATACTGACATGAAAGTAAAGTACAATAATGCTCACTGTATGACAGAATGTAACGCTGAAAGTGCAGGAAATGTTGACACCTGCTTTCATGGGATTCACATATCTGACACAAGAGTTAGAGCCTTTACTATATTATTTGCAGAGTAACTTGGAAACTGCAAACCACTTGCTCCATGTCACTCCACTTGCTTTACTTTCTAAAAGGCACTAAGTAAAAGCAACACGGCAAGTTTAGCTTTTGCTACAAGGAAACAATACGCACATTCCTTCACAGCCTAGTAGTAAATGGAACATATACACACACACTGAGATAATAAAAAACAATTGTACTCACAAGTCAGCGTCTCTGTCTGTTGCTTAGAGAATGTCTCCCTCCACCGCTGCACTCCATGTTATAGCAAAGCAGCTTTGGGAGCTCCTGCTGTGAGCTAATCCATTAAGAATGAGGTGGGTGGAGTCAGCTTGATAACTGCCAGGTTTAAATTCCAGTAACAAAGTATTTCCTCAGAATCCACTCCCTAAGGAACATCCATTCATTAGTTAAAAAAAGCAATTACTTTGTTTAGATTTTCTTTAGAGCACTATTAAAAAAAGAATACTTTAGTCAAAAAATAAAAAAATAAATATATATACTAACTAGAAGTAGCTGAGCACAGAATCATAGAGTGGAAGATTAACTCATTGGTTTAGTTTAATAAGAAATGTCAATGACTGCATGGACCTCCACAACATCCTTTCACACTAGGATTGCAGAGGCACACGTGGGAGGCTCATGTTTCGGGATTTTAGTTGCACCTTTCACAATGTTATTCTAGAACTTCCATAGAAAGCATTGGACCTTTCATTTTTTTGACTGATTATTTTGACCAATCAATAAATTCTGTATTTCAATCAATAATTCAGTACTTCAATAAACATAAATTCAGTATGTCACTGTGACTGGTTATGTGCACTTACATAAATACAGTCAATACACATGTCCCATAGGACTGGAAATAGAGTAAAATAACTGATTGACAGATTTTATTTTGGAGCCCTAATATGTCTTTGAGTAAAGGCCATGTCATATTTGACCACTTTTCCAGTGATTTTTGGCTGTAGCCCTCATTTACTGTACATAACCTTAGTCAGTCAGACGCAGTTAATAATGATAAGTCTTTACATTTATATACTGTGTTTCTCACTACTCAAAGCACTTCAGTGAGTGGGGAGCCACTTCAACCACCACTAATGTGCAGCATCCACCTGGATAATGCGGCGGCAGCCATTTTTGTGCCAGTACGCTCAACCCAGATTAGATGTTATGTGGTGAAGGGGTGAGAGAGAGTGAGATAGCCAATTAGAGGTAAAGGATGATTAGGAGGCCAGAATGGGCAATTTAGCCTGGACGTCAGGATACACACTGCTCTTTATGAAGGACGCCCATGGATCTTTTATTACTACACAGAGTCAGCACTTCGGTTGTACATCTCATTCAAAGGACACCATCATTTTCACAGTCCAGTGTCCCCATCACTGCACTGGTGCAATGGGATCCATGTTCAGACCACAGGGTAAGCACCCCCTGCTGGTCTCACCAACACCTCTTCCAGCAGCAACCCAAGCTTTTCCTAGATGTTCTCTCATCCAAGTACTGGCCGGGCCCAAACATGCTTAGCTTCAGGAGGATGACCTCTCTGAACTGCATGTGGCATAGCTGATGGTTAGCAGCATGCTTCCATGATCTCCTGTCATGTAATGCGACATGGCCTCTGCTATTCCTTTCAATAAAACCAATCATGTTTGATCTTCTCTTTAGTTGTAGGAGCACATTTGAGTGCATGACAAATAACAAGCAATGAATGCTCTTCCATAAGTATAATGTATATAATGAAGCAATGAGGAATCAGGAGCAAGGAACACAGACCTCACAAACAGCAGAGAAGTGTGATGTTTTCGGTGTTATGTACCACAACAGAATGAAAAAGAGGACAGGATTACAGCTGACCTGGGTGTACCTGTTAATGCTTCTTACTGCACCAGCACTATCAGGCAGCAATCTCAGCCCTCAGGGTGTGCATGACATTTACCAAAATTGACATGTCAGGTGATTTTCATCTGTGTAGATTAGCATGGTCCAGTAACGAGATCAGCAAATGGAGCTGGCAAGTCTGACATACTCTACAAGTACAGGCCACATATTGTGGCATTGGTTTAAGGAAGAACGAATCCTTTCAGAAGGAGATGTCACCTCAGCTGTCATTTCTTATTTTTCCTATGATTCCAGACTTATGGGCGCCCTGTGTACGTAGGTATAATTGGGTTCTATTATTAAGCATTAAACACTTAAACTAAAAAAAGACATCAGTTAATAGAAGCTTGTAGTTAGTATATGAGGAGAGCAGACAGGTTTAGTATTTTCTAAGAGCTGAAAAATTGTGTGCATGGTGGGAGCAGTGGTCAGCTGTTTAACGTGGCCAAGAGAATGAGTAAATATTAGCTTGAATAAAATGTGCAATGAGTTTACATTCCATTGAATTATCTGGCAACAAACACTGGCCTGAGATTATGAAAGTGTAGACACACCTTATGTAAATGCTGATCCAAATCAATGGATGGCAGATGACCAATACCAGTCCTGGAGAATACAAAAAGTCCTGTTTGCTTCCAGATGTAGGAATTTAAAGTGAATTTAGACCTCTTCTATTGCTCTTGTGCCTTTAAAAGTAAAAGTGGACATTAAAAGCCAGTTAAGTATCCAACACACTTTTGCAGGAAGGGGATTAGTTTCAGTAAGGTGACTCTTTTTAATGAAGTGTGTGTTCCCTGACGGAGAAAATTGCCACCTTAATGACCAATACTAGGCAAGATGAGGCTGGGTCATCACCAGTGAGACTGACTCCCTTAAACTACTTACTGGTGAACCATTATAATGTGGACATTGCACATTCCCTGCTTTGACTGATCCATCTTTTAGATTACTGACATTTCCAGATGCACAGCACATTTATGAGCTCTATACCAACACTTCTGGATTGAAGTGAACTGTTAGATGCTATGAACCAGCTTGAATTTAACTGCCTTGAAATGCTACAAAAGTCAGTCATAATTTAGTTAGTATTCCTCAATGCCTCCAAATCAGCAATGACACCACACGTGTGATGGATCTGTTTAAGTGTCATTTATTTATAAAATCTATTAATGGACTACAACAACATAATGTCAGAAAGGAAGTGTACAAGAGGATGCATAGCCATGCCAAGTAAAATAAAACTTTATGTTTTATAGCCCGTTAAGGTACACATTTATAAAAACAAAAGCATTCCCAGGTCATTTTTCATAACCTGTTCTGTTGTCATGTCTGCTCACTTCAAAGGCAAATGGTGGTGGACTCAGATACCCTTTGTTCTGCACTAATTACTTGCTAGACTAGGGCTATCACCCTGGTGGATATCAGCATTTCTTGTGCGTGTGTATGGGCTTTTAGACTTTACCTCCATTAAAAATAGTTCTCGATAATGCATTTTCAGCATGGCTAAGCATTTTGCCTTACATTCAGTGCCAGTCTGCTTAGGCAATAGTTTGTTTTGATGCCCTGTTGTTCATTTGCTCCTTCAAACCACTGCAGATGTGTAGATGTGTATGGTTACATCCTTATATGTGCTGGGTGAAAACAACAGTTTGTTTTGGCACAAAAATGAATTCTCTACAGTGGCTCTGAAACAAATTAAATCATGCAAAAACAAATCAGAATATCCATCCATTATCCAACCCGCTACATCCTAACTACAGGGTCACGGGGGTCTGCTGGAGCCAATCCCAGCCAACACAGGGTGCAAGGCAGAAAACAAACCCTGGGCAGGACGCCAGCCCACCGCAGCAAATCAGAATATACAAAAACAAATTGAATTCCCAAAAACAAATTGGAAATGCAAAACAAAGCAAATCAGAAAATACAAAAACAACTCAGAATAGGCAGCACAAAAACAAATGAGAAAATGCAAAAAAACATATTGGAAACACAAAAACAAGAAGCAACACATGAAAATGAAGCAACACACAATCCAAATGACAATATGCAAACAAATTGGGATGAATGGAGGAAGAAAAAGCAGTGCATAACCCAAATCGAAGCAGAAAAGACAGTGAAAGTTAAATGTATGCCATGATTCAGTCCCAACTTTTTAATGAGTGGTGTGGCAGAAGCTCCTCCTTGAACCGTCACCTTATCGTGGTGGAGGGGTTTGCGTGTCCCAATGATCCTAGGAGCTATGTTGTCCGGGGCTTTATGCCTGGTAGAACCACCAAGGCAAACTGGTCCTAGGTGAGGGATGAGACAAAGAGCGGTTCAACAAACCTCCAATGAAGAGCAAAAACTTTGGACAACGTTTTCCCTTGCCGGACGCGGTCACCGGGGCCCCCTCTGGAGCCAGGCCTGGAGGTGGGGCTCGATGGCGAGCGCCTGGTGGCGGGCCTGCACCCATGGGGCTCGGCGGGCACAGCCGAAGAGGTAACGTGGGTCCTCCTCCCCATGGGCTCACCACCTATGGGAGGGGCCAAGGAGGTTGGGTGCAGTGTGAGTTGGGTGGTGGCGGCGGGACCTTGGCGGTCTGATCCTCGGCTACAGAAACTGGCTCTTGGGGCGTGGAATGTCACCTCTCTGAAGGGAAGGAGCCTGAGCTAGTGCGCAGGTCAGAGGTTCCGCTAGATATAGTCGGACTCGCCTCGACGCACAGCTTGGACTCTGGAACCAATCTTCTTGAGAGGGGCTGGACTCTCTACCACTCTGGAGTTGCCCCCGGTGAGAGGCGCCGAGCAGGTGTGGGCATACTTATTGCCCCCCGACTTGGAGCCTGTGCATTGGGGTTTACCCTGGTGGGCGAGGGTGGCCTCCCTCCGCCGGGTGGGGGAAGGGTCCTGACTGTTGTTTGTGCGTATGCGCGAACAGCAGTTTGGAGTATCCACCCTTTTGGAGTCTCTGGAGGGTTGCTAGAGGGCATACCTTCTGGGGATTCCCTCGTTTTGCTGGGAGACTTCAATGCTCACGTGGGCAATGACAGTGAGACCTGGAAGGGCGTGATTGGGAGGAATGGCCCCGATCTGAACCCGAGGGTGTTTTGTTATTGGACTTCTGTGCTCGTCATGGATTGTCCATAACGAACACCATGTTCAAGCATAAGGGTGTTCATATGTGCACTTGGCACCAGGACACCCTAGGCCTCAGGTTGATGATCGACTTTGTGGTCGTGTCGCCGGACTTGCGGCCATATGTCTTGGACACTCGGGTGAAGAGAGGGGCGGAGCTGTCAACTGATCACCACCTGGTGGTGAGTTGGCCGATGGTGGGGAAGATGCGGTCAGACCTGGTAGGCCCAAGCGTGTTGTGAGGGTCTGCTGGGAACGGCTGGCAGAGTCCCCTGTCAGAAGTAGCTTCAACTCCCACCTCCGGCAGAACTTCAACCCGTCCCGAGGGAGGTGGGGACATTGAGTCGAATGGGCCATGTTCCGTGCCTCTATTGTTGAGGCGGCTGACGGAGCTGTGGCCGCAAGGTGGTGGTGCCTGTCGTGGCGGCAATCCCGAACCCGTTGGTGGACACCGCGTGAGGGATGCCGTCAAGCTGAAGAAGGAGTCCTATAGGACTTTTTTGTCCTGTGGGTCTCTGGAGGCAGCTGATAGGTACCGGCAGGGCAAGCGGAACGCGGCTTCGTTGTTGCTGAGGCAAAAACTCGGGCATGGGAGGAGTTTGGAGAGGCCATGGAGAGCGACTTTGGACGGCTTCGAGGAGATTCTGGTCCACCGTCCGGCGTCTCAGGAGGGAAGCAGTGCAGTGTCAACACCGTATATGGTGGGGATGGTGCGCTGCTGACCTCGACTTCGGGCGTTGTGGGTCGGTGGGAGGAGTACTTCAAGACCTCCTCAATCCCACTAACATGCCTTCCAATGAGGAAGCAGAGCCTGGGGACTCTGAGGTGGGCTCTCCCATCTCTGGGACTGAAGTCACCGAGGTGGTCAAAAAACTCCTTGGTGGCAGGGCCCGGGGTGGATGAGATACCGAGTTCCTTAAGGCTCTGGATGTTGTAGGACTGTCTTGGTTGACACGTCTCTGCAACATCGCATGGACATCGGGACAGTGCCTCTGGATTGGCAGACCGGGGTGGTGGTCCCCTCTTTAAAAGGGGACGGAGGGTGTGTTCCAACTATAGAGGGATCACACTCCTCAGCCTCCCTGGAAAAGTCTATTGGGGGTTCTGGAGAGGAGGGTCCGTCGGATAGTCGAACCTCGGATTCAGGAGGAACAGTGTGGTTTTCGTCCTGGTCGCGGAACAGTGGACCAGCTCTTCACCCTTAGCAGAGTCCTGGAGGGTGCATGGGAGTTTGCCCGACCGGTCTACATGTGTTTTGTGGACTTGGAAAAGGCATTCGACCGTGTCCCTCGGGAATCCTGTGGGGGTGCTCGGGAGTATGGGGTACGGACCCCTGATAAGAGCTGTTCGGTCTCTGTACAACCGGTGTCAGAGCTTGGTCCGCATTGCCGCAGTAAGTCGAGCCCGTTTCCAGTGAGAGTTGGACTCCGCCAGGGCTGCCCTTTGTCACCGATTCTGTTCATAACTTTTATGGACAGAATTTCTAGGCGCAGCCAGGGTGTTGAAGGGGTCGGTTTGGTGGACTCAGGATTGGGTCACTGCTTTTGCAGATGATGTTGTCCTGTTTGCTTCATCAGGCCGTGATCTTCAGCTCTCTCTGGATCGGTTCGCAGCTGAGTGTGAAGCGGCTGGGATGAGAATCAGCACCTCCAAATCCGAGCATGGTCCTCAGCGGAAAAGGGTGGAGTGCCCTCTCTGGGTTGGGGAGAGATCCTGCCCCAAGTGGAGGAGTTCAAGTATCTCGGGGTCTTGTTCACGAGTGAGGGAAGAGATTGACAGGCGGATCGGTGCGGCATCCGCAGTGATGCGGGCTCTGCATCGGTCTGTCGTGGTGAAAAAGGAGCTGAGCCGTAAGGCAAAGCTCTCAATTTACCAGTCGATCTACGCTCCTACCCTCACCTATGGTCATGAGCTATGGGTAGTGACCGAAAGAACGAGATCGCGAATACAAGCGGCTGAAATGAGTTTCCTCCGCAGGGTGTCTGGGCTTTCCCTTAAAGATAGGGTGAGAAGCTCAGTCATCCGGGAGGGGCTCAGAGTAGAGCCACTGCTCCTCCGCATCGAGAGGAGTCAGATGAGGTGGCTCGGGCATCTGATCAGGATGCCTCCTGGACGCCTCCCTGGTGAGGTGTTCCGGCACGTCCAACGGGAGGAGGCCCGGGGAAGACCCAGGACACGCTGGAGGGACTATGTCTCCCGGCTGGCCTGGGAACGCCTTTGGGATTCTCCCGAAGAGCTGGAAGAAGTGGCGGGGAGAGGGAAGTCTGGGCCTCTCTGCTTAAGCTGCTGCCCCCGCGACCCGACCTCGGATAAGCGGAAGAGGATGGATGGATGGATGGATGGTGTGGCAGAAGCGAGAACACTAGAAGGTAAAAGAGATCTCTTTAGGCGCTTTTCCACTGCATAGTACGGCACAGCACGGTTCAGTACAGCTCACCTTGGTTCGGCTCAGTTCGGCTCGGTTTGCGTTTCGACTGCAGTTTAGTACCGCTTTAGAGTGGGCGGGATTATTCACGTGTCGTTATAGTTGCGCCGCCTCTACTGCCGTGACATCATCGTAAACGCGCCACAAGCGACCTCCTGAAAAACTTTTTCATTCCGCGTCGCCCCATCCAGCTCTCGCTGGATCTGCTCCTCGGCTACCAACGAGGAACGTCTGTACTTCCTCAACAGACCACGAAACAGCCATTTTTGGTTAAAACAAAATGGTGCGTGCGAACCTTCGCTGGCTGTGCTAAAAATCTAGCGGGTCTGTTGTGTCTCATGTCGCAAGTTCAGTGACGCAGTAATGACGATTTTCTCCGGCCAATCAGTGACCAGCAGAGTTTACACGCCACGTTTTGGTAACGGTTCGGCGCGCTTGGAACCTCGGCTGAGGTGGTACTAAAAAAAGGACCAGGTACCAGGTACTGTTCCCAGTGGAAAACCCTCCAAAAGTGAGCTGAAATGAACCGTGTCGTGCCGTACTATGCAGTGGAAAAGCGCCATTTATCTTTTTTTAGGTGTTTTTATGAACTTTGGCAGAAAATATAACATTTGTATAATGTTGAGAACTCTCTGCCAGAGCAGTGTTTAAAGTATTACAAACATATTCTGTATTTTTAACAGGCAGTGAAGCTAAAACTTAAAGTCGAAAGCATTCCATGCTGAAAAACAGTTGATATTAGCATTATTCTTATTGCACTAGTATACACACTACTGACATGTATTACTTAAGATGTGAAATGTACTGTTTGTATGATAGTTCTGTTCCAAGTATAATTAACTTTCACGTCAACATTGTTGTAAGTATTAGATCAGTCAGTCAGTCATTTCCCAACCCGCTATATCCTAACACTGGGTCTATAGGGTCTGCTGGAGTCGATCCCAGCCAGCACAGGGCGCAAGGCAGGAAACAAATCCCTGGGCAGGGCGCCAGCCCACTGCAGGTCACACACCCACACACCAAACACACACTAGGGATAATTTAGGACCGCCAATGCACCTAACCTGAGGAAACCCACACAGACATGGGGAGAACATGCAAACTCCACGCGGGGGGACCTGGGAAGTGAACCCAAGTCTCCTTATTGTGAGGCAGCAGTGCTACCACTGTGCCACCGTGCTGCCCTGTAGTATTAGGTGTGGACCAAAAATGTATTTTAACTACTTGAGGGTGAGAGAGAAGGAGAAATGGAATCAGTGCTTTAAGCCAGACTGCTGGGATGTGGCCCTAAAAAGTAGCATTGTTAGCTTCCTCAGCTCATACACACCACCCAACTGTATCTCACTTCACTCACAAAGGCTCAGAGGCGGCCCATATGCCACACTTTCCCCCGTGAGCTGACCCAAGGCTAGGGTCCACATATGACGCTCACCGGAGGTCAAGCATCAAAACCGATGAGCTTCAGTTGTCAGAAGACACGAGATTAAAAGTGCTGTGTCTGTGCCCCCTTTTACCCACTACTCACAGGGCCGCTTTTATAGACAGCTTCTCAGGGTACTTCGGACAGAGCACGTCCACTGGAGGAGCGTGTCCATCTTACATTCTGCCATTCATACACACTGCCATTACTGTCTATTATTTTTCAACAATTTTGATCATTTCGGTCCCAGATCCAGTGTGATTCAGGAAATTTGCACTATACTTAAGTCACATTTCAATTTCTTTATTTGATATCACCATATTTAGAAAGTGGGTATGAAAAGAGCCAGACACTCCTTTTAATGTATGACAGTGTTTAGTTAAATCACATAAATTAGTTTGGTCATTCTTTTAAAATGCTACGATGTATGCTGGAAAAGCCAGAGGTTAAAGTAAAAAGAAAAAAAGAATTAATTAATTATGGGGTCTTATTGGGTGGTGTGGTGCAAGCAATGATGCCAATTGTCTCCTGTCTAGTTAGGTATTTTTAATGATTTAAAGTTTTACACACACAAGTTTTTCAGTCCTATACTGACTGTTAGAAAACCATAACATAATGCTGAGAGTGAAGTGGCAAGCAACAATTCATACGACACCAGGGTGTTTGCAGGACTAACATAGCTGGCCAAAAGCAATCATCTGTAAGACATGCGGCAATAAATAATTTGAATGCAATTTATTAGTTGGCTGAATTTAGACCAAACTATAATATCTGATATCAAAGCATCAGATTAGTTCTGCTATGCTTGCAGAAGACATGTCAGATTTCTACTGGACAGAAACCCAGAGAGTGCTCTAAGCTATTGTAACACTATCTCTTCTGCCAAAGTACATAAAAGAGATAAGAGATCTCTATTACTTTTCAGCATTCTCATTTCCACCATACTACTCGTTGAAAAGCTGGGACTGAATCGTGATGTACGTTTAGCTTTCACTGTTACTTCGAGAAGACTCTATTGGGTTTTTTCTGCTTCAATTTGGGTTATGCAGTGCTCTTTCTGTTTTCATGCTCCCCTATTTGTCTGTGCATTTGTTTATGTGCTGCTTATATTTGCTTTTATTGGATTTGTTTTCATTTTCTGATTTATTTTTGCGTTTCCAATTTTGTTTTTTTGTTTTGTTTTTTTTTTGCATTTTCTCATTTATTTTTGTGTATTCAACTTGTTTTAGTGTTTTTGGATTTATTTTTGAATTTCCAATTTGCTTTTGCATTTTCTTGTTTTTCAATGGTTCCATAATTTGCTTTTCCACAATTTAATTTGATTTTACACATTGCACTTCAGGGCCACTGTAGTTATCTGTAAATAATGTGGCTGTTAGCAAATATGGTTGATTATTTGACACATTCCACTGGAAACTTGCCATCAGATTTGATTTAAGACTACCAGTTTAATATATCATCAATTAAAGGATATAACAAATGCATGTTCATTCATTTGTTTTTGCAGAAAGTGGAGCCCAAAGCCTTCTGGTGCAGTAAGGGAACCAACACTGGACAGGACATCATCTATCTCAGGGCACTCAAACTCATACTGGGCCAATTCAGAGATTCCAAATTAAGAAACATCTTTGGGAAATGGAAAAAAAAAAAATAGAGTACCTACGAAACAAAAAAATTATAAGTGAAATATGCAGACTACACAGACCTACTCTTATTACTATTCCGAACTAAAAAAATGAATATTGGTTAGGCTTCAGCTTCCCTGCGACCCTGTTCAGGATAAGTACGTTTGGAAATGGATGGATGGATTTAGATGAATGTTGGAACAACAAGCTGCTGGTAATTTGACAAATAAGAATACTAAACTGTCATAAAAACCTACCTACTGTATCTGAAGAAGGTGTGAATTTATTATTATTTCAATTATTATCTGGATAAAATAACAGACAGAAAAGTGAGCTCTAACTGTACAACTCCTTCCATCGATGTTATTAGTAATTTCAACCTAATAAAAGAACCAGGGTAAATTTTAAAATGAAACCAAGAATTTAACCATGTCATGTTGCACACTTTTTCCAGCAATTTTAAGTTGCAGACTTCATTTACATAATTTACATACAGTGTGCCCCAGTGATTACCATTTGTGCAATTTGACATTCCCTGAAACTCTGTTCACTTTCCCCTGACAAGCAAGTTTCATATCGATTTTGTCTTAAGTTGTAGGGGGTTACTTGTGTGCACGTGCAAGCTGACATCCAACGGGCAATCTCCTAGAAGTACAACACATATAATGCATTGACGTGGAATAAGAAACACAGGTGTTTTAGAAATCAAAAAAACTCTTTAGGGGCTCATCTGTGTGATGTTGAATATTTTATGTACCGTGACAAAATGGAAAAAAAGCATGGTGATGTGTTGCATGTTGCTTTGGGTATGCAAGTAAGAATTCCATTGTATTCTGCTCACATGGCAATACATCAACTATTACGACCTCTTCTACTGCTAACTACTAATTATTACTATTGCTATTAGAAGTCAAACCCTCCAAAGTCAGTTCAGGAACTATTACAGTTTTCTTTCTATATGCTACCATTAACTAACATTGTCAGAAGCTCTCTTTCCTTTTTATTTAGGATGAAATTCAGCTCTACTTAACAGTAAGACCTAATGATTTTTAAGGTACATACACATATAATGCGTGTTACAGCTATATTTTGCTGTCTGTCCTAAAGAAACAAATTGACACCACATGGACAAATTTTGTTGAAATGTGAACACTTATTCTTTAAGGAGATTTGTTGCGACAGTACAACTTGTTGAGATATCTTGTTCTTAGATTTCTGCCTTAACACCTTGACAGGTTTAGGGCTGATTTCAAAATTCTTATAAATAAAAGAAGCTTTTTGGCCTCATATACTTACAGTAAGTCCTTACAAATGCATGCATATGTGAGTGTGTATTACAATCACAAGATTCCAAGTGTTGCAAAAATTCTAATGATAAATAAAACTTCTGTACAAGGTGTATCTTAATGCTGCTGGACCCCTAAATTCGGGAATGATCTGTCTCCTACATTAAGGGTGACCTGTTTAAGACCAGGCTGAAGACTCACTACTAACCCTTACTAGACTCTTACTATTGTAATAACATTCATGAGTCAATCATGACTGATTATTATACATTTATATAATCACTTATATTACAATCATTGTTATAATTAGATTTTTTTCCTTTTTAGCATCATGCTCTGGCACTTTTAAGTCTCTGCTTTCTGAACTAAGCTGTTAGTGGTGGCTCTGAGGCTAGGGATCTGCACTGCAATCAGAAGATTGTCGGTTCGAATCCCGTAAATGCCAAAAGGGACTCTGCTCTGTTGGGCCCTTGAGCAAGGCCCTTAACCTGCAACTGCTGAGTGCTTTGAGTAGTGAGAAAAGCGCTATATAAATGCAAAGAATTATTATTATTATTATTCCTAGCCATGGATAAAGAAATCAGAATGGTTAGGATCCTTTAGCAGCAGTTTTGAAACATCACCTCGTACAATAGTTACAGTCAACAGAGAGAGAAATATTACTCTGTGATCCTGGGAAGGCAGCCAATCAGTTTATATCAGCCAAGCTACAAAAATGACCCCACGACTGTACATCTTTCCACTTACTAGAGTTTTCCCCTCTTCTATTGTCAGCTGGCTGAAAATGTACTAGGAGGATTTTCAGCTAGCAGGATAATTATATTTTATCCTGTGTTTATGGATCTTTGAAATGTATTTTTATTGCTTTATTGAGTCTGTACATCTGTATGAGGACACTGAGCCGACTCAATTGAGAGAAGGTAGCTGACAGATGGGGATTCAAACTTGAGCTCCTGGAGTTGTGAGAGGGCTGCAGACATAGGCTCCGGCTCTCTTAACCTGAAGACTGTACAATTTGAATGTGGACAGATAAATATGAATTTGTTGTTTCTTCAAAATAAAGTTGTCACATTGCTTTGCATGTGTCAATTATATACAGTAGTCCATTTTATTCCTTTACTCTTATCTGTTTAAAAAAGCCTACTACATATACTGTATTGTACTGTGTGCTTAAAAAACCACTTAAGGTTTAGACAAAAGGAAAGTGACTAATGGATTATTTTCAGGACATATGATAAAAGAAAACACAGGAAAAATACTGTAGTTAACATCAAAACCAAATTTACACACTAAAAACAGAGATGTCACCCATCCATAGTCAAGGCATGATTAAAGATATTTTGAGACTTTTTCACCAAAATGGCTGCTACATGATCAGCCCCACAAAAGGATGTAAAACACCATCAGATCGGAGATAACTCATTTAGTGTTGGCTAACTAATGTGCAATGGCAACAATTTAAATACCCTGCGCCCTAGTTGATCATGGTGCAGATGGTCTCTTCTGATCACATCCAAGAGAGAATGCATTTTTAGGTCTCCCCTGTTAGCATTGCTTGCTGTCCTGTACACGCTAAGAAAATCCACACAGACATGGAGAAGAATGTATAAACAGTGACCTGGTATGGGATTTGAACAAGCCCGCTGGAACGATGAGGGAGCAGGGCTATCCACTGTGCCACCCTACTCCAAAGCCAATGAAATAAGGTTTTAGAAAAACATTTTTCATTAAAAATCACTACTGAAAAAGTGATAGCTCTGTGACTAAATGATCTGGGCTGGTAACTCAAAGGGTGCCGGTTCAGATCGTGGCAGAGACAGAAGGAATGCTACTCCATTGGGCTCTTGAGCAAGGCCTTTAACCAGCAATTGTTCCAGGGGTGCTGTACAAATAGCTGACCCTGTGCTCTGACCCTAAAACCCTCTGGAGAGTGAGTTGGGGTATGTAAAAAAATGACCAATTCCTAATATAAGAAACTGTATGTAGTGAATAAAGGATTAAAAATCACTAGAAAGATCAAAAAAAAAAAACTGACATAGAAGAAAAATTTGATTTTGGCTTCCCAACAATGCAATACTATAATAAAGACCCGGAATTCATTTGGTTGTCAGCTGTGGTCTCTCTCGGAAGAAACAGATGACCTGAAAAGCAGATGGCCAGCAAATAAACCCTTTTTTTATAGAGAATGAAAAAAAGTGATGAATGAATCAAATGTGACTAAAAGGAATTAACTTACAGAAATGACTCATCAGGGTTTGCTTCTAGAGAATAATAAATCTTTTAAATATAGATTTAGAAATAAACTAGCTTTAAAGTAGACTTTTTTTTGGGGGGTGGAAACATCTCATTTATCATTTTAATAAAAACAGTAAAACTGAAAATGTTGATCATAGATAGATAGATAGATAGATAGATAGATAGATAGATAGATAGATAGATAGCCCTATATTTGTCCTCGAAGGAAATTTAGCTTTTAAAAGAAGTTTAGTAAATAAATAAGTAAATTAATATTATAACAGATAACAACAACCTTTCTGAAATACACACTAGAATTAGTAAAAAGAAAGAAAACCTCTGACTTGGCTAATGATAAGCGAGCAGTGAGAGCTGCAGTGAGCCGCTAGACAGGCCTTTGGTATAAAGGAGCCTCAGTTTGTGTTTTCTTGACACACTTCTGTGAATAACTGGTCAGCTAAAAGTCCTCAATGCTAGTATTTCAAAGAGAATGTGAAATGCAGAATGAAAAAATTCAGCAGTTTAACAATTGCATATACTGTTATGCATTACACAGCCTTCACAAAGACCTTTTTTACTCTTAATAACACTAAAAAGGCTTCATTAATGTGGCTTACTAAAATATCTTCACTTTCACTTCAAATGGTCAGAGGTAGCATAAATGAAAAACTGCAATTGAATCCTTCAACTTCACAAGTGATTTCATCGGCGTATCACATGCTCTTAGCAGACCTCACAGCACAGAGATGATAATCACTATTAAAGTTTTATAGGCATTATTAAAACCAAAAGAAGCCTTCCTTCAGGTCTTATTACATAACAGTATATAAGTAATACTTGTAGATGCATTTTTGCCAGACTAAACTAAAATGTTACCTTTGAAGTTTTCAATAAAAAGGTAATCATAAAATAGGATGCAAATGCAGTTTCCAAACTCTGAGCATAATTAAAAAATGAAGAAAAAGTTTTCAGACAAATGATTATGAACCAGATTATTCTTTCATAGCAATTTAATCTATTTTCTAATCTGTTAGTCACCATACTTATCACAGTGGGGCAAAGGCAAACAATGATAAAATGCAAGGCCCCCAAATACCCTTTGTTCAAATTCTTTTATTTGTTTGAACTGTTCAAGAATAAGTAATAAAAAATAAAAATAAAACATGACATATGCAAGAATGAATTACAAACAGAAGTGTGTTTGTCTACAGTATCAGAACAGGCAGCTATATGAATATGGTGCAGCATTCTGGGTTCAAGCTGCTGAAATGTGGAGCTTGAATGTTCTCTCCATGTCTGTTTCCCCTTACATGTCTTCTGGGTCGACTGCTGATTCTAAATTGACCACATCGCATGTTGCATGAGCAGACTGTGTGAGCAATGGCTGCCTTGTTTCTGATCTTCCTGAATAAAGTTCAGGTCCCTGTGACCCTGACTTGGTTTAGACAGGCATGAGAAAGTTAAATATCTTATGTGAAAAGTATCCACACTCTTATGAGACAAGTATGCATTTTAGACTTTTATTCTTGTGTTGCTGAAAATGCATTTATGAATGGCAGATTTCGATAGACTCCTAGGTATGTTACCTTGTTGTTTTGGAGGGGCTTTTGTGATTCTTAGAACTGAATTTAATTGAAGAGAGATACTGACACTCACTTGTAGAGCCAAACTAGAGGGTGGTGTTCAACAAGGAAGCCTAGTGATCTGAGAGACCCACTCAAAACAACTGAGAGGGGGGTATTAGGTGAGCTTATCACCCACAAGAAAGAAAGATGAGAATCAGGGATAATGCCACTCAAGTAACACCAATGTACGGGTCAGATGCCTAATTTTCTGGGTCATGGACAACAGATTTTATCATATCAGTCCATCACAAGGCACAGTCACACACATACTGACACATGGCCAGTTTAGAGTTCCAATAAATGTGTCTGTGGGATGTAGAGGTAAACTGGATTCTAGACACAGGGAGTACATGCAAAGCAAAGCAAGACATTGAATGACCAAGGTTTCAACCCCCAGCCTCCTATAAGGGAGAAGCAGAAGTGCTGACCAATGCACTCAGTGTGTTTACGTTCCCTTTAACTGTTCGGCTATTCACAGAAACCAATAAGTTTTAATAATGTCATTTGTTTCCTAATTATGGTTAGAAAAGGCGAAATACTGGTTTCTGAGAAACAGAGGTGTGAACCGGTGATGTGGCCACGTAAACCGGTAAGTTAAGGAGTTTCACTGTCTGTGAGTGTCTGTGGTGCCTGTGTATGTGTCAGCTTCTCACACATGCGCTACCAGCAGGCAAAAGCAGAAAATGGTGGAAGCATCCAAAAAGATAGATTTCCTGAGATATGTGCTCAGGCGATTACATTATTCTTCCAACCAGTTTAAATAATCTGTCTCGGTATTTCAGAAATCATTACATTTCTGTTGCTGAGCTGAACGTACAGTGCTAAGCTCAGCAGCACAATCTTTGGAGACACAGGTTCTATGCCTGTTTTCAGATTCACAGAAACTGTTTTTTTTTTGTTTGTTTTAGCTCTTTATATTGACGTTTTGCCAAGGACTGAAAGACAAGGTAACATTATATTTAAAAAAAATAACCTATTGTTATACCAATGAGGTGACTTCATCTTTGGAGCATTGCCCCTGACTAAGCCAAAGTAAAATTATTGCCAGGAACTGACACTGTTTACTTCATGAAGCTCTCATGAATGGGCTATTTGGTTAAATACATAGTCATTTGTTGATATTAGTTCAATTGGTGTTTCAGAGATTTTGAAAGCCACGAATAACAAAAACCAAAATTACAGCCACTGTCCAGGCAAGGCTTTGGGATCCCCTGGTTTAGAGACATCTAAAATTCAATTCAGTTCAGCTTGGTGTATTTTCGTATAGCGCAGTTCCCTGAGGGTGGGTGCAGAGCAGTTTCACAAGTAGATAAAAGAAGACAGACTTTAGAAATTACTAATAAGATAATGAGTCCACAAAAAGACACAGACTTGTCTGAGCAGACAGAAAAACATCATTTGAAACTGCAGCCCAGCAGTATCTGTCTTTTAATTAATGGTATAACTAATTGTTGATCTTCAAACTCACTGATTTCTGCATTTTGTCCTTGAGAGCACTGTGGCTGATAGTTTTCATAGTCAACATATAATAACTTTACCTTCTAGTCTGAAACTTAACATATTGTCTTTTCAAACAGATTTTTAATAATCTTTCAGCTGCTGTCTTCACAATAGGATTTACTTTCTAACAACTGTAGCTGGGCTTTGTAGTGTGTTCTATATTTCAATACTGCACTCTTAAAACTACTGGTGCTTTAATGGCACTTTATGGTTCTTTACTGGGTTGTGTGGTTCCTCGTAGAAATATTGTTTGACAAAGGACCGTCACTTTATGGGAAGAGTTCTTTGCATATAAAGTTAGTTCTTTATACTTTGAAAAACTTCCCGATATGTAGAAAAAACTGAAATCTTTAATTTATGGTAGACTAACTAGCAGGGCACTAACAGATTACGAAAACACAGAGTTAGCCTTTTGTTACATACATGCAAGAGCAAGAGACTTCCTAAAATCAACGAGTCAATGGTACTACACAAATCTGTCACCATCTAGTCATGGTTGTTTCTTGGAAGGAGACTGTTACAGATCTAAATAAATGAAGGTTCTTTCTAGAACTTTTATGTGGATGGGTCTGATGTACAGGAACCATTTGTGGTTCCCAAAAGGTTCCTCTATGGCATCGCTCTGAGGAATCACTCTGGCACCAAGTGTGGGGTGGCATGGTGGTGTAGTGGTTTGCAGTGCTTCTTCACAGTTACAGGAGACTTGGTTCAAATCTTGGCCTAATCGCTGTCTCAGAAATGTGTATGCTCTGCCTGTATCTTACTGATTTTTCTCCTACATCTCAAAGACATGTAGTTAGGTTAGATGGAGCCGAATTTGGTTCCATCTGCCTGAAAGTGCTGTTAATAGACTGACACCCTACCCAGTCTTCCGCAATCCCTGCAAGGCTGCACAGCCCTGTGGTAATAAACTACATTTTCCAACCATCCACTATCCAACCCGTTATATCCTAACTACAGGGTCACGGGGGTCTGCTGGAGCCAATCCCAACCAACACAGGGCGCAAGGCAGGAAACAAACCCCAGGCAGGGTGCCAGCCCACCGCAGAGCACACACACACACACATACAACCACACACCAAGCACACACTTGGGACAATTTACAATCGCCAATTCACCTAACCTGCATGTCTTTGGACTGTTGGAGGAAACCGGAGTACCCGGAAGAAACCCACACAGACATGGGGAGAACATGCAAACTCCATGCAGGGAGGACCCAGGAAGTCTCTTAACTGTGAGGCGGCAGCGCTACCCACTGTGCCACCACACCGCCCATTATGTAAATTCAAAATTTTACATTTGCTTAGAACACACTTTTATGCAAACCGATTTACAAAAGCGGTCAACGAAATCGAGTAACATTAGTCTGGGGGGCTCTTTGGAAAGTTACTGGACAAGGTTATAAAACTGATCACCATAAATGAAGAGTGATTTACAATAACCCAACAGCTTATGTCAGTTAGACAGGTGGGATTGAGTTCGTACAATTGAGACATTCAGTAATTTATAATTGAGGGCTTCATTCATTCTATTTTCTAATTACGCTTACGCAAAGCTAGCATCAATCTTGACAACACTGGGTATTAGGAAGGAGTCAACCCAGGATGTAATGCCATAATATTGTCAATCAGACTTACACACAGTCATACTCATCCTTCATCTACACATTTACTAACCTCACATAATCCAATTTTAACTCCACAAGAAGCTGAAGTCTACCTTATTGCAATAGGGCAGGACATTACCCTTATACTGGGCACACTCATTCTCACACTCCGTCACATTTGTTTACACAATGAGTCAACTTTAAAAACATGTCATCTAATATGAACAGTTCTGACATGGGAGAGTAAGTAAGCACCCACAGTGATAAGGAAAGAACAAGTAAATCCGCACAGATTGCAACTTGGGCAGGAATCAGTCCGAAATCCTTGAAGTTGGGAACATAAGTGCAAGCTACTGTGCGACTTTCTTGTCCTTTAAAACGCTTCATCCCTCATTAACTGAGACAATTATGAAGTATTCAGACAACAGTTTAGTATAGTGGCAGCCGACTGTATATAATACGACAGAAAGATAATTTAAGAATATTTAGAATTATGCAACACTACCTGACCAGTAAAGTTCAGAACCACACTTTAAATTCTACGTGACACTCCCGTTTTTTACTTCATTCTTAACGCTCTTTCTCATTTTTATAATACTGAACAAACACAAAAGCCTATTTAGCTGAGATCTGTTAAAGGCATAAATTAGCCCGGTGGAAACAATGCCATCTAAGTGGTCACTAAAGGGCTACTTCCAGGAAATCTTTACTTTTATCTCCATGGCTTGTTTTCCCTTTAATTACCTCCCACTTCAAAGCGGAGTGTTAAAGGTGGGAGCACGCAAGTCTGTCACCCTTCAGTGGGAGCAACAGGCGATTTTACAGCGCTGCGATTGCAGACCAGGCACCTCAAGTGTAACTTGAAGAAACCCCCAAAAGGCCAGCTAAAGAAATTAAAGTGCAAACTCTTAAAAAATAAAACAAAGCAAGGTATCCACTGGTTATAACGGAATTTAAACCTGCAGCGTATCGATCGCTCGTCTTCTTGTATAACACTGATTTTTTAAAAAAAAAAATGTAAATTGGACTTATTTTATGTTATCATAGTTTCAGGTTTTTTTGCAAAGCGGGTGCAGTATTACGAGCATGGATGAAAACTGCCATAGTGAGCGTTCACGACTCACCTGAAGTCCGGCCAGTGAGGGACGCAGATTGAGACTTGGAAGCCGCGCAAAGCGACGCGACCACTCAGCAGCAAAGAAAGGATGGGCAGCTTTGCTCGCGCCGGCCGCATCCGGGTACGCCCGCAACGGAAAGGGTTCCGCAAACTTCTGTCAAAGAGAGCGCCAACAGCCTTATTTTGCCTTTTCTTTGAAATTCGGAGAAGACCATTTTGTAATCTCCGATCCTTCTGCAGTGACGTGAGGGGTGCGCGTGTGGAGACTCGTCCTGGTAAAGGTGATGACACAAAGAGTGGAAGAAAGTTAAGTCCTATCCCAATGCTGTTATTTGAAGGAGCACATCGGTAGTTTGCTTATAATGTCAATGGGTGACAGTGGCTGGAAAAAAAAAATCGTCTAAATGATTTTTATTATTACATGTTATGTACTTCGAAAGTGAAACTAGTCAGCTACTTACAACCGGGCTTTGCCCTGTTCATATCTGGCATGGGCACTCGTGTCTTGGGCGCGTCTGACGTACATACGCAACTCACATTTCATTGCTGTAAAAACAATTCCTATTTCGAAAAATATCTTAAGTAGGACGAGGAGGAGATTGGGAGCATGCGCTGACACCGGGCGTTACCCTATCTACCACCACACGCCGAACCACCTCAGGATCCCAAATTAATGATAAGAGCAGGGCCGCTGCTGGCCAAATGGGTGCCCTAAGCAGAAATTTACTTTTGTGCCCCATCCCCCAAATATTACGGAAGTAAAAATAAAATAATAAAAAAAACACCTACTATAGGGGCCAAAATAGAACTTTATTCAAATAAAAGTAAATACATGAGGGCGCATCACGTGTGCTTAGCCTACTCTGCGTTCACCGTAAAATGCAATATATAAGTTTATATTTTTATTTGTATATGTATATTAGTAATGTTAATTTATTATTATATAAAAACGATTTTTTTTAGCAGCTGGGATGGTGCCCCCCTGAGAGTTGATGCCCTACGCAGACTGCGTACTCGGAGCGGCGGTACTGGATAAGAGCGCAGCCGTGCAATGGGTGACAACTCACCACCACACTAGTTCGAGTAGGGATGAACACTGAGAGGTTTATTAAAGTGTCTGGGGTGCCAGTCCTGCCACCAACCCCCAAGTTTTCCCCACAAGTAGGAGCATCTGGATGCTGCAGGTTAAGGCCTTGCTCAGTGTGTGATCCCAACCTCCTCCTCAAAGCCAAGCGAAGTGGAATCATTTCTGTCATTTGCAGGCTACTTGGAATATTTTTAAGTTAAATGAACATGTTTATGTGTTGAAGTTCAAATTCCAAATAACCCTAACTGAATATTGTAAGCTGGCATACTTCGTTCCATTATTGCAACTGGCCATTGGCTGTGTCATACCTGCATGTTCTCTCTGTGTGTATGTGGGATTTCCTAACACAGCATTCAAGATATGCAGGCTTAAAACTAATGAGGTTTCTAAATTCATCTACATAATGTTGTTAGTCAACCTATTGAGGACTGAATGTAATAACTAATATGCAATTATATAATGGTATGAAAATGTAACAAATAATAAAGAACTGTAGTGTAATAACAATTGGAAATCAAAAATACCAACTATTATTCTGAATAGGTTGGAAAAAGCATAAAGAATGACTAATAACATGATAAAAATTACAAAATTAGGGGTATTAAAGTCGGCTGCTTCTTCTGTGTTTTCATAGGTTTTATTTATCAGCACTGCTCTGTTTGAGGCTACCACAGTGCCATTTGGGGCAGCACGGTGGCGCAGTAAGGAGACCCAGGTTCGCTTCCCAGCTCCTCCCTGCATGGAGTTTGCATGTTCTCCCCGTGTCTGCGTGAGTTTCCTCCCACAGCCCAAAGACATGCAGGTTAGGTGCATTGGCAATCCTAAATTGTCCCGTGTGTGTGCCCTGCAGTGGGCTGGAGCCCTGCCCGGGATTTGTTCCTGCCTTGTGCCCTATGCTGGCTGGGATTGGCTCCAGAGGACCCCTGTGACAGGATATCGTGGGTTGGGTAATGACTGACTGACATTTGCATGTCTACAATTAAGATGTACCTTTTGATTTTCTGCCCCTTCATTTTTTGTTTTTTACATTTTATTACTTCTGATATAAATTTACTTTTGAGGTTTGCTTGTACGATAAAACTTCCTGTGTGAGACCTGCATCTTTAATTTCAGTATTTAACGTTTTGCATCTTATCTGAGCCTTTTTTTTCCTTCTACTTACCTTTGATCTAATTTATGAAACCTTATGGTTGACTTAATATGATGTATATGGAACTTTTTGTCTTAGATAATATGTTTTATTATGCACTGGCAGTACTTTGTTCAGTTTTGGTTGTCTGGCTACAAGCATAGACAGAGCTAGAAAATGTCCAGAGGAGAGTGACTAGGCTGATTTTGAGATTAAGATGTATGAGCTACAAGGAAAGATACAATCAGCTAAACCTTTTCAGTTTAAGCAAACGGGGAATAAGAGTTTACATGAAATTATGCAAGGAATTATTAAACTGGATTGAGGTTGTTACTGTAAAATAAGTTCTTCAACAAAATCATGGGGACACAAGTTGGAAACTTAAGGGTACATTTCACACAAGTGTTAAGAAAGTTTTTCTTTACACAGAAAACCACAGACACATGACATAAATTACAAAGCAATGTGGTGGAAAGTGGAAGTTTAGGGACCTTCAAAGCTTAACGTAATGTTAAAGTGGGTAGATTAGGTGACTATGACTGGCACACTTTGTTGTTGTTCCAGTGGGAAAGTATTCTAATGTTCTAAGTCTGAGCGCAACATTTGTGCAGATGCTCCCTTTTCACTTAAACCTTTTCATTTTGTATTTTCTTTCCATTTCTTTGGTCATTATTTGTGCTTTTTTCAACTTATTCACTGCAATACTTGATATTTTGTTTGCCAGCTCTATTAACATTACTGTTGTCATGGACAGCAAGGATGAACTGGCTTCCTGAATGGGATGGATGGACAATTTAAATCCGGAAGGCTTGAATCGTGGAAGGTGGTTCTAAGAGGATGGATATGTTGAACTGTATAGTTGGGGCTCCTTTTCCTGGGTGGAACAGAAGGACAATTGGGAGACTGCCTATCAGGGCTCCAAACAGTACTCCTCCAATGTGGAGTGGCAATGGCAGTGTCCCTTTACTGGCTCACTCATGTGTATGCCTGACGGGACAACCTGGGAATTGTTGCCCCATTGGGCAGCCCTGCTAGGTGCCATGGGTGCCATCAGAGGGAGCTGCTGAGAGCAGATCTCCCTAAATTAAAGGCTGATCCAGAAGTGCTTCCACTGCTCAATGCTGTGACATCAGAATCACTTCCAGCTCCAGCATAACAGGAGCCACCTCACCTCAGTAAGTTGGGAGTGAAGTTGAGCAAAGCTCACCTGAGAGTAGTGCACAGAACAGAAGAACAGGAAGGAATTGCATTGAATTATGTATTTTGGACTGTGGAAAAGAAGAAGCCTATATAAAATATTTAATAAAAATAATACTGTATTTTATTTGAACCTGGTACTGTGTCAGTGTATTTGTGTCTGACATTTGGGGCTCTGAGATGTTCTTTACTGGTCATACTTTTCATTATTATTCATTTATTTTATAAATATATACAGTAAGACCTCGATTAACCATCAGAGGCAAAAAATAAAACACTGCGCATGTCAGCGTCTGCCTGTTACTACCGACGAACGATGCACTGCGAGCTCTGCACATTGGAACAACTCTCCCTTCTGGTAGCGCGTAGTGTTTTCCCCTGCACCACATGTCATGCCACATTTTGAAATCACAGTGTCAGTTACGTATCTTCAGCTTTAATGGCGTTTCATAGTTTTCCTCTTTTGTTATAATTAAACTACTATAAATTGTTATGGCTGATTAACATGTGTGTGGAGTTGGAAATGTCACAAAAAAGTTTTAATTATTAAACGTTTTAAAAATGGCAAAAGTGCCTCGAGTACTACTTCAATTTATGTAGTAGGAACAACAACAGTGAACAGTATAAAGTGTGATGCCAACAAAAAGGAAACCACTGACACTAATGTTATTCTGTATTGTAATTTTCTTTTTAAATTCTATTATATTATGTTTTGTTAATACATTGTGACATGCAAGCAGCTTGTGATGCAATGTGTGGGAGCAGAAAGGCCATAATGCTGTAAGCGATAGGACTGGGCGAAGGGCTTCTGTTCTGTGAGAGGCGGACGCACCTCTTAGGATGTGAGTGACGGGACAAGTTAGGAGAAAAAGGAAGGTGTGGTGGAAGGAAAGTTTGGGTAAGAAGTCAGGAGACAAAAAGCAGGAGTGTTTGTAGTATAGAAAAAGACAGACAGAAGATAATTATTGGAAGGGAAAGCTTTCTTTTATTGTTCTGGAGTTGCGCTCTGTAACCCATGTAATGGAGTGTAAGACAGGGCACCATTTGTTGTGGAATAACAACAACAACAACATTTATTTATATAGCACATTTTCATACAAACAGTAGCTCAAAGTGCTTTACATAATAAAGAATAGAAAAATAAAAGACACAATAAGAAAACAAAATGAATCAAAATTAATTAACATCGAATAAGAGTAAGGTCCAATGGCCTGGGGGGGACAGAAAAAACAAAAACAAAAAAAACTCCCAGTACCTCTGAGTTGTATTTGCTTATTACGCTGGTCATTACAAGCTCTCTCTCTATATAAAATCCAACATCTGTCTGTCTTTCTGTATGTCTGTCCACTTTTTACAAGAGAACTACTTTACAGATTTAGGTTTGTTTTTTTTCTATAATTTGCTTCATTCCGGTTGATTTTGTGACTTCTCTCATCATGCTAAGAATCACAGTTCGCTTTCAGAAGCAATATATTTACACTAATCCGAGACAGAGGCTGCGGGCTGAGGAGAGGGGGAAGTGTGACATCAGGAATGGGGAGCCAGGAAGGACCCTCCTCACTGTCCTGTTCCATTACTAAGCAGGCGGAGCCGGGAGGGGGCGACTAGTATTATATAAAATAATTAATTTTGTTAATACTATATTATATTTTGTAAATATAGTTTTTTTTTTTTAATAAATATGACTATTCGTTAAACTAATCTACTGTATTTCATTTTTAAAGTAGCTGTTCAGTTATCCATCTTTTCTCTTATCCGTCTCAGGCCCAAAACCTGACAGATAATCAAGGTTTTACTGTGATTGTATTTTTTTCTTTAAATTTTCTTTAGTATGGAATTCCTTTTATCACATTTAAATTTGCAGAAAACTATTGTACTCAGAGGAATAAACATACAGACACAGGAAGAATTTACAGACTCCACTGAGACAGAGCACAGCATTCGATCTCTGGGTGCAGGATCTGAGAGGCAGGCACACTACTCTGTGTCATATCGTACCAGCTACCAACAAGCAACACACAAAAAAAAAATGAGAAAAAGAAGCAAGCTGACCAAATGAAAAGTAACCAAGCAAACACAAGAGCACATTTTTATACTGTATAAACTATATTTACAAAAATGCCAGTAACGCTTTAGGCAGTGCTCAAATGTATCTATTACACATTTACTATTATATAACAAGACCTTAACAAACACTCCTTTGGGTCCTGTGAAGCATCATTAAAGGGTTTCTTCATCTCTGCAGTGGGACCTACTAACAAAACTTCACTTTGGAGAGGTCTGAGGTGGCTTAACTGAGACACATTTCTCTTGATGTTACAAATTTAGTGTATGACCTGTGACTCCTTCATATTAACAAGTCATTTTACGATCATGTCAATATGCCACACTGCACAGAGATGAATAACCGATCTACTGATGTTTTTTAAGGGGTATGAAGACCACAAGAAGCCTTTGTTAAGGTCTTGTTACCTAAGAGTACATGAGTAACAGATGCATTTTTGCAGCATTTAAATTAAAGTGTTACCAATATGAGACAAGTACTGCATGATTAAATTATGAAGTGTTCACTAGTGCAGGAATGAAGACAGTAGTGAAATTTAAGCAAGCATTATGTTAAGCTTAAGTTTTATGTTTGCTTTTCAACTTTTGCCACACAGGTAACATGAATGACATGTTCATTTCACACCAAACACATTTTTCAGGAGACATGAAGTTATGCCATTCATTAATGTTCAGAACTTGCTTACCTGTTGCCAGTAAGTATGGAGATGATGACTGAGCAGAGTGCAATGGAGCAAGGCAGCAAGTCACCCTAGCAAGAGTCTGTCCATTGAAGAGTACAGCAATAGCCAAAAGTTTTGAGAATGACACAAATGTTAATTTTCACAAAGTTTGCTGCTTCAGTGTTTTTAGATCTTTTTGTCAGATGTTTCTATGGTATACTGAAGTATAATCACAAACATTTCTTAAGTTTCAAAGGCTTTTATTGATAATTACATTATGTTTATGCAAAGAGTCAATATTTGCAGTTTTGGCCTGTCTTTCTTTTTTAAGACCTCTGAATTCGCCCTGGCATGCTGTCAATGAACTTCTCAGCCACATCCTGACTGATGGCAGTCCATTCTTGCATAATCAATGCTTGGAGTTTGTCAGAATTTGTGGGTTTTTGTTTGTCCACCCGCCTCTTGAGGATTGACCACAAATTCTCAATGGGATTAAAGTCTGAGGAGTTTCAAGGCCACCGACCCCAAATTTTGATGTTTTGTTCCCTTAGCCACTTAGTTATCACTTTTGCCTTATGGCACGGTGCTCCATCATACTGGAAAAGGCATTGCTTGTCACCAAACTGTTCTTGGATGGTTGGGAGAAGTTGCTCTCGGATGTTTTGGTCCCATTCCTACCGCAGTTCTCACCACTGTCACACTTCATATATATCCTGTACAACTCTTACACACTTCTCTGCCACTCCTGACTTCTTCATACAATACTATACCCTGTCATATGCTTTCTCCAGATCCACAAAGACGCAATGCAACTCCTTCTGGCCTTCTCTAAACTTCTCCATCAACATCCTCAGAGCAAACATCACATCTGTGGTTCTCTTTCCTGGCATGGAACCATACTGCTGCTCAATAATCATCACCTCCCTTCTTAATTTAGCTTCCACTACTCTTTACCATAACTTCATGCTGTGGCTCATTAGTTTTATCCCCCTATAATTACTACAGCTCTGTACATCCCTCTTATTCTTAAAATTCAGCATCAGTACACTTCTTCTCCCCTCCTCAGGCATGCTCTCATTTTCCAAGATTCCATTAAACAATATGCTTGATGAGCTCAGCATGATGTCATGTGTCTACTCCTTAGCAGCAAGTAGTTCCATCCTTACAACCCAAACTCACAATGATGGCTCTTAAACCTAAACAAAGATGTTCATGTGGCCAGATGATAAATAATAATTAAATATTACATGCATGATATATAATGTCTTAATAAAGCAAACTTGAAATAATAGCCTTCATAGTATGCAGATTGTGTGAAGATCTAAGTCTAGTATTAGGAGAAATAATTTCGAAACAGCCCTCTGTTTTACTTCAGACTTAGGCCGGCACCTAAGCGTGATGGAATACACATACTGAAATGAGCTTTAGTTAGATATGTGTAGGGAGCGGCAGTGGCAGAGTTGTCAGGACTGCTGACTCACCAATCCAGAATTCTGGGGTTGAATTCCACACCCAGTTAAATGTCCATGTTCAGTTTTTCTTATGCATTTTCCTCTTGAAAATTTAGTTTTGTTCCCAGAGTAAAACAGGCCATTCATATAACATTACTTATCACACCTTCAATTTCCAGCTTCATAATGATCACTCTGTCTGGCACTCCTTTCACCTCCAAACCACTTTTAACATACTGTTCCTTCAGAATAACCCTACTCCATTTCTCCTCCACACCATGATAGAATAATTTGAATCCACCTCCGATACACCTGGCCTTTATGAAAAAAATGTATATTTTTGGAACCAAAATGAGACAATATGGTTTTGATTAAGTATGAATTTGTCATTAGAACAAAGATGTTGAAACAGAGCTTAATATCTGAGAGAAAGAAATCATATAGCATGTCTCAGAATACAATAAACCAAAACAAATGTTCTTTTACATGTTTAAATGCTTTTAAGATTTAGTTTTGTATTGTTTTTCTACATGTCTTAGAGCAGGGGTCCTAAACTCAGACCTTTTAAGGACCTTTGTTATTGTAGGTTTTCATTCAAGATACTTTCCTAATAGTCAATTCCTGCTAATAATGGAACATACTTTACATTTCTAGATTATGCACATTAACTGTAATACACAGTGAGATATCTGAGGATTGTCCAGGATTTGTATGAGGAAGTGAGGACTCAGGTTAGAAGCAGTGTTGGGGTAGCAGACACAACCCCAGTTAGAGGAGGTCTGCATCAGGGGTCTTCTTTAAGCCCTTACCTCTTTGACCTGGTTATTGTGAAAGAAAATGTAACTATTTCCAAACTACTAAGGATTAAAAGCTGTTTTATTATAATGACAGGTTATTCATACAGGAGTCTGTCATAAGACAAGGTGAAGTAAGCTGAACTAGGGTAACTTCCTTCTTTTGGAACTCGTCTGTTAGACCTTTCCTTCTTTGGAGCCCCTCTTGACATGTACACAAAAAAGAAACGGTTGGCTGATTTGATGAAATGCTTAGATGCTGTTTCATAAGTAAAGGGGAGGGAGGAAAATTAATATTAAAAGTCGATTGAAACTGGGAGACTTTGCTCTTCTGCTTTGCAAAGCATAAATCCATGTACTCGCCTTTGACTGAATAATGTCTGATTGACTGAACTATTCCCGTCTTCCTCAGGGGTTACTTCCACATTAAGGATGTGTGGACTTGGGAGACCAATCCCCCTGGTGCAGGCTTTTTGCTGATGGCATTGTGATGTGTAGCACCAGAAAAGAGAAGATGGAGAGGAAGATGAAAGAAGGGCTTTGGAAGATAAGGGATTAAAGATAAATAGGAAGAAGACAGAATATATGAGGTTTAATAATGATCTGGATTCAGAGGTTAGCCTACAGGGAGAGCTATCGAAAAGAGTGGATTAATTTAAAATCTAGGATCAGTGGTAGCCCAAGATGGAAAACTAGATGCAGAGAGAACACTTAGACTGCAGTGTGGATGGAACAATTGGAAGAAGGTTTTAGAAGTTTTGTGTGATTGAAGAATTAAATTGTAGGTTAAAGGTCGTGTTTTTGAGACAGTGGTAAGACCAGCAATGATGTATGGAGCTGAGACATGAGCAGTAAAGGCAGTGCAGGAGAAAAAGTTAGATGTGGCAGAAATGAGAATGTTGAGATGGATGTGTGGAGTTGCAAGACATGACAGAAATGGAACAATCAACAACAGAATTGGGAGTGATATCTAAGAAAGTACAGGAAAGAAGGTTGAAGTGGTATGGACATGTGATGAGGAGAAAAAATGACTATGTGGGCAAAAGAGTGATGGGAATGAAAGTACAGGTGTGGACAAAACAAGGGAGGTCAAAACAGAGGTGGATGGACAAAGTTAACAAAAATCTTAAGGAAAAGGGCTTGACTGGTGAGGAGCAGAAAGACTAAACTGTATGGACATACATAAAGACTCCCCAGGTATAGTCTTCGGTCCCCTTTTATCTTATTCTGTACCCTTATCCATTAGCTAAACTGCATGATGTGCCCATCTATTGCAGATTAAGACACATGCCAACTGCAGGTTGATAAACAAACATTAGTCCTTTTGTGGACTGAAAAGGATGATAATGTAAACACAAGCAATTTGTTAGATTGTCTTCAAACATGCAAGTGTGCTTTTTTTAAATTTCGATGCACTGTCATGGGGAAACTGACCACCCACTCCACACATACACACTTACATACTGTACATAATACATGTAACGTCTCTAGCGCCTTCAACACCATCCAAGCTCTGCTCCTTAGGGACAAGCTGACAGAGATGGAAGTAGACTCACACCTGGTGGCATGGATCGTGGACTGTCTTACAGACAGACCTCAGTATTTGCATCTCATGAACTGCAGGTCTGACATTGTGGTCAGCAACACAGGAGCGCTGCAGGAGACTGTACTTTCTCCGGTCCTGTTCAGCCTATATACATCGGACTTCCAATACAATTTGGAGTCCTTCCATGTGCAAAAGTTCGCTGACGACACTGTTATCGTGGGCTTCATCAGGAGTGGGCAGGAGAAGGAGTATAGGAGTTAATCACGGACTTTGTTAAATGGTGCAACTCAAATCACTTACACCTGAACACCAGCAAAACCAAAGAGCTGGTGGTGGATTTGAGGAGGCCCAGGCCCCTCCTGGACCCCATGATCATCAGAGGAGACTGCGTGAAGAGGGTACAGACCTATAAATACCTGGGAGTGCAGCTGGATGATAAATTGGACTGGTCTGCCAATACTGATGCTCTGTGTAAGAAAGGACAGAGCCGACTATACTTCCTTTGAAGGTTGACGTCCTTCAACATCTGCAATAAGATGCTGTAGATGTTCTACCAGACGGTTGTGGGGAGTGCCCTCTTCTAAGCGGTGGTGTGCTGGGGAGGCAGCATAAAGAAGAAGGATGCCTCACAACTGGACAAACTTGTGAGGAAGGCAGGCTCTATTGTAGGTATGAAACTGGACAGTTTAACATCCGTGGCAGAGCGACAGGCGCTGAGCAGGCTCCTGTCAATCATGGAGAATCCACTGCATCCATGAACAGGATCATCTCCAGGCAGAGAAGCAGCTTCAGCGACAGACTGCTGTCACCGTCCTGCTCCACTGACAGACTGAGGAGATCGTTCCTCCCCCACACTATGTGACTCTTTAGTTCCCCCCTGGGGGGCAGGGGATTGGGGTAAACATTAACATTATTCAAAGTTATTGTCTGTTTTTACCTGCATTTTTATTACTATTTAATTTAATATTGTTTCTTTGTATCAGTATGCTGCTGCTGGATTATGTGAATTTCCCCTTGGGATTAATAAAGTATCTATCTATTTACATACACATACACACAGGCACATGCACATACATGCAGATTTTTCCCAGTTTGTTACTCAGCCCAGGTATCAATACCCAGCTGTTGGCTATAGGGTGGACCATGAGGGGTCTTAATGGCTGGACGGATGATGAGATGATGAGTGCTTAGAATATAAGGCAAAAAAGAGAAGACAAGATTTAGTCCTTTTTCACACACTTGTAAATAGGCAGCAGCCAATGGGCCTGAAAGGTAGTAAATACATGCCAGATCAGGGGGTGATAGTGTTCACTAATCCTTTCTCACTTTCTCCTGCAGACCAACTGAGGGAAATCCCCCAGAGCCTGTCAACATCACTTCTGGATCCAGACCCAATCACATAATTTCCCACTGATGTCACTTCTTTCAAACCGGCAATAAAAATGTCATCTTGTTAACATTAATTCAGTTCTGTCTTGAAACAAGTCTGAAAAGACCTTTGATAGACATTTCTTAGCATTTTTTATTCAAGTATATGGGGTGGCTTCCCTAAAACTTTTTCTGTCTCCCTGTTATCTTTTCACACCATCATGATCAGTTGTTTAGGTAATAAATAAACTGCCCCAACAACTCATCCAAATACTTCTTAAAGGTTGTCAAAGTTTCTTCTTCAGCTCCATGACTCATTAGCTTATTCCAGATTTATAATAATAATAATAACAATTCTTTGCATTTATATAGCGCTTTTCTCACTACTCAAAGTGCTCAATTTCCTTTTAATTTCCAAAGTTGTCCTCAAAATTGACTGTTTAGTCAAAATAATTTGAATGGTTCTACTTTATTAATGCCCTTGAGAAGTCTGAACTCTTAGATTAGGATGTAGCTTCCTCTGCTTGAGACTAAACAGGTTTAATTCTATGAGCTTATCAGAGTATGGTATGTCCTTAAGTTCTAGGATACACCTAGTTAGTCTTCTCTGTACAGATTCTACTGCTCATTGGAATCAACACCAACCATCAAGTTCCTGACTGTTGAATAAGTAAAGATAGTCCAACCATTAATATCAACACTAAAGTAACAATCAGATATAAGAAGAGTCTTAGAACCTATAAGCAACAACACTGTCTTGGATTAATGTGACCAGTGCAATCAGCCAGTGAGTTGGGTAGGAAATCGGAGGTAGGCTTACTGTACACAGATAGATCTGAGTATATCTACATAGAAATCAAAGCCTAGAACATACTGATTAATAAAGTCAACTAAAGGGATAAGATAAATAATAATAAGCAGTGGGCCGAGTACTGAGCACAGTGGAACACCTTGTGTCACAGAGGTTGGTGGGGATTTGTGGATGCCAATTGACAGCCTTTAAAAGTGCCTTTATGTTGATTTTTATGTGTACTGAAGTACATTTTGTATGTATTTTATGATTTTTTTTTTCATTTTGAACTTATTAACTTTTGTCATTTTATCAGTATTTTATGAATGCTGCCGTTTTTTGTGTTTTTTTATGGCTAAATCATTTATGGTTGCTACCAACTGTGTGGATGTCATCATCGGAATGATGTCATTACCACTTCCTGTTTAAGATGGTGGCACACTTATAGTAGCATCCATCCATCCATGTTCTAACCCGCTGAATCCGAACACAGGGTCACGGGGGTCTGCTGGAGCCAATCCCAGCCAACACAGGGCACAAGGCAGGAACCAATCCTGGGCAGGGTGCCAACCCACCGCAGTAGTAGCATCCAACTTTGTGGAATGAAACAAAACATTATAATTGTATGCTTGCCATTTTCTCACCATTGACAATAGAGAATGGGAGTTTTCACATTAGAAAAAGCTCACCAGTCCTATCCATTGAATCTCTCTAAAATAACATTGAGTTTTGAAGGTCTACAAAGTCCTACTTTCTACCAAACTGCAAGATTATTTATTCAATGTGTTTGTGGTTCTCTGTGTGAAGAAAAGTTTTCTAATGTTTGTGCAAAATTTACCCTTAACAAATTTCCACCTGTATCCCTGAGTTCCTTTTGTTCTTGCCTGGTTCCATTGTAATAATTCCTTTCATAATTTAAAAAACTTTAATCATGTCACCTTGTAATCTCTGTTTGTTTAAACTGAAAAGGTTTAACTCATTTAGTCTTTTGTCATACCTTTTACCTTGCAGTTTAGGAATCAGCCTAGTCACTCTTATCTGTACTTTTTCTACCACTGCTGTATTTTTCTTTTGTAATATGGAGAGTACTCCAGGTGAGCCCTCATCAGTGCATTAAACATCTTAAGTATAACCTCCTTGGAGTTGGTCCCTACACATTGTGCTATATAACTTAACATTCATTTAGCCTTATGAATGGTTTCTATACAATGTCTGGATGATGATAGTCCACTGTGACCCTCTAGGCCCTTCTTATAAAGTGTACTTTCAATTTTCAGATCTCAACATCCCATTGTTTCTTCAGATCAAACATTTCTACTTCCTACGTGTAATACCTTATATGTATTGACATTAAATTTCATCAGCCATAAATCTACCCAAGCCAGTCTTCTCCGTAAGTGCCTCTGTAATGATTCTGCTGATTCCAGATTATCTGCTACCCCAGCCTGCTTGACATCACCTATAAACTTAACCAACTTGTTGCTTATTCACATTATTTATATAAATTAGAAATAGCAGTGGCCCTAGCACTGACCTTTCGGGGACACCACTCTTAACATCACTCAATTATGACAGGGTTCCTTAAACCATAAAACTTTGCTTCCTGTGTTTTAACCCATCTATACACCACACCCTGAACTACCACTTCTTTTAGTTTTATTGCTGAGTCCTTATATAATGCTTTCTGAAAATGAAGATAAATAATAATATCCTAAGCAACTTTCTGATTGTATCTGTTTGTGGCTTCCTCACAAAATTGCAGGAAACTAGTAAAACACAACCTCTCACATTTAACCAGTCAGATTATACTTAGCCACACACACCATAATGAATGGTATTATGATTTGGGGGGTATGAGCATTAGTGAATTTAGCGTCACTGTCTTTTTGTTACTGTTTTGTTGTTTAAGGCTTGTCATATTTTGTATCTTTTTTATAGTTAACATGATGCCATTTTCTTTCTGTGACTTTATGTTAAAGTTATCTCCATTGTTAGCAACTGTAGCTGCGTTTTTCAAAAATTACCAAAGTACTGCAGCTTCAGCTCAAAAAATGGGATTCAACAAAAGCCTGACGCAGAAATGATTCCACAGACAAAATATCTTCGTTTTTGAAGTTTAGTTAAGTTTTAAAGTAAAACAGTTTACACACAAAATGAGAAAATTGAAATAGCAAAAAAAAGGAAAAATTAATGTAAGAAGAGTTCAATTCTAAACTTAATCTTGTTACATCTCAAATCGTTACTATTTACTTAACATTTCTGAACCATTTCAAGACGGTCAGAAAACTGTATGCTTATCCCATTTCTAAGCAAAAAATGGGTCTTTCAAGTCCCTCTTTACTGGGACTTGTTCCAAACAAACTGAGCTTATTATCACACTGTTACTCAGTTATAGTAAGAAGGTTCTATCTCTTGTTAACTTATAGGGGGAAAAGACTATACCATAAGCTATGACTATGAAAGACATTAATATTCTATTCAAATTAAGCAAACATCAATATGAGTTTAACTCAAAACTTTAAATTTCTAAGATTGGCTCTTACATTTCCGGCCCCTAATTGGCTATGCAGGAGCGGAGACAATTATTTTACTTTACTTCAATATGAGCCAATTACTTTTATATTAACTATTCTTTTCAAATCATTAGCAATAACACTGCAAACAAACATTTTAAAAATTTCATATTTCAAACATTTGCTGTTTCTTGAAGCAGGCACAGTTTATTCACGGGTCTGTCTAGTGTGCTGGTTTTGGTCTGCACACAAACTCTTCTGACTGCACCTTTGGCATCTGGCATTGTCTTGATGACTCGACCCATTACCCAGGAATTGCGAGGTGTAGCTTTATCTACAATTAGAACAACGTCCCCTGGTTCAAAATTTCTTCTTGGTGCAAGCCATTTTGACGTTTTGAAGTATTGGCAAGTATTCTTTTGTCCATCTTTTCCAAAACAAATCAGCCATGTATTGAATTTGTTTCCAGCGTCTTCTTGGGTATGGTTCATTTTCTGAAATGAGTTTAGGTGGTATTTCAGGTTTTGTCTTCAATAATAACAAGTGATTGGGTGTGAGTGGTTCCAAATCATTTGGGTCATCTGATGTCTTTGTAAGGGGTCTGTTATTGAGTATTGATTCTACTCTACACATCATTGTAGGAAGGTTTTCATCATCGAGTGTTTGTTGGTTTAGTGTTGAATTTAAAATCTTTCTTATGCTTCTGATTTGTCTTTCCCACACTCCACCTTGGTGAGAGGCTGATGGTGGATTAAAATCCATTTGATTTGTTCTTGCATCATAGCGTCACTGATTTTTTTGTGTTCCAATTTTTTAATAGCTTCTCGTAGCTCTCTTTCTGCTCCAACAAAATTTGTTCCATTGTCTGAGCGCATGATTTTAACTTGTCCTCTTGTATCCGTAAATCGGAGTATGGCTTGGATACAAGAATCAGTGTCTAAGCTATGTGCATTTCTATGTGCGCAGCTCTGGTTGTTAGACATGTGAAGATTACTCCGTACCTCTTGACTAGACTTCTTCCTCTTTTGACTAGGAAGGGGCCAAAATAATCAACTCCAACATTAGTGAACGGTGGTTGGTTTGTTGCTAGGCGATCTTCTGGCAAATCTGCCATTTTTTGCTCACCTGCCTTTGCATTGTATCTTCTGCATGTTGTGCACTTTGAAATTATTTTCCTGATAGCTGAATTCGCTTGAGGTATCCAGTATTTTGGCGTAATGTGCGAGCACATAGTTGCGCCCACAATGTCCGATACGTTTATGAATGTGCTGCAATATGAGAGAAGCAACATGTGAATGTTTGTGTAGAATTGCGGATGTTTAGTTTCTTCGGGCATTGAAGCTTTACTGAGTCTTCCTCCAACTCTCAGTATTCCATCTTGTATGATCGGGTCAAGTTTATAGATTTGACTGTTCTTTTAACACAAGTCTTTTCTTTAGAGCTTTTAATTCTTCTGGAAATTCTTGCTGTTGACTTAGACGGATAAGCTCTGTTTCAGCTTTAACTAAGTCGTCTAGAGAAATTGGACTTGGTTTTAAAGTCAGTTTGTACCTTTTCATGTGCTTTGTGATGAGTGATTTTGTTCTTTTGGATTACTTTTAATCTGACTGGCTTCTAGTTGAAATGTTTTTCTTTCATTTCTTAAGTGCAACAGTATGTCTTTAAACTTGAGAAACCAAGCCACTGCTTTCTTCAAACGATGCCAATCTGAAAAGTAAGTGATTAGTTTGTTGATGGGTTCGGTCGCCTCTTCTACTCTTGTCATGTTAACTGCACAAATTTTAACTTCTGGATCATCTTCAAAAAGTGAATCATTCAGTTGATCTGGTCTTTTTGGCCATTCACGTTCTGACTTCAATAAGAAACTTGGACCTTGTGACCATGTGGTGCTCTTGAGAAAGTTTTCTATGTTTAGCCCTCTAGAAGCTTGATCAGCCGGATTAAGGACAGATGTGACATACCTCCACTGTGAAGGTTGTGAATGATCTCTGATCACGGAGATTCTGTTGGCAACAAAGGTCTTGAATCGAGTGCTTTCATTTGAAATGTATTTTAGCACCGTGGTGCTGTCAGTCCAAAATGTAGATTCTTGTAAAGGCATTTGAAGCTCACCTTTAAGCATTTTGTCCATTTTTATTGCCACAACGGCTGCTGTCAGCTCCATTCTTGGAATCGTGACCTGCTTTAATGGTGCAACTCTTGACTTGCCCATCAGGAATGAACAATGCCTTTTGTCATCTTCATTGGTTAAAACAAGGTAAGTGACAGTGCCATATCCATCTTCACTAGCATCTGCAAAATGGTGCATTTGTGCTGTCTTTATGGTTCCAAACCCAATAGGTTTGAAGCATCTGTTCACATTATAGTCTGTAAGTAACTTCAAATCATCCATCCATTTTTCCATTTCTGAAAGTGTTTGACTTCTACTACTTCATCCCACCCAAATTTCTCTTTGCATAAGTCTTTTAGAATAAGCTTTGCTGGCAGTAAGCAGGTGCTAGGAAACCAAGTGGATCATAAACTGAGCTAACAACAGACAGGATACCACGCCTTGTAGCGGGCTTGTTTGGCAATTTAATCTGAAATTTGAAACTGTCAGTTTCTGTGCACCACTGGATGCCCAGGGCACGCTCTGTGGGAAGGAGACTGTGGCTCAAATCTAAGTCCTTTTGTTCATGAGCTCTGTCTTCTTCAGGTATGGACAATAAAACTGCTCTGTTGTTACTCACCCACTTAGTCAAATGGAATCCCCCTTTGAGACATAGAGCTTGGAGGTCCTTTGCCAGCTTTATTGCTTGTTCTTCTGTTGTCACTGACCTTAAACAGTCATCCACGTAGAAGTTGTTGAGTACGGTGTTAACAGCTTCCTCAGGAAATGTATCTCTGGCATCTTCGGCTGTTCTACGTAAAGCATAAGAAGCACAACTGGGTGAAGAAGTAGCACCAAAAAGATGTACTGTCATTTTGAATTCTTCTAAGTCTTTACTTACATTACCTTCAGGCCACCATAGAAAACGTAAAAGATCTGTGTCTTGTCTGGTATCTTAACTTGGTAGAACATTGACTTAATGTCTGCCATTAAAGCTACTGGCTCCTTTCTGAATCTTGTAAGGACGCCAATGAGTGTGTTAGTTAGGTCAGGGCCTTTTAGTAATTGTTCATTAAGTGAAATCCCCTGATAGGTGGCAGTGCAGTCAAAGACTACTCGAATCTTATTTTTCTTTGGATGATACACACCGTGATGTGGAATGTACCACACTCTGCCTTCATTGCAATTCAGGCTTTCTTTAGGAATCTTAACAGCATAACCATTGTCTATAATGTCTTTCATGAAGGCTTTATAGTCTTCGTGGAAACCTGGATTTTTGCTCAATTTTCTTTTGAGTCCTATAGCACGCTGTTCAGCAATGCAGCGGTTATTCGGCATTTTAAGTGTTTCATCCTTCAAAGGCAAATTTAAACAATAGTGGCCACCTACCAGTCTTGCAGATTCTGAAGCTATGCGCATGAACTTGATGTCTTCCTGTGACATTTCCTGTTTTTCTTCACAGTTGCGCTCTGGAAAGTCTGTGTTATACTGTTGCAGCAGCATATCTTCAATCTCTGTTATTGACACACGATTAATTGAATGTTTAGGCATCTTACCACTTTGTTTTGCGAGGTCATCGATCTCTTTGTATGGTCCACCAACTACCCATCCAAGTGCAGTCTTCATGGCGTGAGGTCCACCTCTTTGGCTAGGTATGATTCGTGACTGCTTGAAGATTTCTGGATAGTTGATTCCTATTAAAAGATCAACTTCAGAGTCAATATGAGACAGACGTACCTCTTTAAGATATGCCCACTTATCGATATCTTCTTGTAGTGGAATGCTTTCTCTGTTCACTGGAATGGAGACCTGTGTGAAGACCTTTGGCAAATCAATATATTCAACATCATTGAGACCACAGACTTGTAAATCTGATAAAACAGAACATTGGGTTAGCATTTTTGAATCATCATCGTAATTACTCATAGTTTTGAGGAATACTTGCGTCCTTTTCCCTTGAAGGCTCAATTGTCTTTGGAGCCTTTCAGTGCAAATTGTTACTGTACTGCCGAGGTCTATAAAGGCGTATGTTTCTACATACCTTTCACTTTTCTTGGATTTTACCTTAACAGGAACTACTTGTAGTGCATTCTTCTCCGGCCTCAGTAAAGGTACAAGTTCCAGTCTTGGTTTCCGTTTCAGTAGATGTTGCCACACTAGCTGTAGCTTTAAATACTGCTCCACTGTCCCCTTGAATGTGCAGGATATCTGGGTGCTGTAAAGAACATGTCTGACATTTCATTCTCTGTTTACAGTTCTTACTTAGATGACCCTGTTTGAGACAGCGAAAACATAAACCTTTAGATTTTAAAAAGTCAATTCTTTCTTTATGTGGCAATTCTTTAATTTTTCTACATTCGGCGAGAATATGCTGATCACTGCAAAATGCACAAGGTTTTTTAAATGCACATGTATCGTTAACAGTATTTTTGATAGGGATTTCATGAGTCTCCCTTTCAGTTTCATCAGAAATATTGGTGGTGAAGATACTTCCTGATTTCTGTCCATACTTCTGAGGAGACTTACTTTTGTCAGTTTTTTCTTTTTTATCTACGTCGCCATAAACGGGATGCATACATTTCTTAGCTTCTTTATGTAAAAAGACAGTTAAATCTTGAATGTCGATCTCTCTCTCTTCTTCATCTTCAATTTCGTAAGCTACGTCTCGCCATCTATATCGTATATAACATGGGAGCTTTGCGAGGATAGTGCGGATGTTTTCATTGCTACTGAATGCTGCTCGATTTCTAGTTTTAGTCATGGAGTCCTTACAGTTATCAAGAAATGTTGCATAATCTCTCAAGGCTTCCCCATCATTTTGTTTAATTTGAGGCCACTTCAAAGCTTTACTTATGTATGTATCTATTACGAACGCTTGGTTGCCATAGTAACTTTCAAGCTGTTTCTAGCCTTTTCATATCCTTCATCTGGTGGCAATCAGACACCCTTCAATCATTTCTTGGGCTGGTCCACTTGTATATTGGATCAAATAATCCAATTTATCTTGTGGGTCTGTTAATATATTACCTACAGCATGATCGAAAGTTCTAATAAATTTTGCGTAAGTCAGCGGGTCACCTGAAAATAAAGGGACCTGTCTATGCGGTACCTCTCCACGCAGTGCTGGGGATGCTGGAGGTACTGGAGAAGGTGTTTTCCTTTGATCAGCTATCGATTTAGTCATTTCAATAATTGCTTTATTGTATTCGAGTTGGCCCTTTTGAAGTTCGGCTTGATTCTGCGCTAGCACATTTAGTATATCATTTGCAGAGCTCTGAGTGTCGGTTTGTTCCTGCTTTTGTGCTTTATTTTTAAGTTCATGAAGCGTTTGTAGAATACTATCAAGTGTCGATTGTTCAATCAACACTGCTTTAGAAGATGACGATGCAGCTGCGGTTTTCTGGGCTAAAGAATCAAGTTTAATATCAAGAGCATGCTTTAACTGAGGAGATGTCTTTTGTGTTTTGACTTTGAACGAACCTGTTCTTGAAATTGCATCTCTTCGAATTGATTAACTAGTTGTTCATTTGCATCATTCAGCCATGCCGTTGTAACGGCAGCAAATTCATTCCATTTCTTAGAGCTTTCCGCGAATGTCTTTTTCTGTTTCTTAATCGCTCCCTCCTTATTTAAAGTAGCTAGTAGCTTTTCGTGTAACTCTTCTATCTCTCTATGCGTCGCACAAAAATCATGAAATCTTTCTGCCACAATTAAGCGGTTTCCTGGAATGCCTTTAAGACTTTCGATTTCAGTTATGAACACGGAAAGCTTCTCTTTCCTCTGACTTATGTGATCTTTAAGATCCCTAATTATATTTTCTGACTTCGAGTCTGTACTTAGATCACTGCCAATCTCACTTGAGCTCTGTTTAGACATTGCCATGACAACAGTTCGATCAAATGACAAGACGTTTCCTGACAGCAATTTCGTCACAATAGAGACGTTCCAACAAGGAAGATAACTTTCTTGAAACAAGGCTCCAATGGCTCAGGCAAAGGCACAAGCAATCATCCAAAATGTCCTTTTCCAAGACGTCCTTTAATAATATCACAGTCTCTCAAATCTTCTTAAGGTACGGCGACCTTGCTTTCATTTATGATCATGCGAAGATAGTAGATAAGTGCACAGTACCTTCTGAATGATTCTGTTCTTTTCCTTCGTTGACGAGTTCTGTAGTATCTTCTGTTCCCGAATGGTAGATTCCAGTTCAGGCCTTAGATAGCTAGCAAGTTTTCTGACGAAAAATGTAGCTGCGTTTTTCAAAAATTACCAAAGTACTGCAGCTTCAGCTCAAAAATGGGATTCAACAAAAGCCTGACGCGCAGAAATGATTCCACAGACAAAATATCTTCGTTTTTGAAGTTTAGTTAAGTTTTAAAGTAAAACAGTTTACACACAAAATGAGAAAATTGAAATAGCAAAAAAAAGGAAAAATTAATGTAAGAAGAGTTCAATTCTAAACTTAATCTTGTTACATCTCAAATCGTTACTATTTACTTAACATTTCTGAACCATTTCAAGACGGTCAGAAAACTGTATGCTTATCCCATTTCTTAGCAAAAAATGGGTCTTTCAAGTCCCTCTTTACTGGGACCTGTTCCAAACAAAAAAGAGCTTATTATCACACTGTTACTCAGTTATAGTAAGAAGGTTCTATCTCTTGTTAACTTATAGGGGGAAAAGACTATACCATAGGCTATGACTATGAAAGACATTAATATTCTATTCAAATTAAGCAAACATCAATATGAGTTTAACTCAAAACTTTAAATTTCTAAGATTGGCTCTTACAGCAACAACATCCCATCGCTACCAAACATCCACTGGAAATTGTGAGATGTAATGTCATCTCGAGGCTGGCCCTTGACCTGAAAATTACTCTGGAGCACTGTACAATGTCTGACACTATGCTCTTACCCCGAAAGGTCACGTAAAAAGACAATTTGTCCTCTGGGATTAACAATGAATACAAACTCAAATTAAATCAGTAGAATTTGATTTAAGATGGACCACAAGGACTCTGGGGTGTTTGCACCTGATATCATATGCTGTATTTATTGTTATGGGATACTTTAATCATTGTGGCTTACAGTCTATGCTTCCAAAATCCCATCAACATGTTAAGCTTCCAACAAAAGGAAAGAGGAAAATATTGTTAATCATGTTTACAGCAATGTGAAAGGTGCGTTCAAGGCTATACCCAACCCTCACTTTGAGCAGTCATATCACACCTCCTTGTTCCTCTATTCGTCATACAGGCAGCTCCTCAAACAAGTCCATCCAGTAAGTAAATCTGTGAAAGTGTGGACTGAAGAGTCTGAAAACATGTTTCAAGACTGCTTTGAGGGTACTGAGTAGAAGGTGTCTAAGATCACTACTATGCGGGAAGACTCCACTGCTGATTTAGATGAGTATACTGTAACGATAACCATCTTTCTGGCACATAAGGGTATTCCCAAATCAGAAGCCGTGGATAAGCTGTGAGGTTCGGTCCAAGCTGTATGCTCATTCTGCTGTAGTTGTCTTTTTTAATGTTGAAGGCTACGAAAAGGCCACATATGACCGATTTAGAGTAATCAAAGAAACCAAAACACAATTCAGTTTGTAGTGTGTGGAATAACAAGGGTTGTGCAGCCCCCTAAACTGAACACAGACAGGCTCAGTGACAAACACGTCCAAGCACCACATGTTTATTTCCTCTCGCTGCCTCTAAAGAACAGTGCACAAATCACCAGCCTACAACACTATTGCTCAGTCCCTTTTTCTCTCTTTTCTTTTCTCTTCTCTTTTTTCTCTCTTTTCTTCTGCTGCCTACGCTCCTCGTCGCAAGCTTTGTCCTGCTCCTCCCAACCCTGGCTCCATGAACAGAGTGAGGTGGCCTCCTTTATAATGCACCCAGAAGTGCAGCTTCACTCTGATCTTCTTACGGCAGCACTGCCGAGTGTGGCGGAAGTGCTGTAAGGGCCCCCGGAAGTACTCCATCTATTCCTGGATCCTCTTCCGGCAGAAATTCTGGGTGTGGTGGGAGTGCTGCAGACCAGGACTCCAGAAGTGTCCAAGTGCACCCAGGCACACTCAGCCAGGGGGGTTACACTCTCATGTTCCAGGGGAGGTATCTCTCCTGGTCCTTTCATCATAGAGGCATCCTGGCTGGGCAAGAACCCCAGGCGTCCACCACAAGTGTTATTACAACCCTGCTGACACCAAGTGTATGTGTCAGGGACTGCAACAGATTGCAGACTTTCAAAGCAGAACTAAGGGAGAATTCAGTAGCTACGTCACACTGCATGATGAGATGAAGGACTTTATGCCCATTTCAAGACCCTTAACACCAAACCACAGAAGAGTGAGTTTGTGGTGAGGGACATTATGAACTCACTATTCACAGTCTGGGGATTGGCTGTGGGTAAGACTCTGAGCAGAATAAACCCATGGACAGCTGTGGGTCCAGATAAAATCCCTGGGTGTGTACTCAGATCTTGTTCATCAGTGTTGGTGGATGTCTTTGCAGAAATATTTAATCTGCCACTTGAAGAGCATAGTGACATGCCTCTTTGACTATTGACCGGTGGCACTGACTCATATTGTGATGAAATGCTTCAAAAGACTGGACATGACTTAGATCCAGAGCATTATACTCTAGACCCCCATCAGTTTGAATACAGAGCAAATAGGTCCACAGAGGATGCTGTTAGTATTGTCATGGATGTACAGTAGTTCTGTCACACATTGAGAACAACTATAGTGATGTTAGAACACTATTTATTGATTACAACACTACATTCAACACAATGATACCAACAAAACTGCCATCTGCCATCTTTAATTGGGTTCTGGATCTTCTAATAGGCAGACCTCATGTTGTCCACAAATGGGAACCACATTTCCCAATTACTGATTATAAATACAAGGATCCTTCATGGTTGTGTGCTAAGCCCCCCAGGTTTATACCCTCTTCATGAGTGACTATGTTACTTTCCAGAACAACACTAAGTAACATCATATTTGGTGATGGTGCCATAGTCATTGGAATAATTACTGGAATAGAAGAAGCAGTGATGGTAACATGTTGCCAGGACAACAGTCCCTCTTTGAAGATGGTTGTGGACCCACAGAAGAGGGTGGAGCAGCGCACACCACTGTACACATTGGTAAGACAGAGGTAAAGAAAGTCAAAAATGTTAAATGTCTCTGTGTTTATATTAGTCAGGGTCTTGCCTTGTCACACAACGCTATTTCAATGGTAAAAGATATCTCAGCAGCAACTGTACTTCCTAAGAAGGCTAAACATATTTGGCACGGCAGACAGAATTTTTGATAGCTTTTATATGGCTACTTTTTAGAGTATTCTTTCTAATGCTATCGCAAGCTAGTTTGGTAACTGTTCTAAACAGGACCGCAAAGCCCTAAAGTGGGTGGTCAGGACAGCACAAGCCATTTGTGGAGCAGTTCTGGATAATATTTACCATGCCAGAGTCATCAGGAGGGCTCACAGCATTATAAAGAAGAGCACCCAACCCCGGCACAGTCTGTTCACACTCCTACCATCAGGCAGATGGTACAGGAGAGTGAAATCAAGAGCTGCAAGATTAAGAAACAGTTTCTGTCTGCAGTTGGACCTAAGGATGATTTCCGTTCATTACCTTGTCCCCTTGCAATGTCTGACTTTCTGGCAGATAGCTCCAGCCAGTAATTTACATATTCTGTTCACATTTTGAATTATGGTATCTGTGTTACATGTGCTTTTGATTATATGTTTCAATCTCAGTATCTCATTTATATGTTTACATAATACTCATGGTATAGGGTGGTCCAGATCTAATTATGCAATTTTTATTACGCTATAACTTATTAAGTTTATTACATAGAAAATCTCCCGGAAAATCCCGGACCATCGAGAAGTGTGCAAAGTGACAACATGAAGAATCGTCTTCACGCTGAACTGGAATCGTCCAAGCATTAATCAAAGTCATCCAGACGATCTGGATCTGCATAATTAGATCAGGACCACCCTGTATTTGCCCTATATATGCTTACATTGTACTACTGTGTTGATTGTGGGCATTTGTTTTTTTTCTTATTTATTGACTATTAGCATGTTATTTGTATTATGTTTTATTTAATTTGTGTATACTGGTGACCAGAAGAGCATGCAGGGTAATATTTCTAATGAACAAGGTGACTGACAGTTTACTGGGTGTATAACAATAAATTCTCAACTCAATTCAAAATTGTGCATACTTTGTGAAATTCTCTTTGTGAAAAAAATCTCTTTACAAAGTCAGCACTTTGAGGGTTTTGTGATGATAATATTTGAGCTAACTATCGGACTTTGGTATAACTGAATTTTAATCTTCTTGATCTCTAACCTTGAGTATGTTTTTTCTTCATTTGTCTTTTGTTCCTGCTGATGTTCATCTTGGAAGAATAGAGGGGCTTAGTACTTGGAAGCTTATGACTTCACATACTGTTATAACAAATTAAAGGAAACTGGTCTCCTTATGAATTTAAACTGTGAGAGCTTCGTTGTCCAAGCCCAGCAGATATGAAAAACATTTTTGTGAGGTGCACCTCCTGTTCTCTAATGTCAGACACTGAATTTTAAATTGATTGGGTGAAGGTGAACGATATTCCTGGAACAGTATCTTCAATGTTGTTCCAAGAACAACAGAAATCTGATGATATCAGATTCCCCCTCCATGTTTTAGATTTTAAAAACATGAGTTAGGAGCAGGTTCTGGCATTATTAGGCTAAAGCAAGAAATAAAGTCCAGCAGACTGACAACTTTTTCTAAACTGTCATCTGAGGTTCCTTTCAGATTAGCCCCCTAGTACCCAGTACATCACACCTTTTTTAATTACTAGTCTTCCACAATTTAAATGGGCCCACAAACCATTTACATTTTTTATGGGGGGCCCTGAGGTGATTGTGAAGGCCAAGATGTGTGGAAAACTTTCTGGGATATTGAAGGCACTGGATTGTGACTGGATCCATAGTACCATCAGCAAGGGAAACGATTTTTAGGGCACCTTTTACAAGGTGAGGTGAACAGAGCTGCATCTAAATAGCTCCGCAGAGTCCTGGAGATTTGATACGGAGTTCCACTGCAGCTTTAGTTCACTGGATGGAACAACCATTGTGTCTCCACTACCAAGATGCAGATTTTGCACTAGAGGCTTCCAGTGTTCATGTCACTTGTGCCTGTCATTCTGGAGCTGTCACTCCTGCCCTTTGGGGAGAGAGGTGAAGGGTGAAGGAAGGCTGTGAGTGTCATTCACATGATTAAGGGATACTATTCGCAAATCCCAGGGCATTTTTGACTTTGCAGAGGAAGCTCTATATCCATGGCACAGAAGATTCTGAGACAATGGAGAGCTCCTGCAACAGTAGTAAACTGCCAAAAGTCAAGAACCAATTAGACATTGCCTTTAATTGAGCTCACAGGGCTGTGCTGTCAATCACCGTCACAGCCCCTCACTCTGAGATCAAGCCCAAATGTCATGCCTTTCTGCAATCCACCTGGTAATATGCTATATCATCATGCTTGTTTGGCAAGGACAGTGTTTGTCCTGGCAGCATCAAGCATAAAGGAGTAAAAGGCAACTTAGTATGAGCAATATGGACTCATTAAAACACCCACAGTGTGGTCACTAAAGAAAATTATTGCTCATCTCACCCAGGTCATCACTTGATACAAATACACCCCTCTGGTAAATGCTTTAGGTCAATTAAAGAATAAAACTAATAGACATCTGAAGAGTTTCTTTCCCACAGCCATAGACCTTGTAAACCAGAAATGAGCCTGTCTTCCTAACCTATTGATGTTTTCTTTCACATATGTGGGTGTGTGTGTCTGTGTCTGTGCGTGTGTACTATACACACACACAGACACACACACACATACAGAAACATCCATCACATCCTCTCAGTTGTGAGCAGCACATCATAAATATGTGATACAGTACTTGCCAAATAATACAAAGAATCCACAACATGTGTTTTACCCTTATTGGGGTTCATCGGGTGTACGCACCTTTGCTTTCCCTTATGGGGATTGAACCTCGGATGTTTGCCACCTGGCCGACCAACCACAAGCGTTACCTGGTAGATAACCATCCAAATAATCAAGAATGTGATTCAGGCCTATGGATGTAATACTCCAATCTCCACCCTGTCAAATAAGTGAACCATTTGCCGTGGCTCAACATCAGTGGCTTCTCCTCAGGCGCCGACATCTGAGGTTTGATCTGCGTTTTGCAGCTTTCTCCTGGGTGGACGTCTTTCAGCTGCAATCAAACTCCTCCAGAATGCAGCTTCTCGAATGGTGTTGTCTGTTCCTTGCTTCACTCCTACTACTCCTCCTCTCATTCGGTTTCTCCATCATTGGCTTTTTGTTGCTGCAAGAATACAGTTCAAAACTCTTGTCCTGACCTACAGTTCTCTGAATGGTTCTGCTTTTCAGAATTTTCCTTGGTCTTTCCTTACATCTCCTCAAGGAGTCTCCTTTCTGTCTCCCTCTGTCTACTGATTATCTTTCCTTTTGCCAAACATGCTTCTCCATTCTTGCCCCAAAGCTGTGGAATGATCTCCCTTTATCTATTCCATTGTCGGGCAACTGGTGCGCTAGTGCGCTGCGGAATTTTCTAGGGATGCCGCGAAAAATTTTGTAAAATATTTAAAATTGCTAGTGTTTTTGAACTTTTGGTTGATTAAAAAGATAATGTTTAAAAAATATATTTTATGTTGGAAAAACAGATAACGGAACACTTACGGAAATGAAGTCTAAGAAACGCGAGAGACTTCAAATGATCGACAAGGAAATACGCGCCTGTCTTTCGAAAATTGATCCTCGCATCAATCTCATATGTGCTGAAAAACAATCTCAACGTTCACATTAATTAAATTTAAGATTTATCCTTTGATTCCTTTATTAATAAAATGTCTTCCAAACTTGTAAAATTAACTGTTTTTATTGGCGATTGTCCATAAATTGCGTCGTCACGAAAAGAATTTCCAAAAGAAATTTTTTGGACTCAGTGCGCCGCAACTCGAAAAAGGTTGCCTTTCACTGATCTATTCGAATGACACCCAATTTACTTGTGTTTAGGCATATTTTGAAAACACACATTTTTATTAAATATTTTGGAACTGCTTACTTTCTCTCCTATAATGGCACTTTTCCACTGCATAGTACGGCACGACACGGTTCAGTTCAGCTCACTTTTGGGGGGTTTTCCACTGGGAACAGTACCTGGTACCTGGTCCTTTTTTTGTACCACCTCAGCCGAGGTTCCAAGCGCGCCGAACCGTTACCAAAATGTGACGTGTAAACTCTGCTGGCCACTGATTACTGCGTCACTGGCTATTCTTTTCTTTAAAGGTACACACACGCGGACGTTTGTGTCGCGTCTCTCCATCGCTGGATGCAGTTTGTTGCATAAGTGGATGAATGTTTCTTCAGACATTCGAAAGTTCTCCAGCCACTGAGTGTTTGTAAAACCGGGAACAATCACATCCCACCACTCTGAAGCACGGTTAAATGTCCAAACAGATGGTCTGTTGCGGCAACTTTTTTGCAAAATGTGGAAGATCTGTAATATACAGAATCAGCATTTTAATGTTACACTGGCAGTTCATTTTATGCTTTGCAACAGTGATAAAAGTTAGCTAGTGATGTGCTTTTTTTATATGCTTACCCTTGCGCGTCGTCGAGCTAAAGTGTTGTCGTTGTCTGCGTGTTGTTGTAAAAGTTCCACGGTGTCACGGCAGTAGAGGCGCGCAACTATAACGACACGTGAATAATCCCGCCCACTCTAAAGCAGTACTAAACTGCAGTCGAAACGCAAACTGAGCCGAACTGAGCCGAACCAAGGTGAGCTGTACTGAACCGTGCTGTGCCGTACTATGCAGTGGAAAAGCACCTTAAGATTGGTCCTGTTGCACTGATGAAGAGTTTATGTGACTGATTTTTGTGGTATATTAGCTTCAGGTGTAACTATATATAAAGTTCAATCTATCTATCTATTATTACACACATGCATCCGAGGGTCAAACATCCAAGATTTTCTCAGGAAAGTGCTGCCACCCTGAGCGAGAGGGGCGCTGCCACTAACTGTCTTGACATGTTTTTCCTCACAATACAAAGAATCCATCCAGTGAGGGAAACTGACTTCGCTACTTCTGGTTTCCGGGGCCATCTATCTATCTATCTATCTATCTATCTATCTATCTATCTATCTATCTATCTATCTATCTATCTATCTATCTATCTATCTATCTATCTATCTATCACAGCCCGCAGGTGATGCACCAGCTCCCCAAACCTGACACAGACACATGACATAAGTTTAGCACATCACGCAATGTTTTTATTCATGGGAAGCACTTTTCAATCATTTCCCACAGCAAAGTACCCAAGTACACTACAGCACAGCAATACAGCACTGTTCTTCTTTATCTTTGTCCCTCTTTCCTCCTCCATTCCTTTTATATAATCCCCAAGGTTACTTCCAGTGTCCCGTAGTGGTCCAGAAGCACTTCTGGGTATTCAGGAGCCAGAATACATTGGGCCCAGGAGTCCCTATAGCACCCTCTGTTGGCACTCCAGGTACCCAACAGGGCTGAGCCACTAAACTCCCAGTATGATCTGAATTCAAGGTGCCGTATCAACCCAAAGGAGCTTCCACCTAGAGTTCTGGGGGAGACAATGCCTTAAGCACATGCTCTACCCCACTTTGGATGCATCCCAGCCGGGTAATGTCACAGGCCATCCACTACACTATCTATCTATTTGAACTATTCTGCAACTGTTTATAATGTATGTTGTTTAGCTTTTGTTATGTGATGTTGTGTTCTGTTATAAGCAGCTCCAAAGCTACCAAGTTAAATTTCTGTACAAGACGTTCTGGTGAATAAAGGTGTTTCTGATTCAGATTTTTTTAAAGCAGTCTGTTTAATAGATACTGACTTCAGCACACTGAGACATTTAGAGTGATATTCACATTAAAGAAAGAGTAATAGATGCAGGGCTGAAGAGGATTATTGGGCGAGCTGGAGAGAGGACCAAGTGGAGGTATGTGATAACCCACTGAAACAAGAGATGGTGTTGCAGCTAACACTGTTATTTCCTCCTTTACCCGCAGTGCCAAGAAGCCACCCAGTGAAGGCGTTTAACTCCTCCCCTTCCAGTCGAGCCACCATAAAACCTTGGACATCCCATAAGGAGGTGTCATTAATGGGCAGAGCAACTTGCCAGATAGCGCTCCACTAGAACAACTGCAACTCCAAAGCCTTTCTTAGAATTTCCACTTACGGGACCTATGCCTATGAATGTTATTTCTTTTCTTTTTGTTTTGATTGTACATGGACAATAAAAGGGGTGATCCAGTTGGCAGCCAAAAATTTCCCCAGTGTTTCTGGATTTCTCATTCCTGCACCTGGCCACAGGACTCATATGGACAGACAATACAGCCAATCAATTGATGAGTAAATAAATAAATAAAAATAAACTTAATGAGTACATTGGGTGGAAGCACTGAATTGCCGGATAGCAGTGGGAGGGAAAAGACCTCCAGAGGTGCTTCTTAGCACACCATGGTGGAATGCACCTGTGGCTAAAACTGCTCCAAAACTAACAAGAATATCTTAAAGGCGCTGTATAAATAAAATGTATTATTATTATTATTATTATTATTTATTATCTTAAGGGGTATGGGAGAAAAAAAAAAAAAGTAGGCTGCAGAAACAAGGAGATAGTGCATACATCGCACAAACATTTGAACCCGGGACACTGCTTCAGCTACATTGCCACTCATCTTTTTGGTGTTTTTTTTATGAATTTGAAATGAAACAAATAAAAAAAGAACTGATGCAAAACCCTACAAATAGGGACCAGTGTAGGCATAAGTGTTAGCGATCTGATTCTGATTCTAATGAAGTCTACTGTTTATTTAGAAGGCTAATCAACATTTTTCTCTTCTCTGTGGAATTTGGAAGGTGCATTTTTTAATAGACTGAATGGTGGTCCCACTATAACCTTCCAGCTCTGTATGAGAGCACAATGTTTATACTTATTACTTCCCAGTTCCACGGGAGCAGGTTCTAATTCTGTCCTAGTCATAAAAGCAGTAGCCAAGTTCTTATGTAAACGTTCATATCTTAAACATCAGGAAATTCTCAGCAAACGCAGAAGCTAAAAACTCACAGAGGTGATTTCACTAATCAAAATACTTTGCAGTATCTTTGAGAACAGGAAACAGTGACTAAAAGCCTTTTAAAACAAGTAAACCAAACAAAATAAATAAATGAATTTCAGGAGTTCATGGGGTAAAAGCTTTTTATTTAGTCATATTTACACCAGCAACATGATAAGTGCCTTTTCAGTTGTATGAGAAGTACAGGAGAGACACTCCAGTAGATCCGCTGCACTGTTATTGCACCAGTTTTGTGATTTCCGTATGGCTGTTTTATTCTTATTTCAGTTCCTGCTTGTATTTTGTTAGTAAGTGAATGATAGCACACTCAGGTGCACCCAGGGCTGCTCTGCAATGGAATGTGTAAGCACAAGAGATGTTTCCATAAAACTATGTCTCAGTACGTCCTGCCAGCATATGTCCTGTTATTGTGCATTTGATGTATTTGAACAAGTTGGTTTATAGAATTACTGAATGAAATAATGTCACAATATCTGACACAATATCTATTATAAGTAAAAGGCAAGTAAGTACTACTACCACTCATGAACAATACCACTATGATAGAGCTATAAATTATTTATTAATTATTTATGAACTCCAAGTACAGAGATTACTTTTTGCAAGAAAATTTTCCAAATGCACCATCAGTTAGTTAGAACTTTATTTGTCCTCAGGAGGAAATTTGGCTTTTTACATAAATAGGAAGATAAGTAAGTAAGTAAATAAATGAATTAATATACTCACTTTTTGAACAAAGAAGAACATTAACAACAAATAAAACGTCAGACTTGGCAGTCCCAGTCCCACTGAAGCGCTATACATAAGTGCAGAATCATCTGAGAATTTCCAAGCAACATGACCTGGGGCCTCATGCATACTGTAAATGTTGCATACTCCCATTTCTGAACTCACATCGCGATGTATAAAAACTAAACTTGCCGTACAGCCACGCACATTTTCACGCTAGCTCAATCCCTGGCATATGCAGGTTCTCAGGTCGGTTTTGCAAACTGGCGGCACCCAGCGTCAAAGCAGTGCTTTTTGTTCCAGTGTGGTTACCCTTTTTCTTAAAACCACATCCCTGACGCGGCTTTATAAATACAATGAAATTAACTGCATATTGTTTATTAGTTGAAGGCATCTGATTGTAATTAACCTATAACAATATAATGGTCCACGGAATGGCCATACTATTCCAAATACTACAGCTGCTTTAGCATTGTTCCTCTCACTGCACCATTATTTATCCCACTGCATCTGAGTGTGGAATCACAGCACTACAGCAGCTGATCGGAAAGAGAATTATCGGTATACAGCATCAAGCACATGCTGCCTCAGCCATGCTCAATTTTTTAACTACTCCCATACGGCAAATGCTTCAAAGTCTTTCCTGTACGGACCTTGCGGTTCAGAAACAGTTTCATCCCAAGAACTATAAACATACTCAATCAGTCCATCAAGTTCTCCTTGTAGAACTATCTGTACTTATAAGTACAATCACCTCACTGTAAACTTGCGATACAGTTATAATATTGCACAACCTGAGCCACTTTATAAAGCACATATTTACATATGATGACAATATCATTTTTAAGATGAAATACAGCAAAATATGTTTTTTACAATATACAGATAAAATTTTAAGATCATTTAAATAATCTATATTGTTAGTAATTAAACATGTGAGGACACGGTGGACAGCGGTACCGATGAACTGGCACCCCATTCAGGGATTGTTCCTGCCTCATGCTGTATTCTTGCTGGGGCTGGCACAACACTGAATGGATAGATGGATAGAATAATTAAACATGTACTATGAAGATATTTCAATGTTCCTTAAATGTTTTGAAGAATCAGCGTTCTAAGCTTACAGATGGCTTAACGTCTGTTACAGAGCTGATTGTATGGCAATTGGGTACTTGGTTCCAGTTCGTCACTGTCACTGAGCCACCATGTTCCCATGTTTAATAACATGCTTTAACTCCTATCATAATGAAAATGATATCAAGTATACACCTCAGTATTTAATGTATTCAAAGAGCTGTAATAATACGAATGTAATGGATTCTGTGTCCAGTCGGAGGAAGAGAAAGCCCGTTTAAGAAGCATGTAGTGATTCACACACATAGACCACATGGAAGAACATATACAAAACAAAGCATTTAATGTGCTACTTTAGTTAACGATGGGATTTGAGAAACTAGTAAATTAAACGATTTTAAGATGAAGTTTACGATGTTTTACTTTAATGACAAAATAAACTATGTGATTAAAGTGGAAATTTCGAGATTAAAGTTGACATTTCAAGTTTTTTTTTGCCACTGTGTGCCTATTTTTTGTCTTTTCTCTGTACCCTAATAAGCTTTCATATGACACGAGGCTACGACTAGGCTATGACTTGCCTTTTCACAGCGACTTTGATATCTTCTTCTTTTTTATTTCGGGCACTGTGCGACTTTGTGAACTTGAGCTTTGGAGTTTCTCCAACACTTTATGTCACTCGATCAACTTCCTTTTGTTGTTTATACCACTGTTTAAACCAACAAATAGTAAATTTTTTCTTGCCTCCACTTGGTATTCGCTGAAATTCTTCTATTTTCCCCCATGCTTTTGCCATTATCTATTCAGAAAACGCTGAGCTTAAGGGCTATTTATATTGATTGGCATATTCAAAGAGGCGTAATTCTGGGAGGAGTTGGGGAGTGGCAGCAGGCGCAATGCACATGTATTACTTTTCACGCTGACCACAATTTGTGTAGCAGAAGAACATGGAAGCTGGAGTTTGCATAGATTCATACATCTGGATTTTTTTGTGTGCACGCACATTTTCACTTTTGTCTGTGCGGCATGTTATAGTGTGAATTCTACGCACGGCGTTATGCATGAAGCCCCTGATGTTATAGTTACTCTCAATTTTCCAAAATAGATTCATTTCTTTTCCCATTGATGTGATGTGCTATTAAACTGTAGCAAGCAGACCTGCAAAGTCCCCAAGGCTGCACTCGGATGTGAACCCAGGATGCTGCTAGTGTGTCACAGCAGCACTAAAAGCTCGTCAGTTAATGAATCTTTTTTATTGTTGTAGCGGTTTAAACACAGATATTGGTTTCTAATGTGTATGTAGTATTGACACATCATGTTTTCACACATGTTGTGCTTGTTTTAATGATTTCCCAGTGAAGATAACACCTTAATAGTGAGTCTGTCATTGCACGTGGTTCTTGAATTTTCTTGAATGTGCTTCAATTTTGTGCACAACTCTTGTTATCCAAAAGTATTTAATATCTAATATTTCAGCACAGTAACACATATGTTTTAGGAGGAAGAGAACATAGTTCTGGATAACTGACATGTGCCATTTGTGTCACAAAAAACTTGAGTTTTTCATGAATATTGTAGTATTGTTTGCAGCTCTTTAAAGTTGTTCGTGCTGGTGAAGCCCAATGTACCAGAGTTATTTACGTTCTCCTTGAAACATGAGATTAAACATTTCTCTGCCATCCCACTACAAACAACACAGGGTAGAGAAAGAGATAACAAAAAATAATTTTGGGTGGTTTTCCTTTAAATCACCTTTCTATCAGCTGAGCCTGAAAGTGCTGAAGGCACAGATTCACTTTTTAAACCATAGCATGATGGGTACAATATATGTGGAGCAGTTCTTTTAAAAGATGAAGAAAAAAAGTATTGCCACAGCTATGTCATTCTTTACTGAGCAGGCTCTGTGGAATGTGGTCTTGGCATTTGTGATGTGATTAGTCTTATAGGAGAAAACAGCTTTGTGTGGATTAGTATACCATAATATGCCCTGATATTCAAAACAGTAACATCACACATGACTGACATTCAGCTGTTACTTTATTTAGATGCATTTTATTACGAAAATTAGACTACTTTCCAACCCCTAAACTCTTACAGTATATCAAAAACAAATGCAAGCACTTCTTCGAGCTTTGTAACTAAAGTTAACTCTCTCATCTCCCACTCCTCCAAAGCAATCTCTTTCTCTCTCTCTCTCTTTCTGTCTGCACTGACCTTATTGTTCACAAAGTTATTTCTATAGAATGAAACATTTTCATACCCACTTAATCAATTTCAGGGCTGTGATGAGCACAAGAATAAGGCTCAAATCTGAAACTAACCCTAGAAAAAGTTACCAGTCCGTTGACAGTGACAACCAGTTGATCAGCAAGTTTAAATAATCATTTGCATTACACTCTTCCTCTGCCGCCATACTGTTTAGTTTTTGCTGATAGTGACATTGTGTTGTGCTTATATTGTCATGACACGTTGCATGATGTGCTATGTGAGCTAGTGGCACAATGGTTTATGAATAGCTGCATACTTGTATTCCAGTTTGTGATTATTTAAAAGAAATTTGGTGGGTTGTACAGTGTGTTTCTAGCTTTGGGTTTTAATGATTACTATTTGACCTTGACTCTGATTGACTCTGAGTGATTGACTTTGCTTTGCTATTTTTGTAAAGAACCTTCTCCCAATACATTTTTTTTTGCCAGCAATTTCCCAAGCAAGGAAGTGTAGAGTTAAATAAAGCTGGGGGGCTTTGCCTATGCATTAGTCCAGCTCAGCTGATAGCTCTTTCATCTGGCAGTCTAGCATTTTTTTCTCCTCTGTCTTAATTTATTCTGTAGGAGAACACTAATCCATGACAGGGCACACACACCTGAAGTTATACTGAACTACACACAACACACACATAAGAAAAATATGAGACATTTGAATAAGATGCAGACTCGATATACAGTAGATGATGATCGGGCATGAGATTCAAAGCCAGGGTTCTGGACTCATGATGTAATAACATTAGCATTTAGAAAAAAATACATGTATATACGTATGTATATATATATATATTGTCATGCATAAACTGCTGAGACAAGAGTGAGAGCTGCCGCTGATTTTATCTTCTGTTTCTTCCCTCACAGTTCCGAGAAACTGCCCAGTGAGGGTACCTAGTCCCACCCATTATGGTCTGACTGCCATAAAAGCCAGGAGTCCCAGGAAGAGGTGTCTTTTAAAGCCAGAGCATTCTACAAGGTGGAGTTTGGCAAAGCTAGACCCATTTTCGCTCTTTTGAAAACCCCACACTGGAAGAAGAATAAAGATGCAACTTTTCTTGTTTTGTTGCTTTAATATTGTTTGGAGAAGAATAAAAGGGATGACCTGATTGATGCCCCAATATATATATACATATATATATATATATTGTCACAAACTCGACAAAAGCCACAAAAAGGTTTGGGCCAGCCACCCTTATATCGTTTTGTGGCTGCAAAATCAAATGAATAAATATACAGAAGTGTACACGTCCAGAACAGAAATGATTTGCTTGTCCCAATAATGACAGCTTTAAGGGAGAGCAGAGGAAGTGATGTCATCAGTAGGGCTGGAACTGGAAGTAGTGTCAATGGGCCTGGGACCAGAACTAACAACATTGGTACCAGGCAGAATTTCCTGTTAGTGGACTGCAGAGAAGTGAGAGAAAGAGTTAGTGCGCCACTTCTTGGTCTGGCTTGGAATTATTCTCATTCAGGGCCTTTAATTGCCTCCCATGTGCATGTGTATGACTATATATATATATATATATATATATATATATATATATATATATATATATATATATATACATATATACAGTATATGTGCACAGGGGACAGCTGACTACAGGAGCTGCCACTTTGTCTTAATGTCTTTTCTCTTCCTCTCTTTGTTGACTGGATGATTGATTGCTAGAACACCTCTGACATCATTTCCAGGGAAATGGCCAGGGAGGACAAAAAAACTCCAGACGGCTGGAGAAAAAAAATAAAATCTGCGAGACTGCCCAGGCCCCTCTTGGCATTCTACCTAACATAAATAACCTCAATCAGTCCTCATGCTAATGCAACATGAAACATAATTTTGTTTCAATTTATTACGTTTTATTATTTTTAACTATGGTTAATTACTCGCTGTAATGTAAAATATGCATATGTAACAGTTCCCATGAAAATAACAATAACAATTGTACCTCTGCTTACCCATACATGAGCGGCAGATACACAAAGTGACTGGCGCATAGTGCCCGCTCAAGGGTTGGTGAGCAGAACAAGCAGGGTGCAGAGCCCCCTCGTGTGTGTATATATATATATATATATATATATATATATATATATATATATATATATATATATATATATATATATATAGTCACACACGCGCGAATGGGAGACAGTTTACAGGCTCAAATAATGGTAATTACTCACCAGACCAGGGGTTGGCACTGTATTTTAACACTCTCTCCTCTTTTCCCCATAGAACAACTGAACAATCACCCCAATAATGACCACTTCTGGTTCCAACGCTCCAAGTCCCACCCCCAGATAATGTCACTTCCGGTTCCCAGAATGCCACCTGCTTAATACATCACTTCCTGCTATTTCATTATATAAATGTCTGCCATTCTTATCTTGATCAATTCTGTTTTGGACTCAAGACAAACCTTCACTAAATGGTGACGGTTCCCAAAACTTTGACTTTGTCCTGTGTCATTTGTTACTATATATATACAAAGTACATACATATACATACATATAACATAGCAATCTTAAGATAAATATTATTTACATTTTTTTTTGTCAAGCAACTCTCAATAGTATTTTAGAAATTGTTGCCAATTTGTTGAGAATTAAAAACTGAAATATCACATTGATATTTCTTTTCTGTAGATCCTCTCAAACTTTATCAGTTTGGTGTAATGTGAGGTCCTATCTTGAAGTGCCATTTTTAAATAAACAATTGGGACCCTTAGCGTGCAGGCTCTGATCTGGTACGTGGTTGATTTGTGTACTTAGCTGATCGTGCACTGACGTGCAAATACGAGTGGATCAGTCAGGTAGCACATCACACTTGTGCCCAATCAGGACGTATAAAAGGAGCCTGCACGGCAGAGAAGAATGGAGACAAGAGACACAAAAAACAAGAACAGAAAAAGATCTGATGAAGGAGGAACAAGAAAAGGAAAGAAAATAAAGGAAAAAGGAAGAAAGTGAGAAAGTGGCAGAAATGGGATGTAGCCAGTGCAATGTAGAGTTCAACCAGGCGAACGGGAAAGTAAAACCCCAGGGGCCTCATGTATAAACTTTGTGTACGCACAGAAATGTTGCGTAAGAACTTTTCCATGTTCAAATCGCGATGTATAAAACCTACACTTGGCGTAAAGCCACGCACTTTTCCACGGTACCTCATGCCTTGTCGTACGCAAGTTCTCCGCTCGGTTTTGCAGACTGGCGGCACCCAGCGTCAAAGCAGTGCTACTGTTCCTGTGTGATTACTCATTATTTTCCTGACGCGGCTTTATAAATACACTGAAACTAACCGCATATTGTTTATTAGTGTAACGCATCTGATTGTAATTAATTTGTAACAATATAATGGTACAGGGAATAGCCATAGAATTCCAAATACCATAACTGCTTTAGCGTTGTTACTCTCTTCTCCTTCTTCTTCTTCTTCTTTCAGCTCCTCCCGTTAGGAGTTGCCACAGCGGATCATCTTTTTCCATATTACTCTCACTGGAAGACTCAGAGTATTTATATCACGTATCTGAGTGTGAATCACAGCAGCAGCTGATCGGAAAGGGAATTATCAGAATACAGTTTCAAGGACACGCTGTCTCAGCCACTGCAAAACGTTTTAAAGCCTTTCCTGTACAGACCTCGCGGTTCAGAAACAGTTTAATCCCAAGAACTTTAAATGCAGTCAATCAAGTGCTCCTTGTAGAACTTTTTGTACTTATAAGTACAATCACCCCACTGTAAACTTGCACTACAGTTATAATATCGCACAACCTGAGCCACTTTATAAAGCGCGTATTTACATATGATGACGATATCATTTTTAAGGTGAAATACAGCAAAATATGTTTATTAAATTATACAGACAAAACTTTAACTTCATTTAAATAATCTATATTCTTCACTGGGACTGTCGTTAAGGATAGAATAATTAAACATGTACTATGAAGATATTTCAATGTTCCTTAAACGTTTTGAAGAATCGGCGCTAAGCTTACAGATGGCTTAACGTCTATTACAGAGCTGATTGTGTGGCGATCGGTTACTTGTGGAAAGAAAAGCACTGACTGCAGTGACGGCTACACCAATATATATTGAATATAAAACAGAAAGAGAAAATAACAACACAGCTAAAAACGCAGCGACAAATTTCGTCAAAAGTTAAATGCTTGTGTCATGAGCACGCCGGCTATGCAGTGTCTGCAATGCACGAGGCCATCCACCGTGCATAAGATACTTTACTGACATTGGCGGGCGAAGGAGCCACCGATTCTTCCTCTGCCCAGTGCCACCACAAGCCTAGAGCCGCCCCTCAGTACTGCTGCAATAAATGATTTCATCGAATGTGAAACACGTTTAATAACGTGCTTTAACTTCTATAATCATGAAAATTATATCACGTATACATCTCAGTATTTTAGTTATTCAGAGAGCTGTAATATCACGAATGTAATGGATTCTGTGTCCAGTTGGAGGAAGAGAGACGGTTTAAGAAGCAAGTAGTGATTCACACACATAGGCACATAGAAGATCAAATACAAAACAAAGCATTTAACGTGCTACTTTAATTACGATGGGATTTGAGAAACTGGTTAATTAAACGATTTTAAGATGAAGTTTATGATGTTCTACTTTAATGACAAAATAAACTACGTGATTAAAGTGGAAATATCGAGATTGAAGTTGACATTTCGTGCTTTTTCCCCACTGTGTGCCTTTTTTTCTCTGTACCCTAATAAGCTTTCATATGACACTCAGACAGTGGGCTACAACTCGCCTTTTCATGGTGACTTTGATATGTGACTTCTTTTTTATTTCCGGGACTGTGCGATTTTGTGAACGTGGGCTTTCAAGTTTCCCCAACACGCTATGTCACTCGATCAACTTCCTTTTGTTGATTATACTACGGTTTATTTGAACAAATAGTATGCTTTTCCTTTGCCTCCACTTGGTATTCGCTGAAATTCTTATATTTCCCCCCATGCTTTTTCCCATTGTCTTTTCACAGAAGGCTGAGTTTAAGGGCGATTTATATTCATTTGCATATTCAAAGAGGCACAATTTTGGGAGGAGTTGGGGCGTTACATAAAGCGCGTGCACCAGCGTTAGTTTTCACGCTGATCAGGATTTATGTAGCGGAAGAACGTGGAAGTTGGAGTACGCACAGATTCCTGCATCTGGATTTTTCTGTACGTAAGCACATTTCGGCTTTTGTGTTCACGCCATGTTATAGTGCGAATTCTATGCACGGCGTTATACATGAGGCCCCAGGTGAGGAGCGTGGGACCACACAGTCAGGAGATGGAGCAGAGGACCCACTCCTGATTAGCATTATACTGTATGAGACAGGAGCGACCAAGCACTCCTAGAGGGACCCACGGAAACCTGACAGACTGCATCATGGAGGGAGCAAGGAACAAAGCTTGGCGTAGTGCCCTGACGGACTGGATTAACGGTTGTCTGTGCCTACTGCTGGACATCTTGTGCTGAGGAATCCGAAAAGGATAAGCCAGAGAGACATCATATTTTAGAAGGATGCACTGTGGCTCAGATTGCAATTTTATTGACATGCTTTTTCTGCCATGGATTTTTAACCTTGTTCTAATTGTTACTTTTTAACCTCCACATTCACTTGATTTTATTGGAATATTGATTAAGGATTTATTTTTGCACTTTGGAACACTTTGTTTGTTTGGCTTTAATAAAAGTGCTGATACTTATGCATCAACACTGATGCTGAATGTGTGCGTGTGTGCTCATTTGCCCGGCTCATCTGGGTTTGTGACTGTTGAGGGTTTACGGGCTGAAGAGGCTCCCAGAAGCAACCAGGGAGCATGGATCGAACCCAGAAGTTGAATGGAGACGGTCAGTGGGCAGCTATTTTCAGGTCTTTCCCGGCTGGACCACTCCAAGATATTCCTAGAATTGTCAGGGAGCCATTTGTGGTAGATAAAGTGTTTCATCAGACAAGAGAATTAAGCTTATGAAAGGTTTATAAAAGCATACACTTGAGGAATTTGTCTCACAGCTGTCTACTCAGTCTTGTTGATGGAAAGTATATTGTAAGCTAAAGGAATAAAATGCTTTTTTACAATGTTGATAGAAAATTTTGCTAGTTTTAGTTTTATGAATTATTTATTCAACAATATATAATTTGGCATGTAGCGAAGCAACTGCTGAATCTCTGGAAATATTTTGGAACCTGTTTTCATTTTTATGTCAGCTCCACTCAAACTCCAGTCCAAACAAACAAAAAAAAATTAATCAGTTTTCACATGGCTGTAGGTCCTGGAATGGCTTTATAACTTCAGAATCCCAGAGAGAGAAACACTCAGTCACAAAGCACATACCTTATGGCCACAAAGATACTCTTCAGGCACATTAAAGGGAACATTCTAAAATTTTAACAGTTAGGCTGTTACAATAATTGGGTATTCATTAGGCCTTTCAAAAGGATAGCAAATAAAATACTATCAGTTTTAAAACCTATGCTAACATTGCATACACATATTCAAAAAAACACTTTAAATAAACTTTTTGGCACTGTACATTTTGCCTTAATGCTCATGATTTGAGAACTTGACAATTACAAAAGCACTGAGCTTAGAAGACAATTTCCTTCATAGAGTATTACCACATTGTGCTTTCATCCTTGGCCTGTTTAACTGTAGAATGAATAAAGAATAGAAGATCTATTCTAGAATCCATTAACTTAACAAGGAGAACATGTAATCTCCACACCTACAGTGAGCTGGTCAAGCAGAGGTCCTGTGAGGAAGCAAATGTAGATAAATCATTTGTAACAACCTCTATAAATATATAAAAAATGTTCACCTCCCAGGCAAGAGCTAAAGGAATGTTTTCTCAATATATTTGAAATGAAATAGCTCAAACTATAGATTTAACATCTTACTTATTGTTAAATGATGTCAAGAACAGAAGAGAGTTTAAAAAAATTAAATTAGCACTTTGGTTGGCACCTTAATTTAATAGAACAACATTCTGCCAAAAAGCTTGCCAATCCTGTCCACCTAATTTCTCCAAAATATCATCAAGTCATTTTTTTGAATATCCCTAAAGTCCTACTGTCCACCACACTACTTGGTAACTTATTCCATGTTTCTATGGTTCTATGGTATGTGTGAAAAAACAGTTTCAACATTTGTGAAAAATGTAGCACTTAACCAGTTCCTAACTCTACCTTTGTGTTCTTGTTGTACTTATTTAAAAGTTGACAGTCTCTGTTACTAATTAATTTCATAATGTTATAAATTTTAATCATGTCACCTCTTAATCTCTGTTTGCATAAACTGAAAAGACACAGTTCCTTCAATCTCTCCTCATAATTCATCTGCAGTCCTGAAATCAGCGTAGTTGCTCTTCTCTGGATGTTTCTTTTTTTTTAGCCTGGAGGCCAAAGCTGCACACAGTACTCCAGATGTAACATCTCCTTGGACTTGTACTCAACACAATGTGATTGCGCTATAAACTTAACATTCTGCTAGCCTTCTTAATGGCTCCTGCACAGGGACATGCAGAGCCTCACCTGTTATAATGAAAAGTAAAAATAATCTAAGAATCTATACTAATAAAAGGCAAAGCCCTCACTCACTCACTCACTCACTCACTCACTAATTCTCCAACTTCCCGTGTAGGTAGAAGGCTGAAATTTGGCAGGCTCATTCCTTACAGCTTACTTACAAAAGCTGGGCAGGTTTCATTTCGAAATTCTACGCGTAATTGGTCATAACTAGAACCTATTTTTTTGTCCATATACTATAATAGACTTCTGCTCGATGCCCGTGGGAGGTGGAGTTACGCCTCCCACGTAATTTAGTGCCTGCCCATATAAGGCCGTCCGTCAGCGCAATCCAATAGAAACACTGCCGCTAAATATTCACGGGTGAAGGACTGTGCTTATGCAGAGGAAGATGAGATGGTCAGGGTGGTGTTTAGCACAAACTCAGTGAAACTGCGAGAGAAACTTTTAAGTGCCGGGTCTTAGCAAACATTAAATAAAGCCGTGGACATCGCACGAGATGGCACCAGCACAGCTGGGAAACTTCGATGCATGTACACCGAGCGGCTCACATGAAATGACGCAGTGCACAGACAAAAAGCAACAGTTCCAAAGAGTGCTGAACAAAAACCGAATTACACAATTGAGAAGGCAGCAAAAAAATATGCAGCGTCTGACACATACAAGCATATTCATAAGTGCAACTACTGCGGAAACAAAGCACACGGTGGAAAAAGTCAATGTCCCGCTAAAGGAAGACAGTGTAAAAATAAAAAAATCCGTGCATGCAGTGTGTCACGTCTCAGATAAAGAGGAAGACGAGCTGTTTATTGATGCACTAAGAACCGAATCGATGAATGAAACCTGTTATCTTTACAACGATTGACAAACACGGAATGTAACTTGAACACAACACATCCTACAAATACGAACCTGATTGAAAGAAATAATGATAATCAAATCATTGATGACAGCAACACTCATAACACTCACAAAACAATTACTGTATATTGACAGTCATGTTACGTTATTTTTAAAATGTTCCCTTTTCTTTTTCATAACTTCTTTAACACGCTACTTCACCACTGCGAAGCGCGGGTATATATATATATATGTATATATATACTGTACCCCATTCTACATACTCTCAAATAGACAAACCACACGCCGTGGCGCAATGGTAGAGGCTTCGCCTCTAGCTCCAAGGTTCGATTCCCGAGAGGGGGTGCACTGAGTATGTATGCGTGCTTCCCGATTCATTTTACCCTCGCATCCCCTTGGTTTGAGACGTATGAAAAAATATGCGGTTAACGCAGAAAGACAGATCACCAATTGAAGCTTTATGAATAATGGATACAAAGCGCTTTCCTAAGACTGATCGGAGGCAAATTTCATTTCAAAAGACTACCCGATGGAAGCCTTAATAAAAGCGTGGTTTTGTGCAAACTGTCCAAATACGAACCTGATTGAAAGAAATTATAATCAAATCCTTGATGACAGCAACACTCATAACAGTCACAAAACAATTACTGTATATTGACAATCATGTTACGTTATTTTTAAAATGTTTCATTTTCTTAGCACAAGCACAGCTGAGAAGCTTCGATGCATGTTCTCCATAACGTGTTAAAAAAAGCATTTAATCACACTTTCAATTCCAAGCAAAGGGGAACTTTTGTCAATGCATGATTTCCTGGTACATCGATTACATTGATGCACACATCAGAGCTACAAAAATGTTAGAGTCGGAATAAAGCGTGTTCCTAGGACTGATCGGAGGAAAATTTCATTTCAAAAGACTACCCGACGGAAGCCTTGATAAAAGCATGGTTTTGTGCACACTGAAAAGCAAGCAAAATTAGATGCATTACAGAACGCGGACTTTGTGGCTCTTACTGGGGATCATTGGACTTCCGTGACCGTTAGTAATTCTAATTACATCTAATTACAAAATGTTCAATGATCACACTGTTTTAGCCTAATGTACAAAATAATTTTGGCTAATGTTACTCAGAGTTTAAAGGTGAAGCTCGTCAAATTACCTTTTATGTTTTTGCCTTATTTTTTTAAGAAGAGAAACTGCACTTTATGTTGAAATTTCTGTTATTATTATTTAAAGACAATACCATTCTGAAAATGTACTTAAAGTACTTAAAATACCACTTTATTTTTAAGTCTGCCCAATTTTAGCCAGGGATGATATTTTTGTTTCTGTTTTGAATTACAATACAGTTTAAAGGCAATTTTTTTTCAGAAATTAAAAGAGCTTGAGTTTACAATATTCATGTCCATGTCTATTATTTGATTCTGTCGCCCACTAAAACCCTTTTAAATTTGCGATTTGGGGCAAATTTTCATGTGTGATTAATCGAGATTAATTATTACACAGCCTCTAATTGAGTCCCACCCCTAATATATATATATATATATATGTAGATATCCATCCTTCCATTTTCCAACCCGCTGAATCCAAGCACAGGGTCACAGGGGTCAGCTGGAGCCAATCCCAGCCAACACAGGCAGGAACTAATCCTGGGCAGGGTGCCAACCCACTGCAGGACACACACAAACCACACACTAGGGCCAATTTAGAATTGCCAATCCACCTAACCTGCATGTCTTTGGACTGTGGGAGGAAACCAGAGCGCCCGGAGGAAACCCACGCAGACACGGGGAGAACATGCAAACTCCACGCAGGGAGGAACCGGGAAGCGAACCCGGGTCTCCTAACTGCGAGGCAGCAGTGCTACCACTGCGCCACCGTGCCGCCCTGATTTGTATATATATATGTGTATATACAGTATATATGTAGATAAGTATATGTATATATGTATATATATGTGTGTGTGTGTGTATATACACTCACCTAAAGGATTATTAGGAACACCTGTTCAATTTCTCATTAATGCAATTATCTAATCAACCAATCACATGGCAGTTACTTCAATGCATTTAGGGGTGTGGTCCTGGTCAAGACAATCTCCTGAACTCCAAACTGAATGTCAGAATGGGAAAGAAAGGTGATTTAAGCAATTTTGAGCGTGGCATGGTTGTTGGTGTCAGACGGGCCAGTCTGAGTATTTCACAATCTGCTCAGTTACTGGGATTTTCACGCACAACCATTTCTAGGGTTTACAAAGAATGGTGTGAAAAGGGAAAAACATCCAGTATGCGGCAGTCCTGTGGGCAAAAATGCCTTGTTGATGCTAGAGGTCAGAGGAGAATGGGCCGACTGATTCAAGCTGATAGAAGAGCAACTTTGACTGAAATAACCACTCGTTACAACCGAGGTATGCACCAAAGCATTTGTGAAGCCACAACACGCACAACCTTGAGACGGATGGGCTACAACAGCAGAAGACCCCACCGGGTACCACTCATCTCCACTACAAATAGGAAAAAGAGGCTACAATTTGCACGAGCTCACCAAAATTGGACAGTTGAAGACTGGAAAATTGTTGCCTGGTCTGATGAGTCTCGATTTCTGTTGAGACATTCAAATGGTAGAGTCAGAATTTGGCGTAAACAGAATGACAACATGGATCCATCATGCCTTGTTACCACTGTGCAGGCTGGTGGTGGTGGTATAATGGTGTGGGGGATGTTTTCTTGGCACACTTTAGGCCCCTTAGTGCCAATTGGGCATCGTTTAAATGCCACGGGCTACCTGAGCATTGTTTCTGACCATGTCCATCCCTTCATGACCACCATGTACCCATCCTCTGATGGCTACTTCCAGCAGGATATTGCACCATGTCACAAAGCTCGAATCATTTCAAATTGGTTTCTTGAAAATGACAATGAGTTCACTGTACTAAAATGGCCCCCACAGTCACCAGATCTCAACCCAATTGAGCATCTTTGGGATGTGGTGGAACGGGAGCTTTGTGCCCTGGATGTGCATCCCACAAATCTCTATCAACTGCAAGATGCTATCCTATTAATATGGCCCAACATTTCTAAAGAATGCTTTCAGCACCTTGTTGAATCAATGCCACGCAGAATTAAGGCAGTTCTGAAGGCGAAAGGGGGTCAAACACCGTATTAGTATGGTGTTCCTAATAATTCTTTAGGTGAGTGTATATGTATGTATATGTATATATATATATATGTGTATATATATGTTTTTATATGTGTGTGTATATATATATATATATATATATATATATGCCAGCAACACTCATGACAATGACAACACAATTACATTGTAAATCATGTTACGTTATTATTAAAATGTTTCCTTTTCTTTTTCATTACTTCATTAACACACTACTTCTCCGCTGCGAAGCGCAGGTATTTTGCTAGGTATATATATGTGGATGTATATGTATATATACTGTATATATGTGTGTATATGTATATAAATGTTTGTGTGTGTGTGTGTGTGTATATATATGTGTATATATATATATATATATAACAGCAACACTCATGACAATGTCTATCATGTTACGTTATTATTAAAATGTTTCCTTTTCTTTTTCATTATTTCTTTAACACACTACTTCTCCGCTGTGAAGCGCGGGTATTTTGCTAGTGATAATATAAAATAAAGTTGTCCACTGGTCTGTGCTATACATTTATTTTCTGTATGATTCCAATAATTTTGATCATTTTTATAGTCAAAATCACTGAATTTTTCACATTTCCTGTTCAAATATAAAGGAGAAATGTGAGGTGAGGCAGCGACGAGCCTCACCTCACCTCGGAGTGCGTTCTCCTTCACACTCTGGGCTGATACATGCAATTGGTGCGTTGCTGTCTCTCTGTATGTCGCCAATATAATGTTTGCAGACACGTTTATTATACACCCTGACTTTCCACAGTCTGTCTGATATCTTTAATGAATGTGTGTGACATAGTTAGTCTTGCTGATTGGACATAAAACCGCAGTGAAAAGGCACAGGGTGAGGCCGACAGTACCGTGCCCCACTGAAGGGGGCACCTTCTATGCAGAGACTCTGGGAGCCAATAAGTTAGTGATATCAGAAACTCAAGTGCACTGCAGTGGTCCATTTATTTTTATTTTTTGTTCAGACTGACTTCCAAAATGAGAGATTAAGATTTTTAAAATTAAAGGCAAATAAGAAGGAGATTTTCGTGGAGAAGGATTGGTGCATGGACTTCGTTTATAAAGGTAAAACCATAAACGGTTTTCAATTTTATAAAAAAAAAAAAAAAATGGGATCAGACTAAGAAAAAAAAATCCCATAGTTGAAAACAAAATTTTTACCTTAAATAAAATATTCTTTTGTTTTTCTGTTATCCTTTTGTTGAACAGTCTGTATTAAAATTGATTAAATCATTAGAATTAAAAGCTTTTAAAAACAACTAAATATTTCAATTAAGGTCAAAATTGACATCTGTTTTTCTTTGTACACCTCTCTATACTTTCATTTGTATTGAATGAGTGTGAATTGTGGAATTTCAACGGGAAATTTAGAACACATGGAGGGTGTGGAGCAAATGCCCTCTCTCTACTCTCTCTTGCCACTACAAATGTAATGTTCTTACCCAAATATGTACCTTACCTATGTGTGTGTGTATAACATAACAAGTAGTCAATGTGCATGCTGCCAAATGTATGGTGAATAAGCCATTCATTTCTACTCATATATTTGTAAATCTGATTCTGAAGGAGTCTATGCCTCAGCAGCCATGAACCTTACCGAACGTCACTGCTCCTGCATACTGTTTGGACATTGATAGTGATATGTCCACTATGAATCCTATGTTCTTCTCACAAGGGGTATTTTGAGTTTTCAGACCTCCCATTGTGTATTCAGATTTAACATTGTTACTTCCTAAATGTAATACTTTACATTTACTTACATTAGATTTCATCAGCTACAAATCTGCCCATGCCCGTATACTGTCCAAGTCATTCTGTAATGCTTTAACAGATTTTAGATTACCTGCCAATCTAGGTAGTTTGGCATCATCTGCAAATTTAACCAGCCTACCACATTACCTGAAGAAACCTTTTTATAATGCTACTTTGATACGCAAATTAATTTAACTGCAGTGAAAAGCAAAACACAGTTAAAGCTGTGATTTCATT